>NC_073744.1:107058515-107426640 GCF_029784135.1 Toxorhynchites rutilus septentrionalis
GCCATCGATCTATATATCATATAACTATAGTATCAGACAAACTATCTTCAAAACTTTCTTGGAACATCCACGATGATACTTGCGGAAGCGATCATTTTCCAATCTTCACTTCCTTCGGCCAAACTTCTCCAGAGTTTTCAACAAGGCCAAGATGGAAATTTGAATACGCTGACTGGGCTGGCTATCAGTTTGACATTGAAAACCGCCTCTCCGCTAAACGAGATTGGACAGCCGAGGAATGCTCCAAAGTTGTCCTAGAAGTTGCAATGGTGCACATCCCCAGAACCAGTGGCATCCCTGGCAGGAAATGTGTCCCATGGTGGTCGCCTGAGCTGAAGGCAGCGATCAAAGGTCGACGTAAGGCCCTACGCAAATTAAGAAAGGCCCATCCGGACAGCCCACTGAGACCCACTCTGCTTACAGAGTTCCAAAGGGCTCGCAAAGAAGCTAAGACTGCTATCAACACAGCCAAGCACAACAGTTGGGTTAAATTCGTCAGCAAAATTAATCCCAACGCGTCAACAAAGGAGTTATGCAGTAAGATTGGCAGGCTTCATGGAAAGAAAAGAAGCAAAGAATATAATCTTCTAATTAACGGTCAATACACCAATGACCGAAAAATCATCGCCGAGGCGTTTGGAGATTTCTTTGCTTCCGCCTCCTCCAATCAAAACTACGACCAAACCTTTCTAACCCACAAAACGGAATGCGAAAGAATTCCCATCGATTTTCATACCGATGTGGAATTTGACTTCAACAAAAACCTCTCCCTCAAAGAGCTCGATTGGGTACTGAACCAAGTCAAACAAGGATCCACAGGACCCGATGACATCAGCTACCCTATGCTTAAGAATCTACCCCATCTCGGGAAAAAAGCACTTCTGAAGCTCCTCAACAAAGTCTGGGACAGTGGAACCCTCCCCAGTTGCTGGAAAGAGGGTTTAATGATCTGTATCCCGAAACCAGACATGAACAATCATCTTCTTGACAATTTCCGCCCCATCACTCTCCTAAGTTGTGTTGGGAAAGTCTTGGAAAAAATTATCAATCGACGCTTAACGACTTTTCTAGAGTCAAATAAGCTGATTGATCCCAGACAATTCGCCTTCCGTGCGGGAAAAGGTACAGAAGATTGCCTTGTAGCAATCGAAAAAATCCTAGACGACGCAACTGAAAAATTACACCACATTGATATTGTTTCCCTGGATTTATCCAAGGCCTTCGATCGGGCATGGAGGTACCCAGTGCTGAAAAGCCTTTTCGACTGGGGGATTCGTGGGAGATTAGGTCTCTTCATTAAAAGTTTTCTAGAAAACCGGTCTTTCAAAACCGTTATTAACAACCACCAATCTTCTCTAAAAATCCCAGAAAACGGCTTCCCACAAGGCTCAGCACTTTAACCAACCCTCTTCAACATTGCCATGCAATCTCTATTCGAGATTATCCCGGACCATATAAAAATCATAGGATATGCAGATGACATCACTCTTATCTCTACGAGCTGCTTCGGCTTAATTCAGAGAAAGAGGCTTCAAAAAACTTTAGACTCCATTCAAAACTGGGCTCTAAAAACAGGTTTCAAACTTTCCCCGGAGAAATCCAAACACATACACATCAGAAAAGCTCTCAGAAGGAGAACCTATCTTCAGCTCAACAAAATCCCGATCCCTACAATGAGGACATTGAAAATACTAGGGGTTACTTTCGACAAGAAACTCAACTTCCTATCACATTCCCAAAAGACCAAAATAGCCACCAGAAAGAAACTGAACATCATCAAGGCTATCGCAGGCAACCTAGCCTCTGTTCATAGAAAGACGCTGCTAAATGTTGTAAATGTTTGGTTGGTCCCACAAATCCTTTACGGAATAGGCACCTTCAGCCGTGGAGGGGACAGGGTGTTAAACACCATTCAACCAACTTACAATAAAGCAATTAGGCTCGCAATTGGCGCTTTTCCCTCCAGTCCTACTCTTGCTGTAATGGCAGAAAGTGGGCAACTTCCCTTCACCCACCTGGTAACAAAAGCCATCACCAATAAAGCCATCCGTCACTTGTCACTCCCCGAAAGCGACCACAATGTCCCATTAATACATAGGGCTAAAACATGGTTCAAAAATCTCACGAACAAAGATCTTCCCGATATATGTGAACGTTCATCTGCGACGGGAAGAAATTGGAACGTCAAACCGCCGAACATTAACCTTGAACTTCTCAAGGCAGTTCGGGCGGGAGACCCTTCTCCAAAAGTCAAAGCCTGCTTCAATAACCTCGTTGCATCCAATTTTCAAATCAACCACCAGGTATACACAGATGGTTCAGTCAGTGCCGATGGAGTTGGATGTGGAATCTTTGAGAGTAGATACACTGGTAGCTTTTCTCTTCCACCGCAATGCTCCATCTTCAGTGCGGAAGCTTTCGCCCTTTTAATAGCTACCCAAGAATGCACCCATGAGTTTCTTCCTACCACAATATTCTCAGACTCAGCTAGCTGTCTCCACGATCTTCTAAGTGTAAACAGTAAACACCCATGGATTAAGCAAACAGAAGAGGCTGCTTCAAATAAAAACATCTCCTTCTGCTGGGTTCCTGGTCACTCAGGAATCCGCGGAAACACAGCCGCCGACATACTGGCCGGCAAGGGCAGCAAAATAGAACCCCCAGACATGCCCTGTCCTCCATCTGACATTGTCCGCTGGGTAAAACAGCAAGTCCGTGAAAGTTGGGACATAGGTTGGATAAACAGCCGTCCCACTCATCTTCATAAAATCAAAAATTCCACTCTCCCTTGGGAGGACCGTCTCAATAGTAGGGAAAGGCAAGTCCTTACCCGTCTTCGAATTGGGCACACTAACTTCACCCACTCACACTTGTTCTGCAGAGCCGAAAACCCCCAATGTGCTTGCAACGAAGCTCCGGTTTCCGTTAGCCATCTTTTACTTGAATGTCAACATACCAAAGATGCTCGAGTCCGACACAACATAGGTCAGAGTCTCCGAGATATCCTCAGTAGAGACGACCCCAAGAAACCAATTTAATTGCGTTTCTGAAAGAAACCGACTTCTTTGGTAAAATCTAAACCGAAATAATAAATACCTTGGAAATTGCTTATTAAAGTTCGCCACTTCACAGTCATGTATGCGTGTTTATGTGTGTATACACGTGTATGTACGGGTCGGAAGGAAGGTATTCATACATGTATATACACGCATTCAATAATAATAAATAACAAATAATATAATATATACTTTCATACCAACATCTATCTTCTATCCATTACATTATACTTTAATCAACTTCCTATTCCTACAGCCACACTCACCAAGGAGGATAATTCATTAAATTAATCATTAATAAATTAATCATTAATCATTAAATAAACCTCTCCATTTTTCAGCTATACTATATACCATTAAATTCAAAACCATCATATTTTATTATCTATTCAAACTGTATTTCATTTCATTTCACCCCACCCCACACCCACTCCTCCCCTATTTCCTTCCCATACCACTCCCACCCCCTTCCACTCCACTAATCCCACTTCCTACCTTCTTCTTTAACCGAGAGTCGAGCGGACAGATCTGATGAGTGATTTTTTTTGGTTTCCCAAATATATTTTACAGTAAATTACAGATATTTTACAGTAAATTACATTCAATGGCACGTCGCATTACCACCACTCAGTATCGGATTGGAGGTAATTTTAACCTGTAATTGAACATTTGCGATGACAATGGTACAGTGTCGACTTTCAATGTGGGGTCATAATTTGGACCCCGAACTCTTTGTTTACAAAAATGTCCAACTAAATATGTCGCATTACAGGTCCGTCCAATTGGCTAAATGTCGAATTAATTGTAAATTACTGTACTTTTAATCTAGAAGCAATTTAAGAATTGGTGAAAATCAATAAGCTCATTATTATTTTATTATTATTTTGGATATTGTTTTAGAAAGCATTGAACTGTATTTCGTAAACTCTTTTTTGAAAGATTTAATGGCCCTGAAAAGCGCCGTGTTTTATGGAATGGTTCCAATTTAGAAAACTTAGTAATCGTGGTTTTGAAAAAAAAACATTTCGAACGCCCTCGATGCCGCCTTGTTCTGGATTTGCCACCAAGGCAGTTTGTATAAAGAACAAACTTTTTTCTTCTGCTACCTGATGCCGTTTTGCGATTGCGTTTGCCACTCGCCACTCGCTGCAACTGCCTGTTGTTGTCTTGATGTGTTCTGTTCTGAAAGCGGTTTTTCTTATCGTCGCGAGCTTTATGCTTTACCAGCCAACTCGATCACTTCGGCGGCCGAAACTATATAACGCCGGCTAGGTGGACTGGTGGACATGCCGGGTGTTCGGGTTCGATTCCCGTTCTGGTCGGGGGAATTTTTCGTCAAAGAAATTTCCTCCGACTTGCACTGTGATCACGCGTATTCTAGAGCTTGCCACTCAGAATGCATTCAAGGCGTGTTATTTGGCGCAAGTAATACTACGTTGAGACGGTGAAGTTCCTCTAGGAACGTTAGTGCCATTGAAGAAGAAGAAGAAGGTGGACTGGTGCACTGGTACTAACGCGCTCGGCCTAGCTACCCTTGCTGAGCAATTGGCGGATATACCTACGGGGAACTGCACACTTGCACGGTTCGAGTGGGACTTTGCCTTTCCCTTAACTTGTCTTCCTTTGTTACGTCCACGATGCCGATGACGTACAACCACACGGGTTTACGGTTTGAAAGAAAATAAGATATTTTTCTTCTTCTTTCTTTGTTTTTAAGAGGCTTTAAACTTTTGCAGTTCATTCGCCTCTAGCCCAGTGAAGAGCCACAATAAAACCAGCCCAGAGGGGACTGGCGAAAGGGAAACCAAAAAAAATCACTCATCAGATCTGTCCGCTCGACTCTCGGTTAAAGAAGAAGGTAGGAAGGGATCCTATGCTTCATAAGATATTTAATATATGCTGTAAAGAAAAGTAAAAATTTACTGATCCGAGGACCAAAGCAGTAACGAAGCACAAGTGACCCAGCGAAAGGCGTGTTCCAAAGCCAAAAAACAAAAAGGCCCTTCTCAGGAGGATAGGAAGGAAAGGAGTGGAAAGGATTTGAGTGGGATTAGTGGAGTGGAAGGGGGTGGGAGTGGTATGGGAAGGAAAGAGGGGAGGAGTGGGTGTGGGGTGGGGTGAAATGAAATGAAATACAGTTTGAATAGATAATAAAATATGATGGTTTTGAATTTAATGGTATATAGTATAGCTGAAAAATGGAGAGGTTTATTTAATGATTAATGATTAATTTATTAATGATTAATTTAATGAATTATCCTCCTTGGTGAGTGTGGCTGTAGGAATAGGAAGTTGATTAAAGTATAATGTAATGGATAGAAGATAGATGTGGGTATGAAAGTATATATTATATTATTTGTTATTTATTATTATTGAATGCGTGTATATACATGTATGAATACCTTCCTTCCGACCCGTACATACACGTGTATACACACATAAACACGCATACATGACTGTGAAGTGGCGAACTTTAATAAGCAATTTCCAAGGTATTTATTATTTCGGTTTAGATTTTACCAAAGAAGTCGGTTTCTTTCAGAAACGCAATTAAATTGGTTTCTTGGGTCTCGTCTCTACTGAGGATATCTCGGAGACTCTGACCTATGTTGTGTCGGACTCGAGCATCTTTGGTATGTTGACATTCAAGTAAAAGATGGCTAACGGAAACCGGAGCTTCGTTGCAAGCACATTGGGGTTTTTCGGCTCTGTAGAACAAGTGTGAGTGGGTGAAGTTAGTGTGCCCAATTCGAAGACGGGTAAGGACTCGCCTTTCCCTACTATTGAGGCGGACCTCCCAAGGAAGAGTGGAATTTTTAATTTGATGAAGATGAGTGGGACGGCTGTTTATCCAACCTATGTCCCAGCTTTCACGGACTTGCTGTTTTACCCAGCGGACAATGTCAGATGGAGGACAGGGCATGTCTGGGGGTTCTATTTTGCTGCCCTTGCCGGCCAGTATGTCGGCGGCTGTGTTTCCGCGGATTCCTGAGTGACCAGGAACCCAGCAGAAGGAGATGTTTTTATCTGAAGCAGCCTCTTCTGTTTGCTTAATCCATGGGTGTTTGCTGTTTCCACTCAGAAGATCGTGGAGACAGCTAGCTGAGTCGGAGAATATTGTGGTAGGAAGAAAATCATGGGTGCATTCTTGGGTAGCAATTAAAAGGGCGAAAGCTTCCGCACTGAAGATGGAGCATTGCGGTGGAAGAGAAAAGCTACCAGTGTATCTACTCTCAAAAATTCCACATCCAACTCCATCGACACTGACTGAACCATCTGTGTATACCTGGTGATTAATTTGAAAATTGGATGCAACGAGGTTATTGAAGCAGGCTTTGACTAGGTTGCCTGCGATAGCCTTGATGATGTTCAGTTTCTTTCTGGTGGCTATTTTGGTCTTTTGGGAATGTGATAGGAAGTTGAGTTTCTTGTCGAAAGTAACCCCTAGTATTTTCAATGTCCTCATTGTAGGGATCGGAATTTTGTTGAGCTGAAGATAGGTTCTCCTTCTGAGAGCTTTTCTGATGTGTATGTGTTTGGATTTCTCCGGGGAAAGTTTGAAACCTGTTTTTAGAGTCCAGTTTTGAATGGAGTCTAAAGTTTTTTGAAGCCTCTTTCTCTGAATTAAGCCGAAGCAGCTCGTAGAGATAAGAGTGATGTCATCTGCATATCCTATGATTTTTATATGGTCCGGGATAATCTCGAATAGAGATTGCATGGCAATGTTGAAGAGGGTTGGTGAAAGTGCTGAGCCTTGGGGGAAGCCGTTTCCTGGGATTTTTAGAAAAGATTGGTGGTTGTTAAAAACGGTTTTGAAAGACCGGTTTTCTAGAAAACTTTTAATGAAGAGACCTAACCTCCCACGAATTCCCCATTTTTTTTTCTTTATTATAGTGACTTTCAACACATTTCGGCTGGTTCGTCACTTTTACTTCCATTTTTGGAAGAATGTTGGGAGTGAGAATTGAACTCGTGATCTCTGCGTGAGAGGTATGGATGTTACCACTACGCCAGATCGCCTCCCCACGAATTCCCCAGTCGAAAAGGCTTTTTAGCACTGGGTACCTCCATGCCCGATCGAAGGCCTTGGATAAATCCAGGGAAATAATATCAATGTGGTGTAATTTTTCAGTTGCGTCGTCTAGAATTTTTTAGATTGCTACAAGGCAATCTTCTGCACCTTTTCCCGCACGGAAGGCGAATTGTCTGGGATCAATCAGCTTATTTGACTCTAGAAAAGTCGTTAAGCGCCGATTGATCATTTTTTCCATGATTTTCCCAACACAACTTAGGAGAGTGATGGGGCGGAAATTGTCAAGAAGATGGTTGTTCATGTCTGGTTTCGGGATACAGATCATTAAACCCTCTTTCCAGCAACTGGGGAGGGTTCCACTGTCCCAGACATTGTTGAGGCGCTTCAGAAGTGCTTTTTTCCCGAGATGGGGTAGATTCTTAAGCATAGGGTAGCTGATGTCATCAGGTCCTGTGGATCCTTTTTTGACTTTGTTCAGTACCCAATCGAGCTTTTGAGGGAGAGGTTTTTGTTGAATTCAAATTCCACATCGGTATGAAAATCGATGGGAATTCTTTCGCATTCCGTTTTGTGGGTTAGAAAGGTTTGGTCGTAGTTTTGATTGGAGAAGGCGGATGCAAAGAAATCTCCAAACGCCTCGGCGATGATTTTCCGGTCATTGGTATATTGACCGTTAATTAGAAGATTATATTCTTTGCTCCTTTTCTTGCCATGAAGCCTGCCAATCTTACTCCATAACTCCTTTGTTGACGCGTTGGGATTAATTTCGCTGACGAATTTAACCCAACTGTTGTGCTTGGCTGTGTTGATAACAGTCTTAGCTTCTTTGCGAGCCCTTTGGAACTCTGTGAGCAGAATGGGCTTATGGGGGTTATCCGGATGGGCCTAAGTTTGCGTAAGGCCTTACGTCGACCTTTGATCGCTGCCTTCACCTCAGGCGACCACCATGGGACGCACTTCCTGCCAGGGATGCCACTGGTTCTAGGGATGTGCAACATTGCAACTTCTAGGACAACTTTGGAGAATTCCTCGGCTGTCCAATCTCGTTTAGCGGAGAGGCGGTTTTCAATGTCAAACTGATAGCCAGCCCAGTCAGCGTATTCAAATTTCCATCTTGGCCTTGTTGAAAACTCTGGAGAAGTTTGGCCGAAGGAAGTGAAGATTGGAAAATGATCGCTTCCGCAAGTATCATCGTGGATGTTCCAAGAAAGTTTTGAAGAGAGTTTGTCTGATACTATAGTGAGATCGATGGCTGAAGTAGTACCAGAATAATGGATTCTGGTGTGTTGGCCGTTGTTAAGGAGGAGAAGAGAATGGTCGGATATGAAATCCTCAATGATGGATCCTTTTCGATCGAGGTATGCACCTCCCCAGGCGTATGAGTGGGCGTTGAAATCACCCATAAGCATGATTGGGGCGGGAAGTTGGACGAACAGATGGTCCAGTTGGCCGCGTAGAGTGTTCAGATCGGAATCATTAGTGATGTAGATGCTAACGACGGTGATTGGAAAGGGGTGTTTAATGCGCACTACCACTGCCTGAAGGTCGGTGGTAATGGGAAGAAGATCATGTGGAGTGCCATCCTTGATTGCGATTGCAACTCCGTGTTTTGAGGGGTTGGGACCCTCTTTGAAATATGTGATGTATTTTGAGATGACGTGTTTATTGAAATTGTTTGGTGTCATAGTTTCTTGAAGGGCTATGACTGTGGGATTAGAGTTCGAAATAAGCATTTTCAATTCTAGAATATTTTGTCGGATACTTCTGATGTTCCATTGTATCCCGAATTTCTGTGTTGGAGTGAATGTGTTGGTGTTTTTAACTCTAATTCCTAAGTCTTAATTGTGTGTATGTTTGAACTATTCAAAGAGAATTAGTTCGATGGTCCTTTACCCTTGGAAAGAGAAGCTTTCTTTGAGGTATTGGTGTTGTTTTTGTTTGGTGTAGAAGTCTTTGGAGTGTTTGTTGCGTTTGTGTTGTTTTTTGTTGGATGTGCGTTGCTGTTGTTGTTATTGTTGTTTTTTGTTTGATGTGTGTTGTTGTTGTTGTTTTCTGTTGGGGTTGTATTGTTATTTGTTGTTGGTGCCTGTCTTTGTTCTTTTCTTGTCCTTGTTTGTTTGGGTCTCATCTTCAGATTTTTTATCTGACTCTGAAGATTTTAGTAATTTTTCTTTTGTTTTTGTTTTTGTTTGGAACATCAGACGTATCCATAGAGACGACTGATTCGTTTTCAGAATCAGTTGTCAATTGGGGGGGTGCTTTCGCGGCTAGAAGTGGCCGAAGCAGCCGAGGCGCAGTTACATTTGCAGTTACATGTGGGTGCTGGCTTTTGCAAGTTGTTGAGTCTGTTTTGCAGAACACTTGCGAATGTAGAGCCATTGTTTTGAAGTTGAAACTGTTCCTTTGCCTCTTTGTATGAAATTCCATTATCGATTCTTATTCTGGTAATTTTATTTTCATTTTGCCATACGGGACGATTCCTACTGTAAGAGGAGTGGTTCCCTTGGCAGTTGACACAAAAAGCTGAAGCATTGCATACTTTGATTGCTTTTGTTTGTTGTTCCTGGTGTTCTTGACCGTAGTTTCTGCAAAGCGGATTTTCTCGTTTGCATCGTTTGGTCGTATGCACAAATTTGTAGCATTTGTAGCATTGCATGGGATTAGGATAGAAGTTTCTAGTCCCGACTCGAATGAACCCGAAATAAATGAAATCGGGAACAACCATTCCACGAATGGTCAAAATTAAAGTTGCCGGTGGAAAAACAATGTTGTTATCCTTCCTGATAATACGCTTGACATCGATCACACCTTGATCGGAAAGCTCAGTAACCAGTTCGGATTCTTTGATGTCAATGATATCACGGCAAGTGACAACGCATTTGCGTTGATTTAATGTTGGGTGAAAGATAACTTCAACAGGGGTTTCATCTATTAATTTAGTTATAGAAAGGAGCTTACCAATAATATCCTTGTCCTTGGTTGTAAGAATATACTGCGTCCTCTTTTTTTCGTCTCGTTGTGGTCGCGCGCTGTTAAATTTATCCCCAGCAACGTTGGAGATAGTTTGGCTAACTATGAACGGATTGGGAGGGATCACGTTCTCTCCTGTTGCACGAAGGAGCAGAATCTGCAAATTGCCGTTGAGTGGGTCGGCCCACTTTGGAGAGGTACGTTGGGTAGGTTTCCCTTCGTATAGGTTTGTAGCCCGGCCTTTAGGAGGCCCGGAGCTACTGGAAGCCATTTTGTTGTCTGGCTACACCCTAGGTATAGCCGACAAGTGGGTTTAACTTTGCACTAAACCACTGAATAATTCTTGTGGGGGCTTGACACTTGGGGATATGTTCCCAGAAAATACTACTTTTTATAAGAAAGTACTTGAAAAACCGCCAATATCGCGAATAAGCTATTGAAATTGTTTTCACCAGTCACTTCACTGTCCGTAAGCGCACGTCTTCTTTTTAAATTATATTTATATTCAAGATCACTAATCGCTACAAATAAACTGCCAACACTGCCCAAAAAGAAAAAGGGGGCGTGGAGTTGGTGACGCCGAAAAGCGCGCGCTTTTCCGGTTTGCCGGCAAGCGCCCGCTCCTAACGGTCGAAACTAGCCGTTGCTATCTGCTTCTTCTTCTGCTGCCGCGCTGCAATAATGAAAACTCGCCAACGAGAGACGTCCTAGTCCACTGTCCAGGAATTCAGAATGCCGAGCTGAAAAAAAGACGGGTGGGTAATGTCGGGACAAACCCGGAGTGACGTAGGACTATACAAAGGGGACAGTTAAATATTGTTAAATATATATATTTTTTTTAAATATATATTTTAAATATATTGTTTTATTTTCTTCTCCTACGTGAATACCTACCTATCTACCTGAAAAATGGATTAGTGTACTGTTTACTCTTTATGAACATGTTGGTGGTTCTGAAAAGAACCTTTGGCGTTGTGTTTTTGCGTTTTTTGGTTTCCCTTTCGACAGTCCCCTCTGGGCTGGTTTTATTGTGGCTCTCCACTGGGCTAGAGGCGAATGAACTTCAAAGTTTAAAGCCTCTTAAAAACAAAGAAAGAAAGAAAGAAAAATACATTCATTACGATTTGTTCGCTCGTTGGATTCACATGCAGGCTAAAAAGGGTCCTTTTCAGGATCACAAAATTATCTTCAATCTAAAGAGTTTATTGTTTTGTTATCAATCGATATCCCCATCTTATTCGACTAAACCTTTCTGTTTAGCGATTGCGTTTGCCACTCGCCACAGATTTCATAGTTGGGAAATTTATTCCCATCCAGCTTGTGACATATTTTACAGTAAATTACATTCAATGGCACGTCGCATTACCACCACTCAGTGTCGGATTGGAGGTAATTTTAACCTGTAATTGAACATTTGCGATGACAGTGGTACAGTGTCGACTTTCAATGTGGGGTCATAATTTGGACCCCGAACTCTATGTTTACAAAAATGTCCAACTAAATATGTCGCATTACAAGTCCGTCCAATTAGCTAAATGTCGAGATAAGTGTAAATTACTGTACTTTCAATCTAGAAGCAATTTAAGAATTGGTGATAAATTTAATAAATCAATTAAAAAAATTAAAAAATTAATCAATAAGCTCAGAACAACTGCCAAATTCACATACTCATCATATCCTGGCAAACAAATTATGAAAAAATCAATTTGTGTTTTATTATTATTTTGGATATTATTTTAGAAAGCATTGAACTGTATTTCGTAAACTCTTTTTTGAAAGGTTTAATGGCCCTGATAAGCGCCGTGTTTTATGGAATGGTTCCAATTTAGAAAACTTAGTACTCGTGGTTTTGAAAAAAACCATTTCGAACGCCCTCGATGCCGCCTTGTTCTGGATTTGCCACCAAAGCAGTTTGTATAAAGAACAAACTTTATTCTTCTGCTACCTGCTGCCGTTTTGCGATTATGTTTGCCACTCGCCACTCGCTGCAACTGCCTGTTGTTGTCTTGATGTGTTTTGTTCTGAATGAGGGTTTTCTTATCGTCGCGAGCAGCTCTACCAGCCAACTCGATCACTTCGGCGGCCGAAACTATATAACGCCGGCTAGGTGGACTGGTGCACTGGTACTAACGCGCTCGGCCTAGCTACCATTGCGGGAAACTCCAGATCAACACGGTTCGAGCAGGATTTTGCCTTTCCCTTCAATTTTCCTCCTTTGCCATGTCCAGACATGGCTGCTTGGGTTGGTTTGTTGATGTGTTGTGATGCGAACCGATGTGGTGTACGGTTTGGATGAGAATGACCGGCTGGCTCGAGAATTACGCATGTATGAGACTGCGACCAATGTTTCGTTCATTTTTGACATAGGACTACGTCTAACCGGAAGATATAGGGGGTGAAATGGAAATCTAGGCACTGAACAAGTAGGAAAAAATGCAAGATTTGGAACGCTTATAACTCGAGCATTTCTCAATAGATCGCAAAGGTTTTTGCATCAATTGATAGAAAATATATCTACGCGTCTATCATAACGAATAACAATTCATTTTTCTTGAGATAAATAATTGAATAATTGTGAAATATCAAGCATTGTCCAAATGCATTATGTGCCTATTTTTGATTGGTCCATTTTGTGCTCCTCAAATCGTACCGACCGAAAAGGGCAACCAGAGCAGCAGCGAAATAGAATGAAGCACGATTGGAAAGCAAAAAGAAAAAAAATTAACGAAACATTGGTCGCTGTCTCATACATGCGTAATTCTCGAGCCAGCCAGCCAGCTTAAAAATCCCCGCTCCGCTGCCGTAACGATCATTCTTTGTGTGGACACCGACTGGACAACATCGTTGCTGGACTGGCTGGACGGCGAGGGATCGAGTGCCTTTCTCAAGGCAAGAGGGCGGAGGTGGTAGCGCTGGAGTAAAGTAGAGTAGAGTTTTCAAAGGGCCTTTCTCAAGGCTAGAGACGAATGAACTGCAAAAGTTCAAAGTCTCTATAATACAATACCTTCCTTCCTTCCTTCCGTAACGATCATTCTCATTCAAACCGTACACCACATCAGTTCGCATCACAACACATCAACAAACCAACCCAAGCAGCCATGTCTGGACATGGTAAAGGAGGAAAAGTGAAGGGAAAGGCAAAATCCTGCTCGAACCGTGTTGATCTGGAGTTCCCCGCAAGGGTAGCTAGGCCGAGCGCGTTAGTACCAGTGCACCAGTCTACCTAGCCGGCGTTATATAGTTTCGGCCGCCGAAGTGATCGAGTTAGCTGGCAAAGCTGCTCGCGACGATGAGAAAACCCGAATTCGGAACAGAACACATTCGGTTCGGTGGATATCAAGACAACAGGCAGTTGCAGCGAGTGGCGAGTGGCAAACGCAATCGCAAAACGGCACCAGGTAGCAGAAGAAAAAAGTTTGTTCTTTATACAAACTGCTTTGGTGGCAAATCCAGAACAAGGCGGCATCGAAGGCGTTCGAAATGGTTTTTTGACGTAGGACTACGTCTAACCGGAATATATAGGGGGTGAAATGGAAATCTAGGCACTGAACAAGTAGGAAAAAATGCAAGATTTGGAACGCTTATAACTCGAGCATTTCTCAATAGATCGCAAAGGTTTTTGCATCAATTGATAGGAAATATATCTACGCATCTATCATAACGAATAACATTTCATTTTTCTTAAGATAAATAACTGAATAATTGTGAAATATCAAGCATTGTCAAAATGCACTATGTGCCCATTTTTGATTGGTCCATTTTGTGCTCCTCAAATCGTACCGACCAAAACGGGCAACCAGAGCAGCAGCGAAATAGAATGAAGCACGATTGGAAAGGAAAAAGAAAAAAATGAACGAAACATTGGTCGCAGTCTCACACATGCGTAATTCTTGAGCCAGCCAGTCAGCTTAAAAATCCCCGCTCCGCTGCCGTAACGATCATTCTCATTCAAACCGTACACCACATCGTTTCGCATCACAACACATCAACAAACCAATCCAAGCAGTCATGTCTGGACATGGTAAAGGAGGAAAAGTGAAGGGAAAGGCGAAGTGATCGAGTTAGCTGGCAAAGCTGCTCGCGACGATAAGAAAACCCGCATTCGGAACAGAACACATTCGGTTCGGTGGACATCAAGACAACAGGCAGTTGCAGCGAGTGGCGAATGGCAAACGCAATCGCAAAACGGCAGCAGGTAGCAGAAGAAGAAAGTTTGTTCTTTATACAATCTGCTTTGGTGGCAAATCCAGAAGAAGGCGGCATCGAGGGCGTTCGAAATGTTTTTTTTTCAAAGTCACGAGTACTAATTTTTCTAAATTGGAACCATTCCATAAAACACGGCGCTTATCAGGGCCATTAAACCTTTCAAAAAGAGTTTACGAAATACAGTTCAATGCTTTCTAAAATAATATCCAAAATAATAATAAAACACAAATTGATTTTTTCATAATTTGTTTGCCAGGATATGATGAGTATGTGAATTTGGAAGTTGTTCTGAGCTTATTGAAAGTACAGTAATTTACAATTAATTCGACATTTAGCTAATTGGACGGACCTGTAATGCGACATATTTAGTTGGACATTTTTGTAAACATAGAGTTCGGGGTCCAAATTATGACCCCACATTAAAAGTCGACACTGTACCACTGTCATCGCAAATGTTCAATTACAGGTTAAAATCGCCTCCAATGCGACACTGAGTGGTGCTTCGGCATGTCGCATTAAATGTAATTTACTGTACAACATGTCACAAGCTGGATGGGAGGAAATTTTCCAACTGTGAAAGCTGTGGCGAGTGGCAAACGCAATCGCTAAACAGAAAGGTTTAGCCGAACAAGATGGGGATATCGAGTGATAACAAAACAATAAACTCTTTAGATTGAAGATAATTTTGTGATCCTGAAAAGGACCCTTTTTAGACTGCATGTGAATCCAACGAGCGAACAAATCGTAATGAATGTATTTTTTTGCCATCGCTGCCTTTTAACGCTCATTCGTTCGTCTCGTTGGACTCGACCCATTGACTGAGTCTGCCGATTTGTCTCTATCCTGTGAGCGTGTACCGCTAAAGTACAAAACGCGCGCTGATGACCACCTATGCATTCCCTATCACAGCCATCATTTTGATTGTACGATATGTGCATACGCCAAAAGATGCCCGGCGTTGAA
Organism: Toxorhynchites rutilus septentrionalis; assembly: GCF_029784135.1. Lineage (NCBI taxonomy): Eukaryota > Metazoa > Arthropoda > Insecta > Diptera > Culicidae > Toxorhynchites > Toxorhynchites rutilus. Next base: position 107,073,744 of record NC_073744.1, read on the forward strand.
CATTTAATAAGTACAAAGCCTCCAGGAAAAAATCAAGAATCAACTATGAGATAGTGAGAAAAAATTGAGAAAGTTTGTATAAAAAAAAGCAAAAACACAACACCAAAGGTTCTTTTCAGAACCCCCAACATGTTCATAAAGAGTAAACAGAAAACTAATCCATTTTTCAGGTAGATAGGTAGGTATTCACGTAGGAGAAGAAAATAAAACAATATATTTAAAATATATATTTAGCAAAAGCTGTCCCCTTTGTATAGTCCTACGTCACTCCGGTTATGTCCCCGACATTACCCACCCGTCTTTTTTTTCAAAACCACGAGTACAAAGTTTTCTAAATTGGAACCATTCCATAAAACAAGGCGTTTTTCAGGGCCATTAAACCTTCCAAAAAAGAGTTTAGGAAATACAGTTCAATGCTTTCTAAAACATTATCCAAAATAATAATAAATTGATTTTTTCATAATTTGTTTGCCAGGATCTGATGAGTATGTGAATTTGGCAGTTGTTCTGAGCTTATTGATAGTTGGGGACTTTCCAGATTATTCAATTTTCACCAACTCTTAAATTGTTTCCAGATTAAAAGTACAGTAATTTACAATTAGTTCGACATTTAGCTAATTGGACGGACATGTAATGCGACTTATTTAGGTGGACATTTTTGTAAACATAGAGATCCAAATTATGACCGCACATTGAAAGTCGACACTGTACCACTGTCATCGCAAATGTTCAATTACAGGTTAAAATCGCCTCCAATGCGACACTGAGTGGCGCTTTGGTACGTCGCATTAAATATAATTTACTGTACAACATGTCACAAAGCTGGATGGGAAGAAATTTTCCAACTGTGAAAGCTGTGGCGAGTGGCAAACGCAATCGCTAAACAGAAAGGTTTAGCCGAACAAGATGGGGATATCGAGTGATAACAAAACAATAAACTCTTTAGATTGAAGATAATTTTGTGATCCTGAAAAGGACCCTTTTTAGCCTGCATGTGAATCCAACGAGCGAACAAATCGTAATGAATGTATTGTTTTGCCATCGCTCCCTTTTAACGCTCTTTCGTTCGTCTCGTTGGACTCGCCCCTTTGGCTGAGTCTGCCGATTTGTCTCTATTCTGTGACCGTGTACCCCTAAAGTACAAAATGCGCGAATCCGCTGAAAAATATCTCATTCTCTTTCAAACCGTAAATCAGTGTAGTTGTATGGCATCGTTTCACATCACATCGCATCAACGGATTGGTGCCGGAGCACCAGTATACCTAATAGCGGTTATAGAATTTCGGCCGCCGGAGTGCTCGAGTTGGCTTGCAAAGCTGCTCACGACAATAAGAAAACCCGCCTACAGAACAGAGCACATTCGGTTCGATGGCAACAACTAGTTTCAGCGAGTGGCAAACGCAATCGCAAAACGGCAGCAGGTAGAACAAGGAAAAAGTTTGTTTATACTGACTGTTTTGGTGGCAAAACCAGCCACCGTAAAACACGGCGCTTTTCAGGGCCATTAAACCTTTCGAAGAAGAGTTATTAAAAGTTTTTCACAATACCAATGCATTCTAAAGTTACATAATATGACATATAATATAAACTGATTTATTTTGTTTATGCTTGTTCTTGAATTTATTGGTTTGGGGTCTTTTAAATTGATCATTCAGTTTTCACAAACCCATGCATGGTTTCCGAATTAAAAGTGGCTTCAAATTACAACACATTGTATGCAGGATGGCATTAACGAATTTTCTCGGTAGCAAGAACTGCTTTCTTTGGTTGATAACTGATGTTGAAAATTGACTGACGTTACATCTGCATTGTATAGAAACATTACTAAGGAGCAACATGATGAGCTATGTATTTCCTGCTGCTCTGTTCTTATTTTAAAGGACTTTAATCCGAAGGTCATCCGTCCCTGTATTTACTGTTGGTTTTTCAGAATGCTTATAGCTCGTTTATTTCTCGACAGATCGTAGAGTTCGTCTTCAAAACATCAGTTCTTTTTCATTTTTATTTACTTTGTTTGCGGAGACTACAAATCTTACAATTCATTCGTCTCCGAAACCACAGTTTAAGGTACGGTAATGTGCTCAATAGTGAAATATATGATAGTGAATGAGCTGATGACCACCTATGCATTCCCTATCACAGCCATCATTTTGATTGTACGATATGTGCTAACGCCAAAAGATGCCCGGCGTTGAACATTTAATAAGTACAAAGCCTTCAGAAAAAAATCAAGAATCAACTATGAAATAGTGAGAAAAAATTGAGAAAGTTTGTAAAAAAAAAGCAAAAACACAACACAAATGGTTCTTTTCAGAAACCCCAACATGTTCATAAAGAGTAAACAGTAAACTAATCCATTTTTCAGGTAGATAGGTGGGTATTCACGTAGGAGAAGAAAATAAAACAATATATTTAAAAAATATATTTAGCAAAAGCTGTCCCCTTTGTATAGTTCTACGTCACTCCGGTTATGTCCCCGACATTACCCACCCGTCTTTTTTTTCTTTTTCCTTTCCAATCGTGCTTCATTCTATTTCGCTGCTGCTCTGGTTGCCCGTTTTGGTCGGTATGATTTGAGGAGCACAAAATGGACCAATCAAAAATGCATTTGGACAATGCTTGATATTTCACAATTATTCAATTATTTATCTCAAGAAAAATGATATGTTATTCGTTATGATAGATGCGTAGATATATTTCCTATCAATTGATGCAAAAACCTTTGCGATCTATTGAGAAATGCTCGAGTTATAAGCGTTCCAAATCTTGCATTTTTTCCTACTTGTTCAGTGCCTAGATTTCCATTTCACCACCTGTATCTTCCGGTTAGACGTAGTCCTACGTCAAAAGAACGACCTTCTCGGTCGGAGGTTAAAATCAGTATGTTGTTTTTGATGTATTTTTTTGCCATCGCTCCCTTTTAACGCTCATTCGTTCGTCTCGTTGGACTCGCCCCTCTAGCTGAGTCTGCCGATTTGTCTCTATCCTGTGAGTGTGTACCGCTAGAGTATAAAACACGCGGACCTCAAAAAAATATCTTATTTTCTTTCAAACCGTAAACCCGTGTGGTTGTACGTCATCGGCATCGTGGACGTAACAAAGGAGGACAAGTTAAGGGAAAGGCAAAGTCTCACTCGAACCGTGCAGGTCTCCAGTTCCCTGTTGGTCGCATTCACTAATTGCTCCGCAAGGGTAACTAGGCCGAACGGATTGGTGCCGGAGCACCAGTATACCTAACAGCGATTATAGAGTTTCGGCCGTCGGAGTGCTCGAGTTGGCTTGCAAAGCTGCTCACGACAATCAGAAAACCCGCTTCAAGAACAGAGCAGCTTCGGTTCGGCGCTCATTAAGGCAACAATTAGTTTCAGTGAGTGGCAAAGTGTTTCTCCGGCACGTCGCATTAAATGTAATTTACTGAACAATATGTCACAAGCTGGATGGGAAGAAATTTTCCAACTGTGAAAGCTGTGGCGAGTGGCAAACGCAATAGCTAAACAGGAAGGTTTAACCGAACAAGATGGGAATATCGAGTGATAACAAAAACACAACACCAAAGGTTCTTTTCAGAACCATCAACATATTCATAAAGAGTAAACAGTAAACTAATCCAATTTTCAGGTAGATAGGTAGGTATTCACGTAGGAGAAGAAAATAAAACAATATATTTAAAATATATATTTAACAAAAGCTGTCCCCTTTGTATAGTCCTACGACACTCCGGTTATGTCCCCGACATTACCCATCCGTCTTTTTTTTTTCATTTTACGGCCCGATGACTCCACCAGACCATAATGCGCACCAAACAGTGACTTTTGGCGGATGCAATGGCCTCTCAACAATCACGTGTGGATTTTCTGAGCCCCATATACGGAAATTTTGGGTGTTCACATAGCCACCAAGCTCGAAATGTGCCTCATCGCTGAAGAAAATTTGATGCGAAAATTCAGCATTTTGGTGCTGTTGTTCGTTCACCCAATTGACGTATGCCCGACGCATTCCATGGTCTCTACGCTCTAATTTTTGTACCAGTTGGACTTAATATGGATGTAGGTGCCAGTCCAAATGCAAAATTCGCCACAATGATGTGTTTGACAAGCCCAATTGCTGAGCACGTCGTGGAATCGAAACATTTGGGTCATCCTCCACACTGGCAGCAACAGCAGCAATATTTTCGACCGAACGCACATTACGATGATGCACAGGCACAATATCACAATATCCGCTACGGATCCAGTTTGTTCGAATTTACGCACTACATTAGCGATTGTGTGCTCTGTAGGCCGTCCATGACGACCAAAATCCGTCCGTAATGCTCGAAAAACATTTGCCGGTTTTTCATAATTTTTATAGTAAAATTTAACAAAATTAACACGTTGTGCGATGCTAAAACGATCCATATTGTAAAATGGCAGACATTCAACTAACGATATGACGCTTTGGTTGACAGCTATGTCAAACGGTTGTCAGCGCAGGGCTGTATACTTTCGGAAGCCTGTATCCCTGTATAAAATAACAGCGTAGTTCTACGTCAGCAATGCGGTCGTATCTTGGACACAACCTCCTATAATTTTTTTCTATTGACGTGGGACTACGTCTAACCGGAATATATGGGGGGTAAAATGAAAACATAAACACTGAACATGCAGGAAAAAATGCAAGATTTCGAATGTTTATAACTCGAACATTTTCTACTGGATTGGAAAGATGTTTGCATCAATTGATAGGGAATATTTCTACGCATCTATCGCAATTAATAAAATGTTATTTTTCATTAGATAAATAATTGAATAACTTTAAAATGTTAAGCGTTATCTAAACGCCCTAACTACCTCGTTTTGATTGGCCCGCTTTACGGTTTCCCCAACACAGAGACTTCGAAACCAAGCAGCCTTGGGGAAATCGGAATTGCAAATACATGAGAGTAGGGGGAGCTTTTGTTTCCACCGAAATGTGTTTCCCTAACACAGAATTCAAATCCAAGGAGCGTGGGGAAGTTGGCATTGCAAATTCATACAAGTCGGGGTCATTTTTGTTCCGACTGAAATGTATTTCCCTAACACAGACTTCAAATCCATGGAGCGAGAGGAAATTGGCTTTGCAAATACATGCAAGTCGGGGGCATTTTTGCTCCGACTAAAATATGTTTCCTCAACACAGGCTTCAGAACCAAGGAGTCTAGGGAAATTGGGATTGCAAATTCATGCAGATCGGGAGTATTTTTGTTCCGACTGAAATCTGTTTACCTATAAAGACTTCTAAACCAAGGTGTCTGGGGAAATCGGCATTGCAAATACATGCAAACTGCGAGTACATTTGTACTTGCTTGCCTTTGTGCAGAGCAAGTTTAGAAGACCGTGTTAGAGCGCGTTTCCCTAACACGGTCTTCTAAACTTAGGTACCTAGTAAAATCGTGCAGACACTAGAGACATGGCATTCGTTCAAACTTTTTACTCACAACGCAAATATATTGAATTCGGAAATTGTTTAAGTTAATCAAAAATTTGATCAATACATACAAATGATTATTAACCTAAGATAGTCCCACGTCAACCTTGCGATTATATCATAGATATAACCCACCCATTTTTTATTGTTACTACTGAAATTGTTACTAAAATTTTCATTTGAGATTCGAACAATTTTGTAACATGACTCTGTTACGCCCTAGCTGCCCGCATGGACTCTGTGGTTCCTCTCAGGGTCGGCTCAATCACAGCCTATCTAGGTTAACCCGTTATAAAAGAGGTTATAAAAAGGGAAACACACGTGTCTCTATTGTTTACGACGGCAATTTATTATATTTTTTTATCCTAACCTTCCTATTTCCCTAGTTCCCTACTCTTTTTGTTTCACACGTTACTCACGGTGTTTGTGTATTATAGTGTCTGGGCCCGCTGCTGAATCCTTGCTCTGCTGTGGTACGGTTCCGGTCCGGAACATTATTCCGGTCACGATCCGCTGCTTCACTAGAGTATAATCTCAGTTCTTCTGGGTGGGTTCAGTGTGCTAGTGCACCTGCACGTCCGATTTCCGCTCCTTGCCTGGTGTACAGGAGACGAGAACTTGGAACCGGACTCGTGGAAAGCACAGGTCCTCACTATCTGCTGCTCAACCGATAGCAAAGCGATACAATTTTCGCTACAGAACTTCCTCCGTAAACGGGGACTTTTGTGCGGTTGGAACGGGAAGGAACGAGTGTTTCTGAGTACGTTCTGTCCGGTGGTTCAAGCTTAAGTGCCCCTCGAGCATGGCGGAACTCTGTCAAACCCGCCAAGAAATATTCGGGTCTGGTTACACCGACTATGGTACACTTTTGCCAACTGTTGCGATGTGGTTTGTGGCGTGTAGTGTTGTGTTGGCTGAACATAAATTCTAGTTTGTGTTGTGATAACCCTGTGCCGTCATTTTAATCTAGATAGCTTATATAATTTTTTTTTATAATCCTTTAAGATTTTATTTATTTTAGGTATATTTTTTTTTTTCCAAAATATATTTTTTATTAAGGCACATGTGGCGTTAGCCTGACGGGGCCGGGAGTCCAATATTTTGACAATTTTTGTCTTACAACTATGTTAGTAATATGTAACCGATTACTCGCGGTTGGCTCGAGGTTAGTATTACAAGTGTTCTCATAATTGGTATGTTGCAGTCTTCGATGCTCTATACGTGTGCCCGACACGGGCTACTTCCTATTGGGATGCAGCTGACCATTAATCAGCAACGCTCCCTAGTCTGTACCCCATATCTAGCGTGGTGCGTCTTTCTCGACTCGAGGAATCCAGGATAGAATGGTCACTAGCCGGCGCAATCATCAGTTCGTGTAGAGTTGTCATGAGCGGTACAACCTTTGGCTCTTGTTGAATGATCAGTGGACTGCACAACCTTTGACCCGTGCATCTGTAAAGAGTGTGTGTATGTATTGCCGCGACTAAGTAAAAGTTTATCGATCGGATAGGAGGGATATGAAACGGGGACACAACGAAGGAAACATCATTAAACGTTGACATCGGCGTTTCTGAGGAACAGGTATAGATGAAGCAGATTTTAGGTATATGTTTGTTTTTTAATATCCTAGCTAGCTTCGTTTTTTGAATACTGGTGTGTTTGCCTTTGTTATTATATTCACTATTTGCCGTGGGAGGAGACAGAGCCTCGAACAACCCGAGCGGACAAGGTGACTTGTCACAATTTCAAACTGGTAGGCCTGGCCTGGTAAACTGATAGAGAATAATATGGATATCGTTACCAGACCGTAGATTTACATATTAGAAGTTTGTATGATTTTGAACAGTTGCCATGTAAGATCAATTCATGCATTGTAATAGATTGTGTTCTTCGTTACAAGCAAATTTAATGAACGTCCTTTTACATTTGATATGAAGCCTAGGACTACCAAAATAAATGAACGGAAGAATTGTCAAACGATCATTGTATTTTACATTTCCCTCTGAAATTATTGCACATCTCATGTTTACGTAGTTCTCGAACCGCGAAAGTTCATTCACTTCTAGTATCTGAAATGACGATTTCCCCAGGCTTCTCAGTTTAAAAGTACCTTTAGGGAAACATATTCCGGTCTGCACAACGACAAGCGAGTCCAAAAGTATTCAACACCAAAAAATATCCCCGACTTGCATGTATTTGAAAAGCGGATTCCCCCAGGCACATTGATTTTGAAGTCCGTGTTGGGGAAACACAGCTCGGTTGGAACAAAAAATACCCCCGACTTGCATGTATATTTGCAAAGCGGATTTCCACAGGTACATCTCCTATCTCCTATCAATTGATGCAAACATCTTTCCGATCTATTAAGAAATGTTCGAGTTATAAGCATTCGAAATACGGATAGGGTTAGCACACAAATCGGCAGAACAAATATATGGGAAAAAGAAAATTCGTCCAGTTTTCATGAATTTAAACCGTTTAGAGATTAGCAAATTGTAATGTATAGCATATCAAACTAATCTTAGAGAATTTCTGATTCGATTGGTATGAAAATCATGAGAATTCGATCACAGTGATAATAGTTATTAACGTTTACTTTATTTCATAAAAACGTGACCTGTTTTCGGATTTGGCACCCTTCCTGAAAGACGTAGTTCTACGTCAAAAAACAGGAAGTGGGTTATATCTATGGTATAACCGCAAGGGTGACGTAGGACTATCGTTGATTTAGAGATCATTTGTTTGAAGTTGAATCTGAATTCATTCTGAATGAATGAATATTTGGAGTCCTTCGAAAACGAGAGCGTTACGTTGGAGACACAAGGTTTTATGCATCCAATATTGGATACGGAAATATCCTACTGATGGGGAAGAATAATTTTCAGAAGCTATCCTGTTAATTGCGATTGATTGAAAAATCACAAAACCAAATGTATTTGGTCACAGTGTTACATGGATAGAAAACATTAAAATAAACTCTTTCACATGAATGTATTTTTAAATTCCCAGAGGAACTGGCAGATTATTTTCAGTAACGATTAGATATCTCCACATTTTCCTCGATACTGGAAGCCCACCAGTGGTTTATGCTAACTCGATAACCATCTGTTAATAGCACTTGATGCAAACATATTTGGTCACAGTGTTACATGGATAGAAAACATCAAAATAAACTCTTTCACATGAATGTAATTTTAAATTCCCAGAGGAACTGACAGATTATTTTCAGTAACGATTAGATATCTCCACATTTTCCTCGATACTGGAAGCCCACCAGTGGTTTATGCTAACTCGATAACCATCTGTTAAAAGCACTTGATTGAAACATATTTGATCACAGTGTTACATGGATAGAAAACATCAAAATAAATTCTTTCACATGAATGTATTTTTAAATTCCCAGAGGAACTGACAGATTATTTTCAGTAACAATTAGATATTTCCACAGTTTCCTCGATACTGGAAGCCCACCAGTGGTTTACGCTAACTCGATAACCACCTGTTAATATCACTTGATTGAAACATATTTGGTCACAGTGTTACATGGATAGAAAACATTCAAATAAACTCTTTCACATGAATGTATTTTTAAATTCCTAGAGGAACTGGCAGATTATTTACCGGATCATTCTCGATGCTGAATGGCATCCAAACGGAAAGAATTCCGTGCGTGTATGTGTGTGTGTAGCGGCTGCTTCGATGGTCACTTTCTCTTCTCCTGAAGGATCGGCTTCTCTGTGCTCCTCACAGTTTCAAATAAACTGCTTGCGTTTCAGGGCAGATCTCGATCCTTCGCCATCCAGCACCCTCAGCAACGATGTTGTCTTGTCGATGACCTCACGAAAAATGAATGCGTCTCACCATCAGAATATCGCTTAAGTATGCTTTTGGTGCGTGATTGAATCGAGCGAAGGTGTGGTTTACGATGGCAATTTGGAAGGCAAACTAGAGGGAAATGAACTCTCTGAGCTCGGAACTTTCGGCGACTGAGCAATAATCGATTGCGGGCGCATACAATATTGGATACGGAAATATCCTACTGATGGAGAAGAATAATCTTTAGAAGCTATCCTGTTAATTGCGATTGATTGAAAAATCACAAAACCAAATGTATTTGGTCACAGTGTTACATGGATAGAAAACATTAAAATAAACTCTTTCACATGAATGTATTTTTAAATTCCCAGAGGAACTGACGATTATTTTCAGTAACGATTAGATATCTCCACATTTTCCTCGATACTGGAAGCCCACCAGTGGTTTATGCTAACTCGATAACCATCTGTTAATAGCACTTGATTGAAACATATTTGGTCACAGTGTTACATGGATAGAAAACATTCAAATAAACTCTTTCACATGAATGAATTTTTAAATTCCTAGAGGAACTGGCAGATTATTTTCCGGATCTTTCTCGATGCTGAATGGCATCCAAACGGGAGGGAAGGAAGGAAGGTCTTGTATTAGAGAGACTTTAAACTTTTGCAGTTCATTCGTCTCTAGCCTTGAGAAAAGCCTTTTGAAAACTCTACTCTATTTAATCCAGCGCTACCACCTCCACCCTCTTGCCTTGAGAAAGGCACTCGATCCCTCGCCGTCCAGCTCGTCCAGCAACGATGTTGTCCAGTCGGTGTCCACACAAAGAATGCCAAACGGAAAGAATTCCGCGCGTGTATGTGTGTGTGTGTGTGTGTAGCGGCTGCTTCGAGATCTTCCCGGGGAACCGTTTGTGGCATCACTCTCCTCCTGATGGATTCCCTTCTGGCCTAAGGTGCACAAACAGGCTCTTGGTGACACCGTTCATCCGCGCTTTCATGATGAATGAAGAGCTTCACCATAACAGCGACAACATGCTCCAATCGCTGTTCAATTAGAACTGAGTGGATTTCCGAGCGGCGCTCGCTTATATACCGATTGGTGATTTCAATAGCCTGTTTTGAAAGCAAATTTAAGACTATTGAAACAAGTTTTTGGATCAGAAAGTAACAAGTATAGAACGCGTAGACATTTTATCTTTCGAATGAAGTGTTTATCATACCATTTCGTTCAGTTGTTTAGGAGCTATTAACACTCAAAATCTCGGTGTCAAGCGTAACGCTTTCGTTTTCGAAACTTTGATTTTACACCCCGGTATAGAAATGAAAGACGTAGTCCTACGTCAAAATGTTTTATGTATTTTAGCATCTAAACATGTCGTTGAAATGGAGTTTGGCAATTATATTGTCACCAACATTTTACGCTAGCCGGGCGGGTGGCATCTATATTGCCACCAACATTTTGCGCTAACCAGGCAGGTGGCATCTATATTGCCACCAACATTTTACGCTAGCCGGGCAGCGGCAACTATATTGCCACCGATTTTTTCAATGTTTTTGTTTTGTGTATTAAAAAAACAGGAAGTGGGTTATATCTATGGTATAACCGCAAGGGAGACGTAGGACTATCGTTGATTTAGAGATCATTTGTATGAAGTTGAATCTGAATTCATTCTGAATGAATGAATATTTGGAGAACTTCGAAAACGAGAGCGTTACGTTGGAGGCACAAGGTTTTATGCATCCAATATTGGATACGGAAATATCCTACTGATGGGGAAGAATAATCTTCAGAGGCTATCCTGTTGATTGCGATTGATTGAAAAACCCCAAAACCAAATGTATTTGGTCACAGTGTTACATGGATAGAAAACATTCAATTAAACTCTTTCACATGAATATATTTTGAAAATTCCCAAAGGAACTGGCAGATTATTTTCCAGCAATGATTAGATCTTTCCGGAACTTTCTCGATGCTGAATGGCATCCTAACGGAAAGAGTTCTGCGCGTGTATGTGTCGATCCTTCGCCGTCCACCTCCTCCAGCACATTAGGCAACGATGTTGTCTTGTCGATGTCCTCACGAAAAATGAATGTGTCTCACCACCAGAATATCGCTTAAGTATGCTTTTTGTGTGTGATTGAATCGAGAGAAGGTGTGGTTTACAATGGCAATTTGGAAGGCAAACTAGAGGGGAATGAACTCTCTGAGCTCGGAACTTTCGGCGATTGAGCAATAATCGATTGCGGGCGCATACAATATTGGATACGGAAATATCCTACTGATGGGGAAGAATAATCTTCTGAAGCTATCCTGTTAATTGCGATTGATTGAAAAACCACAAAACCAAATGTATTTGGTCACAGTGTTACATGGATAGAAAACATTCAATTAAACTCTTTCACATGAATATATTTTGAAAATTCCCAAAGGAACTGGCAGATTATTTTCCAGCAATGATAGGATCTTTCCGGAACTTTCTCGATGCTGAATGGCATCCTAACGGAAAGAGTTCTGCGCGTGTATGTGTCGATCCTTCGCCGTCCACCTCCTCCAGCACGTTAGGCAACGATGTTGTCTTGTCGATGTCCTCACGAAAAATGAATGTGTCTCACCACCAGAATATCGCTTAAGTATGCTTTTTGTGTGTGATTGAATCGAGAGAAGGTGTGGTTTACAATGGCAATTTGGAAGGCAAACTAGAGGGGAATGAACTCTCTGAGCTCGGAACTTTCGGCGACTGAGCAATAATCGATTGCGGGCGCATACAATATTGGATACGGAAATATCCTACTGATGGGGAAGAATAATCTTCTGAAGCTATCCTGTTAATTGCGATTGATTGAAAAACCACAAAACCAAATGTATTTGGTCACAGTGTAACATGGATAGAAAACATTCAATTAAACTCTTTCACATGAATATATTTTGAAAATTCCCAAAGGAACTGGCAGATTATTTTCCAGCAATGATTAGATCTTTCCGGAACTTTCTCGATGCTGAATGGCATCCTAACGGAAAGAGTTCTGCGCGTGTATGTGTCGATCCTTCGCCGTCCACCTCCTCCAGCACGTTAGGCAACGATGTTGTCTTGTCGATGTCCTCACGAAAAATGAATGTGTCTCACCACCAGAATATCGCTTAAGTATGCTTTTTGTGTGTGATTGAATCGAGAGAAGGTGTGGTTTACGATGGCAATTTGGAAGGCAAACTAGAGGGGAATGAACTCTCTGAGCTCGGAACTTTCGGCGACTGAGCAATAATCGATTGCGGGCGCATACAATATTGGATACGGAAATATCCTACTGATGGGGAAGAATAATCTTCTGAAGCTATCCTGTTAATTGCGATTGATTGAAAAACCACAAAACCAAATGTATTTGGTCACAGTGTTACATGAATAGAAAACATTCAATTAAACTCTTTCACATGAATATATTTTGAAAATTCCCAAAGGAACTGGCAGATTATTTTCAGTAACGATTAGATATTTCCACATTTTCCTCGATACTGGAAGCCCACCAGTGGTTAATGCCAACTCGATAACCACCTGTTAATAGCACTTGATTGAAACATATTTGGTCACAGTGTTACATGGATAGAAAACATTAAATTAAACTCTTTCACATGAATATATTTTGAAAATTCCCAAAGGAACTGGCAGATTATTTTCCAGCAATGATTAGATCTTTCCGGAACTTTCTCGATGCTGAATGGCATCCTAACGGAAAGAGTTCTGCGCGTGTATGTGTCGATCCTTCGCCGTCCACCTCCTCCAGCACGTTAGGCAACGATGTTGTCTTGTCGATGTCCTCACGAAAAATGAATGTGTCTCACCACCAGAATATCGCTTAAGTATGCTTTTTGTGTGTGATTGAATCGAGAGAAGGTGTGGTTTACGATGGCAATTTGGAAGGCAAACTAGACGGGGATGAACTCTCTGAGCTCGGAACTTTCGGCGACTGAGCAATAATCGATTGCGGGCGCATACAATATTGGATACAGAAATATCCTACTGATGGGGAAGAATAATCTTCTGAAGCTATCCTGTTAATTGCGATTGATTGAAAAACCACAAAACCAAATGTATTTGGTCACAGTGTTACATGGATAGAAAACATTCAATTAAACTCTTTCACATGAATATATTTTGAAAATTCCCAAAGGAACTGGCAGATTATTTTCAGTAACGATTAGATATTTCCACATTTTCCTCGATACTGGAAGCCCACCAGTGGTTAATGCCAACTCGATAACCACCTGTTAATAGCACTTGATTGAAACATATTTGGTCACAGTGTTACATGGATAGAAAACATTCAATTAAACTCTTTCACATGAATATATTTTGAAAATTCCCAAAGGAACTGGCAGATTATTTTCAGTAACGATTAGATATTTCCACATTTTCCTCGATACTGGAAGCCCACCAGTGGTTAATGCCAACTCGATAACCACCTGTTAATAGCACTTGATTGAAACATATTTGGTCACAGTGTAACATGGATAGAAAACATTCAATTAAACTCTTTCACATGAATATATTTTGAAAATTCCCAGAGGAACTGGCAGATTATTTTCAGTAACGATTAGATATTTCCACATTTTCCTCGATACTGGAAGCCCACCAGTGGTTAATGCCAACTCGATAACCACCTGTTAATAGCCGCGCGTGTATGTGTGTGTAGCGATGTCTTCCCAGGGAACCGTTTGTGGCATCACTCTCCTCCTGATAGATTCCCTTCTGGCCTAGGGTGCGCAAACAGGCTCTTGGTGACACCGCTCATCCGCGCTTTCATGATAAATAAAGAGCTTCACCGCAACAGCGACAACATGCTCCAATCGCTGTTCATTTAGAACTGAGTGGATTTCCGAGCGCCGCTCGCTTATATACCGATTGGTGATTTCAATAGTCTGTTTTAAAGCAATTTTAAGACTATTGAAACAAGTTTTTGGATCAAAAAGTAACAAGTATATAACGCGTAGACATTTTATCCTTCGAATGAAGTGTTTATCATACCATTTCGTTCAGTTGTTTAGGAGCTATTAACGCTCAAATCTCGGTCTCCGGCGTAACGCTTTCGTTTTCGAAACTTTGATTTTACACCCCGGTATAGAAATGAAAGACGTAGTCCTACGTCAAAAATATGTTGTGTATTCTAGCATCTAAACATGCCGTTGTATTGGAGTTTGCGTTGATTACATGCCTAGTTCTCACGGCCCGTTAGAGGGTTAACAGGCCGTGAGAACTTGGCATGGACTCAACGCAAATGACAATGCACATGTTTACATGATAAATTACACAAATCATTTTTTTTCAATACGCAACATAATTAAAAAAATTTAGGAGGGTGTATTCAAGACACGACCGCCTTGTTGACGTAGAACTACGCTGTAGTTTAATTCAAGTCGCTTGTTTATAACTGCGAATATCATTTTATAATGCTACGAAAATTTTGAAATAACCATTCTACCGGTTTGGTCGCCCAGATTTTGACGTAGGACTACGTCTAACCGGAAGATATAGGGGGTGAAATGGAAATCTAGGCACTGAAAAAGTAGGAAAAAATGCAAGATTTGGAACGCTTATAACTCGAGTATTTCTCAATAGATCGCAAAGGTTTTTGCATCAATTGATAGGAAATATAACTACGCATCTATCATAACGAATAACATTTCATTTTTCTTGAGAAAAATAATTGAATAATTGTGAAATATCAAGCATTGTCAAAATGCACTATGTGCCCATTTTTGATTGGTCCATTTTGTGCTCCTCAAATCGTACCGACCAAAACGGGCAACCAGAGCAGCAGCGAAATAGAATGAAGCACGATTGGAAAGGAAAAAGAAAAAAATGAACGAAACATTGGTCGCAGTCTCACACATGCGTAACTCTCGAGCCAGCCAGTCAGCTTAAAAATCCCCGCTCCGCTGCCGTAACGATCATTCTCATTCAAACCGTACACCACATCGGTTCGCATCACAGCACATCAACAAACCAACCCAAGCAGCCATGTCTGGACATGGTAAAGGAGGAAAAGTGAAGGGAAAGGCAAAATCCCGCTCGAACCGTGTTGATCTGGAGTTCCCTGCAAGGGTAGCTAGGCCGAGCGCGTTAGTACCAGTGCACCAGTCCACCTAGCCGGCGTTATATAGTTTCGGCCGCCGAAGTGATCGAGTTAGCTGGCAAAGCTGCTCGCGACGATAGGAAAACCCGCATTCGGAACAGAACACATTCGGTTCGGTGGACATCAAGACAACAGGCAGTTGCAGCGAGTGGCGAATGGCAAACGCAATCGCAAAACGGCATCAGGTAGCAGAAGAAAAAAGTTTGTTCTTTATACAAACTGCTTTGGTGGCAAATCCAGAACAAGGCGGCATCGAGGGCGATCGAAGTGGTTTTCTGCAATACCACGAGTACTAAGTTTTCTAAATTGGAACCATTCCATAAAACAAGGCGCTTTTCAGGGCCATTAAACCTTCCAAAAAAGAGTTTAGGAAATACAGTTCAATGCTTTCTAAAACATTATCCAAAATAATAATAAAACACAAATTGATTTTTTCATAATTTGTTTGCCAGGATCTGATGAGTATGTGAATTTGACAGTTGTTTTGAGCTTATTGATAGTTGGGGACTTTCCAGATTATTCAATTTTCACCAATTCTTAAATTGCTTCCAGATTGAAAGTACAGTAATTTACAATTAGTTCGACATTGAGCTAATTGGACGGACATGTAATGCGACTTATTTAGTTGGAAATTTTTGTAAACATGGAGATCCAAATTATGACCCCACATTGAAAGTCGACACTGTACCACTGTCATCGCAAATGTTCAATTACAGGTTAAAATCGCCTCCAATGCGATACTGAGTGGCGCTTCGGCACGTCGCATTGAATGTAATTTACTGTACAACATGTGACAAAGCTGGATGGGAAGAAATTTTCCAACTGTGAAAGCTGTGGCGAGTGGCAACAAATCTCTAAACAGGAAGGTTTAGCCGAACAAGATGAGGATATCGAGTGATAACAAAACAGGAAGTGGGTTATATCTATGGTATAACCGCAAGGGTGACGTAGGACTATCGTTGATTTAGAGATCATTTGTTTGAAGTTGAATCTAAATCCATTCTGAATGAATGAATAAATGAATATTTGGGGGACTTCGAAAAAGAGAGCGTTACGTTGGAGGCACAAGGTTTTATGCATCCAATATAGGATACGAAACCTTGTTCTGAAGAATAATCTTCAGAAGCTAACCTGCTAACTGTACTTGATTGACAAATCACAAACCCAAATGTATTATATGGATATTTTATGGATAGAAAACATTAAAATAAACTCTTTCGCTTGAATGTCATTTTTAATTCCAAGGGGAACTGGCAGATTATTTTCCAGCAACGATTAGATATTTCCACATTTTCCTCGATACTGGAAGCCAACCAGTGGTTAATACTAACTCGATAACCATCTGTTAATAGTACTTGATGAAAATTTTTGGTCACAGTGTTACATGGATAGAAAACATTCAAATAAACTCTTTCACATGAATGTATTTTTAAATTCCCAGAGGAACTGGCAGATTATTTTCCAGCAATGATTAGATCTTTCCGGAACTTTCTAGATGCTGAATGGCATCCTGCGCGTGTATGTGTCGATCCTTCGCCGTCCACCTCCTCCAGCACGTTAGGCAACGATGTTGTCTTGTCGATGTCCTCTCGAAAAATGAATGTGTCTCACCACCAGAATATCGCTTAAGTATGCTTTTTGTGTGTGATTGAATCGAGAGAAGGTGTGGTTTACGATGGCAATTTGGAAGGCAAACTAGAGGGGAATGAACACTCTGAGCTCGGAACTTTCGGCGACTGAGCAATAATCGATTGCGGGCGCATACAATATTGGATACGGAAATATCCTACTGATGGGGAAGAATAATCTTCTGAAGCTATCCTGTTAATTGCGATTGATTGAAAAACCACAAAACCAAATGTATTTGGTCACAGTGTTACATGGAAAGAAAACATTCAAATAAACTCTTTAACATGAATATATTTTGAAAATTCCCAAAGGAACTGGCAGATTATTTTCAGTAACGATTAGATATTTCCACATTTTCCTCGATACTGGAAGCCCACCAGTGGTTAATGCCAACTCGATAACCACCTGTTAATAGCACTTGATTGAAACATATTTGGTCACAGTGTTACATGGATAGAAAACATTCAATTAAACTCTTTCACATGAATATATTTTGAAAATTCCCAGAGGAACTGGCAGATTATTTTCAGTAACGATTAGTTATTTCCACATTTTCCTCGATACTGGAAGCCCACCAATGGTTAATGCCAACTCGATAACCACCTGTTAATAGCACTTGATTGAAACATATTTGGTCACAGTGTTACATGGATAGAAAACATTCAATTAAACTCTTTCACATGAATATATTTTGAAAATTCCCAAAGGAACTGGCAGATTATTTTCAGTAACGATTAGATATTTCCACATTTTCCTCGATACTGGAAGCCCACCAGTGATTAATGCCAACTCGATAACCACCTGTTAATAGCACTTGATTGAAATATATTTGGTCACAGTGTTACATGGATAGAAAACATTCAATTAAACTCTTTCACATGAATATATTTTGAAAATTCCCAAAGGAACTGGCAGATTATTTTCCAGCAATGATTAGATCCTTCCGGAACTTTCTCGATGCTGAATGGCATCCTAACTGAAAGAGTTCTGCGCGTGTATGTGTCGATCCTTCGCCGTCCAACTCCTCCAGCACGTTAGGCAATGATGTTGTCTTGTCGATGTCCTCACGAAAAATGAATGTGTCTCACCACCAGAATATCGCTTAAGTATGCTTTTTGTGTGTGATTGAATCGAGAGAAGGTGTGGTTTACGATGGCAATTTGGAAGGCAAACTAGAGGGGAATGAACTCTCTGAGCTGGGAACTTTCGGCGAATGAGCAATAATCGATTGCGGGCGCATACAATATTGGATACGGAAATATCCTACTGATGGGGAAGAATAATCTTCTGAAGCTATCCTTGTTAATTGCGATTGATTGAAAAACCACAAAACCAAATGTATTTGGTCACAGTGTTACATGGATAGAAAACATTCAATTAAACTCTTTCACATGAATATATTTTGAAAATTCCCAAAGGAACTGGCAGATTATTTTCAGTAACGATTAGATATTTCCACATTTTCCTCGATACTGGAAGCCCACCAGTGGTTAATGCCAACTCGATAACCACCTGTTAATAGCACTTGATTGAAACATATTTGGTCACAGTGTTACATGGATAGAAAACATTCAATTAAACTCTTTCACATGAATATATTTTGAAAATTCCCAAAGGAACTGGCAGATTATTTTCAGTAACGATTAGTTATTTCCACATTTTCCTCGATACTGGAAGCCCACCAGTGGTTAATGCCAACTCGATAACCACCTGTTAAAAGCACTTGATTGAAACATATTTGGTCACAGTGTTACATGGATAGAAAACATTCAATTAAACTCTTTCACATGAATATATTTTGAAAATTTCCAAAGGAACTGGCAGATTATTTTCCAGCAATGATTAGATCTTTCCGGAACTTTCTCGATGCTGAATGGCATCCTAACGGAAAGAGTTCTGCGCGTGTATGTGTCGATCCTTCGCCGTCCACCTCCTCCAGCACGTTAGGCAACGATGTTGTCTTGTCGATGTCCTCACGAAAAATGAATGTGTCTCACCACCAGAATATCGCTTAAGTATGCTTTTTGTGTGTGATTGAATCGAGAGAAGGTGTGGTTTACGATGGCAATTTGGAAGGAAAACTAAAGGGGAATGAACTCTCTGAGCTCGGAACTTTCGGCGACTGAGCAATAATCGATTGCGGGCGCATACAATATTGGATACGGAAATATCCTACTGATGGGGAAGAATAATCTTCTGAAACTATCCTGTTAATTGCGATTGATTGAAAAACCACAAAACCAAATGTATTTGGTCACAGTGTTACATGGATAGAAAACATTCAATTAAACTCTTTCACATGAATATATTTTGAAAATTCCCAAAGGAACTGGCAGATTATTTTCAGTAACGATTAGATATTTCCACATTTTCCTCGATACTGGAAGCCCACCAGTGGTTAATGCCAACTCGATAACCACCTGTTAATAGCACTTGATTGAAACATATTTGGTCACAGTGTAACATGGATAGAAAACATTCAATTAAACTCTTTCACATGAATATATTTTGAAAATTCCCAGAGGAACTGGCAGATTATTTTCAGTAACGATTAGATATTTTCACATTTTCCTCGATACTGGAAGCCCACCAGTGGTTAATGCCAACTCGATAACCACCTGTTAATAGCCGCGCGTGTATGTGTGTGTAGCGATGTCTTCCCAGGGAACCGTTTGTGGCATCACTCTCCTCCTGATAGATTCCCTTCTGGCCTAGGGTGCACAAACAGGCTCTTGGTGACACCGTTCATCCGCGCTTTCATGATAAATAAAGAGCTTCACCGCAACAGCGACAACATGCTCCAATCGCTGTTCAATTAGAACTGAGTGGATTTCCGAGCGCCGCTCGCTTATATACCGATTGATGATTTCAATAGCCTGTTTTGAAAGCAATTTTAAGACTATTGAAACAAGTTTTTGGATCAAAAAGTAACAAGTATATAACGCGTAGACATTTTATCTTTCGAATGAAGTGTTTATCATACCATTTCGTTCAGTTGTTTAGGAGCTATTAACGCTCAAAATCTCGGTCTCCGGCGTAACGCTTTCGTTTTCGAAACATTGATTTTACACCCCGGTATAGAAATGAAAGACGTAGTCCTACGTCAAAACAATAAACTCTTTAGATTGAAGATAATTTTGTGATCCTGAAAAGGACCCTTTTTAGCCTGCATGTGAATCCAACGAGCGAAGAAATCGCAATGAATGTATTTTTTTGCCATCGCTCCCATTTAACGCTCATTCGTTCGCCTCGTTGGACTCGTCCCTCTGGCTAAGTCTACCGATTTGTCTCTATCCTGTGAGTGTGTACCGCTAGAGTATAAAACACGCGGACCCCAAAAAATATCTTATTTTCTTTCAAACCGTAAACCCGTGTGGTTGTACGGCATCGGCATCGTGGACGTAACAAAGGAGGACAAGTTAAGGGAAAGGCAAAGTCTCACTCGAACCGTGCAGGTCTCCAGTTCCCTGTTGGTCGCATTCACTGATTGCTCCGCAAGAGTAACTAGGCCGAACGGATTGGTGCCGGAGCACCAGTATACCTAACAGCGATTATAGAGTTTCGGCCGTCGGAGTGCTCGAGTTGGCTTGCAAAGCTGCTCACGACAATCAGAAAACCCGCATCAAGAACAGAGCAGCTTCGATTCGGCGCTCATCAAGGCAACAATTAGTTTCAGTGAGTGGCAAAGTGTTTCTCCGGCACGTCGCATTAAATGTAATTTACTGAACAACATGTCACAAGCTGGATGGGAAGAAATTTTCCAACTGTGAAAGCTGTGGCGAGTGGCAAACGCAATAGCTAAACAGGAAGGTTTAACCGAACAAGATGGGAATATCGAGTAATAACAAAAACACAACACCAAAGGTTCTTTTCAGAACCATCAACATATTCATAAAGAGTAAACAGTAAACTAATCCATTTTTCAGGTAGATAGGTAGGTTTTCACGTAGGAGAAGAAAATAAAACAATATATTTAAAATATATATTTAACAAAAGCTGTCCCCTGTGTATAGTCCTACGTCACTCGGGTTATGTCCCCGACATTACCCACCCGTCTTTTTTTTTATTGTAGAATCGTTTGACGATTATTGTTTGATGATTCATTTTTGTGCTCGCAGAACAATACATGCTCGAGATAAGCGCAGCTGTCATCCTTAAGGCCCATTTATACGTTGCTAGTAGCTGACTTGACAATGAGCAGCTACTGACCCGGTGGACTCGCTTGACAATTGGTTGACTCGCCTTGTCCGTTCACATAGTGTGAGCTGCTGGCGAGAAACTAGATACTACGGCACGGGTTTACCTGGGATGCCAGGCGATTTTTCAAATGTCCATCAAATAGTCAGAAACAGCAATCAGGTCCGAATTTGTCAAATGATTGGTCCGAAATCGACTTCTTTATTGGTAGTTTTCATCTTAGGTTTTCAGTTGAATGTATCATTACACAATTTTATAGAGATTACAGAGCAGTGTTGAGAATAACACCTGAACAAGTGGAAAAACTGTTGAATTTAATTGCTCCACAAATACAACGCCAAGATACACTCATGAAGGATGCTGTACCTGCAAGAGTGATAATATAAATGACATTGATATGCCTTTCTTCTGGAATATTGTTCAGATTGTTGTCGATATTTTTTAGAATCTCGAAAGCATCCATAGCTAAGATAATTCCGGAAGTATGTGATGCTTTAAATGATAGTCTAGAAGACTTTTTAAAATTTTATTCACACGCGTCAAAAATTAAAATAATGAATGAAAATGTACTTTTTTAAATCGAATATGTATTCTGTTTCTTAGAACCTTACTTTTTTTCGCAAGTTGTGAGTGAATTTTGAATGAAAATTGTGCCTGATAATGATTCTATATTAGACATTCTCCAGAAAACTATCTCAAAAAGAAAGCGTGCCCCGCCAGCGTGCAAAACAGAATAACAATGATTTCGTTAAGAAACTATGAGGGTTTTATTTGTTTTTCCAATAATTTTCAAGTCTATAAATATCTTCGCATATTTTCAAATATCTTAAAAATAGAGACATTTCTTTACATTTGGCATCCCTGATTCGAACGCTAAATTCTGTTTTTGACGTTTTGAAGCATGCGAGTGCGAGTAAATTCAAAAAACTTTGAAGTAGCTCGCACGCCGGATCACACATGACAATAACTGGCATGATGTGTTCACACGGTGTGAGTAGCTGCACTGCAGTAACTGACTAGACCGACTCGTATGCTTGCTCGCACCGTCTGAACCCGGCTTTAAGGTCCATTTATACGTTGCTAGTAGCTGACTTCACAATGAGCAGCTACTGACCCGGTGAACTCGCTTGACAAATGGTTGACTCGCCTTGTCCGTTCACACAATGTGAGCTGCTGGCAAGAAACTAGATACTACGGCACGGGTTTACCAGAGATGCCAGACGATTTTTCAAATGTTCATCAAATAGTCAGAAACAGCAATCAGGTCCGAATTTGTCAGATGAGGAAAATGAAAATGATAGTAGATTTGCAGAAGGAACAAATACGCCTCGAAAACTAAAATAATGAAGGAAAATCTACTTTTTTATATCGATTATGTATTCTGTTTCTTAGAACAATACTTTTTTTTGCAAGTTGTGAGTGAATTCTGAATGAAAATTGTGCCCGATAATGATTTTATATTCAGATTCCCAATAAAGTTATCTCAAAAAGAAAACGTATTAGTTTTCCAATAATTTTCAAATCTATAAATATCTTCGCACATTTTCAAATATCTTAAAAATAGAGACATGTCAAGACAATGTAAAGATTTGGCATCCCTGATTCGAGCGCTAAATTCTGTTTTTGACGTTTTGAGGGATGCGAGTGCGAGTAAATTCAAAAAACTTTGAAGTAGCTCGCACGCCGAATCACACATGACACTAACTGGAATGATGTGTTCACACGGTGTGAGTAGCTGCACTGCAGTAACTAACTAGATCGACTCGTATGCTTACTCGCACCGTCTGAACCCGGCTTTAGTCTCCACTAAAAAAATTTTGCTACTGGCAAACGAAACCAAATCACATACAAAATTCCCGAACGACATTTACTTTCTTGGTGACTAAATAAACTCTATCTGTTAATCTCAACAAACTCGAAAAGAATAGCACTGCTCATTATGATCAAGATTAGCGCAAATGCTAGTTGAAAGCAGTTTTGCAACTAGCACGCGAGCCAAATAAATTGATAACTTATTATAACTTATTGAATAACTTGGTATTCCCCAAATAAATTTTTGGTGCGCAACCTTAACACCTGCTTTGCCATAGCGTCAGTTCAATGCAATGATGCAATGTCAAAGGCACCAACGAAGTCTTTATGATGACAGGAAACAAACAATGTTGACTGCTTGGAAAAAGGCTGAATATTTGCCCAAAGGATTGCTAAGATGGCCGCCTTTCTGTAGCCAGCATAGAGAATCATAAGCATAGAAATCATAACCTGAAATTAAAAATGAAGTTCTCCGCGCGATCCTGTAGCAGTGATTTTAATTGCAAATTAATTGCCAAGAAAGCTTCTGAATGGGTATCCAAACATCGCTTGCCAAAAGAAACTATCCAACGTAATCAAATATTAACATATATGACTCCAAACAGTAAACAATACGTGAGTCCCCTTTGCGCGAGCCCTGGTTTATGCTGCCTACGCTCAGTTTGCATTGGTTGGGATAGGGTTGCCAGAGCCCCGTATTTGCCTCAGCAGAGATTCATTACTAATACCCTAGCGTAAAAAATTCCTTCCCGCTATCTCCCCTCCTTGTTTATATTTATCATTACGACTGCATAATTTGCAACACCGAAGAATCGTCAATCATAACATAAGAAAATTAGGCGATTGTTGCATCGTTACAGGGCCAATGGACACAGGAGCAGATACAAATGGGGCACCAGGGTAGCGAAGATGCACTATTTTTGCGTACGGATTATGAAAAACGCACGTTCGCACACAAATATCCATATATCGATGACTTGAATCAACTAAATATACATACACTTATCTCCGTTTTTGCGCTCTTCTCAACAGAAGCCGTTTCTGTTAATATTGCCAGTCTAGATTAGCTTAACTGTCATCCCTTTGGAGAGAGTTCTCCTAGCGTCATGCGAAACCAAATCACTGACAAAATTCCAGAACATTTATTTTCTTGGTGAGCTGACGATATCCTAGATTGATGATTCCCCACACAATAGTGTAGCTTAAAACATTATTGCAATGGCGTCAGTTTGATGCAATTTTTTTTATCCAAAATATATATTTTTATTAAGGCTCATATAGCGTCAGCCTAACGGGGCCGGGAGTTCAATATTTCGATAATGTTTGCTTACAACTATGTTAGTAATATGTAACCGATTACTCGCGGTTGGCTCGAGGTTAGTATTACAAGTGTTCTCATAATTGGTATGTTGCAGTCTTCGTAAAAGTTTATCGTTTGGATAGGAGGGAAATGAAATGGGGACACAACGAAGGAAACATCATTAAACGTTGACATCGGCGTTTTTGAGGAACAGGTATAGATGAAGCAGAAGATCAGGATCACGGCTACCTAAGATATCCCGGAAGGGTATATCCGATTGTCTGCCTTGTGCTCTCAGTGCTCTAGAGAGCTGAGAGCGAGCATGGCAGAATAGAGCAGCATGGAACCGGATACACGACCAGACAACATGCTCGATGTCGTGGTAGCCATCGCCACAATCACAAAGATTGTTTGCTGCGAGCCCAATGCGATAGAGATGCGCGTTTAGGTTGTAGTGATTGGACATAAGCCGAGATATCACGCGAATGAAATCACGACCTACATTCAATCCCTTGAACCATGCACTCGTCGAGACCTTAGGGATAATCGTGTGTAACCAACGACCGAACTCATCACCACTCCACATGCGCTGCCAACTTACGAGGAATTATTTTTTTCCCAAAATATATATTTTATTAAGGCACATGTGGCGTTAGCCTGACGGGGCCGGGAGTCCAATATTTTGACAATTTTTGTCTTACAACTATGTTAGTAATATGTAACCGATACTCGCGGTTGGCTCGAGGTTAGTATTACAAGTGTTCTCATAATTGGTATGTTGCAGTCTTCGATGCTCTGTACGTGTGCCCGACACGGGATACTTCCTATTGGGATGCAGCTGACCATTAATCAGCAACGCCCCCCTAGTCTGTACCCCATATCTAGCGTGGTGCGTCTTTCTCGACTTGAGGAATCCAGGATAGAATGGTCACTAGCCGGCGCAATCATCAGCTCGTGTAGAGTTGTCATGAGCGGTACAACCTTTGGCTCTTGTTGAATGATCAGTGGACTGCACAACCTTTGGCCCGTGCATCTGTAAAGAGTGTGTGTATGTATTGCCGCGACTAAGTAAAAGTTTATCGATCGGATAGGAGGGATATGAAACGGGGATACAACGAAGGAAACATCATTAAACGTTGAAATCGGCGTTTCTGAGGAACAAGTATAGATGAAGCAGAAGATCAGGATCCCGGCTACCTAAGATATCCCGGACGGGGATATCCGATTGTCTGCCTTGTGCTTTCAGTGCTCTAGAGAGCTGAGAGCGAGCATGGCAGAATAGAGCAGCATGGAACCGGATACACGACCAGACAACATGCTCGATGTCGTGGTAGCCATCGCCACAATCACAAAAATTGTTTGCTGCGAGCCCAATGCGATAGAGATGCGCGTTTAGGTTGTAGTGATTGGACATAAGCCGAGATATCACGCGAATAAAATCACGACCTATATTCAATCCCTAGAACCATGCACTCGTCGAGACCTTAGGGATAATCGTGTGTGTGTAACTTACGAGGAATGTTGGAGTAGATTTTCGAAGTTATCAATCACCAATGGATTCATGATCTTGCAACGGATGAGAAATCTGTAGGATAATTCTGTGAACCGAAGAGTAAGCGGGGGAACTCATGCCAAAACTTCGAGACTTCGCGAGGATTGAAATCGTTCACGGAGATAGCGAAAATAAAGAAAAAAAAAATTAGTGGGTTATATATATGATATAACCGCAAGGTTCACGTGCAACTACCTTAGCTAAGCAATCATTCGTTTGTATTGATTAAATTCTTGATTGAATGAAACAGTTTCCAAATTCAATTGAGTTCAATATATTTGCTCTGTGAGTGAAAAAACAGGAAGTGGGTTATATCTATGGTATAACCGCAAGGGTGACGTAGGACTATCGTTGATTTAGAGATCATTTGTTTGAAGTTGAATCTGAATTCATTCTGAATGAATGAACATATGGAGAACTTCGAAAACGAGAGCGTTACGTTGGAGGCACAAGGTTTTATGCATCCAATATTGGATACGGAAATATCCTACTGATGGGGAAGAATAATCTTCAGAAGCTATCCTGTTAATTGCGATTGATTGAAAAATCACAAAACCAAATGTATTTGGTCACAGTGTTACATGGATAGAAAACATTAAAATAAACTCTTTCACATGAATGTAATTTTAAATTCCCAGAGGAACTGGCAGATTATTGTCAGTATCGATTGGATATTTCCACATTTTCCTCGATACTGGAAGCCCACCAGTGGTTTATGCTAACTCGATAACCATCTGTTAATAGCACTTGATTGAAACATATTTGGTCACAGTGTTACATGGATAGAAAACATTCAAATAAACTCTTCCACATGAATGTATTTTTAAATTTCCAGAGGAACAGGCAGATTATTTTCTGGATCTTTCTCGATACTGAATGGCATCCAAACGGAAAGAATTCCGCGCGTGTATGTGTGTGTGTAGCGGCTGCTTCGAGATCTTCCCGGGGAACCGTTTGTGGCATCACTCTCCTCCTGATGGATTCCCTTCTGGCCTAAGGTGCACAAACAGGCTCTTGGTGACACCGTTCATCCGCGCTTTCATGATAAACGAAGAGCTTCACCACAACAGCGACAACATGCTCCAATCGCTGTTCAATTTGAACTGAGTTGATTTCCGAGCGGCGCTCGCTTATATACCGATTGGTGATTTCAATAGCCTGTTTTGAAAGCAATTTTAAGACTATTGAAACAAGTTTTTGGAACAGAAAGTAACAAGTATAGAACGCGTAGACATTTTATCTTTCGAATGAAGTGTTTATCATACCATTTCATTCAGTTGTTTAGGAGCTATTAACACTCAAAATCTCGGTCTCCGGCGTAACGCTTTCGTTTTCGAAACTTTGATTTTACACCCCGGTATAGAAATGAAAGACGTAGTCCTACGTCAAAAATGAACAAATGCCGTGTAAAGTCAATTCATTTATTGTGATTGGTTGTTCTTCGTTACAAGTAAATTTAATGACGGACCTTTTACGTTTGGTATGATGACTAGAACAAAATATATGTACGGAAGAATTATCAAACGTTTGATGAACCAGCCTAAGGCTGAAAATCTTTCCAATAAAGACAAACAAAAAATTATCAAACGATTATTTTATTTTACATTTCCCTCTGAAGTTTACATCCCAAAAGTGTACATACTTCTCGAATCTCGAATTTGCTTGAAACTGGGAAGCTCATTCGCTTCTAGTGGCTGCACGATTTTCCCAGGTTCCTAAGTTTAGAAGATCATGTTAGGACAGACATATTCCACTCTGCACAAAGGCAAGCGAGGACAAAAGTACTCGCAGTTTGCATTTATTTGCAGAGCCGATTTCCCCAGAAACCTCGGTTTTGAAGTCTGTGTTAGGGAAACACATTTCAATCGGAACAAAAATACCCCCGATTTGTATGAATTCGCAATGCCGATTTCCCCACGCTTCATGGATTTGAAGTCTGTGTTAGGGAAACACATTCCAGTCGGAACAAAAATACCCCCGACTTGCATGAATTTGAAATACCGATTTCTCCAGGCACCTTGGTTTAGAAATCTCTATTAGGGAACACATTTCGGTGGGAACAAAAGCTCCCCCTACTTTCGTGTGTTCTTTTTCTTCTTTTTGGCTTTAAGAGGGTTTAAACTTTTCAGTTCACTCGCCTCTAGGCTCTTTCGTGTGTTTGCAATGTCGATTTCGCTGCTTGGTTTTAAAGTCTGTGTTAGGGAACATTTTTCGATGAGAACAAAAGTCCCCCTACTTTCATGTATTTGCAATGCCGATTTCCCCAAGGCTGCTTGGTTTTGATGGCTGTGTTAGGGAAACCGTAAATCGGGCCAATCAAAACGATGCAGTTAGGGCGTTTAGATAACGCCTAATATTTTACAGGTATTCAATTGTTTATCTAATGAAAAACAACATTTTGTTAGTTGCGATAGATGCGTAGAAATATTCCCTATCAAGTGATGCAAACATCTCTCCTATCCAGTACGAAATGTTCGAGCTATAAGCATTCGAAATCTTTCATTTTTTCCTGCATGTTCTGTGTTTAGGTTTTCATTTTACCCTCCATATATTCCGGTTAGACGTAGTCCCACGTCAAAAAAAACGGATGGGTAATGTCGGGAACATAACCGGAGTGACGTAGGACTATACAAAGGGGACAGATTTTGCTAAATATATATTTTAAATATATTGTTTTATTTTCTTCTCCTACGTGAATACCTACCTATCTACCTGAAAAATGGATTAGTTTACTGTTTACTCTTTATGAACATGTTGGGGGTTCTGAAAAGAACCTTTGGTGTTGTGTTTTTGCGATTTTTTTTACAAACTTGATTCTTGATTTTTTTCTGAAGGCTTTGTACTTATTAAATGTTAAACGCCGAGCATTTTTCGGGGTATGCAAATATCGTACAATCAAAATGATGGCTGTGATAGAGAATGCATAGGTGGTCATCAACTCATTTACTATAATATATTTCACTATTGAGCACCTTACCGTACCTTAAACTGTGGTTTCGGAGACGAATGAATTGTAAGATTTGTAGTCTCCGCAAACAAAGTAAATATAAATGAAAAAGAACTGAGGTTTTGGAGACGAACTCTACGATCTGTCGAGAAATAAACGAGCTATAAGCGTTCTGAAAAACCAACAGTAAATATAGGGACGGATGACCTTCGGATTAAAGTCCTTTAAAATAAGAACAGAGCAGCAGGAAATACATTGCTCCTGTTGCTCCTTAGTTGTTTTTCTATACAATGCAGATGTAACGTCAGTCAATTTTCAACACCAGTTATCAACAAAAGAAAGCAGTTCTTGCTACCGAGAAAATTCGTTAATGCCATCCTGCATACAATGTGTTGTAATTTGAAGCCACTTTTAATTCGGGAACCATGCATGGGTTTGTTAAAACAGAATGATCAATTTAAAAGAACCCAACCACCAATAAGTTCAAGAACAAGCATAAACAAAATAAATTAGCTTATTTTATATGTCATATTATGTCACTTTAGAATGCATTGGTATTGTGAAAAACTTTTAATAACTCTTCTTTGAAAGGTTTAATGGCCCTGAAAAGCGCCGTGTTTTACGGTGGCTGGTTTTGCCACCAAAACACTCTGTGTAAATAAACTTTTTCCTTCTTCTACCTGCTGCCGTTTTGCGATTGCGTTTGCCACTCGCTGAAACTAGTTGTTGCCACCGAACCGAATGTGCTCTGTTCTATAGGCGGGTTTTCTTATTGTCGTGAGCAGCTTTGCAAGCCAACCCGAGCACTCCGGCAGCCGAAATTCTATAACCGCTATTAGGTATACTGGTGCTCCGGCACCAATCCGTTGATGCGATGTGATGTGAAACGATGCCATACAACCACACTGATTTACGGTTTGAAAGAGAATGATATATTTTTCAGCGGATACGCGCGTTTTGTACTTTAGCGGTACACGCTCACAGGATAGAGACAAATCGGCAGACTCAGTCAAAGGGACGGGTCCAACGAGACGAACGAATGAGCGTTAAAAGGCAGCGATGGCAAAAAAAATACATTCATTACGATTTGTTCGCTCGTTGGATTCACATGCAGGCTAAAAAGGGTCCTTTTCAGGATCACAAAATTATCTTTAATCTAAAGAGTTTATTGTTTTGTTATCACTCGATATCCCCATCTTGTTCGGCTAAACGTTCCTGTTTAACGAATGCGTTTGCCACTCGCCACAGCTTTCACAGTTGGGAAATTTCTTCCCATCCAGCTTGTGACATGTTGTACAGTGAATTATATTTAATGCGACGTGCCGAAGCACCACTTAGTGTCGCATTGGAGGCGATTTTAACCTGTAATTGAACATTTGCGATGACAGTGGTACAGTGTCGATGTGGGGTCATAATTTGGACCACGAACTCTATGTTTACAAAAATGTCCAACTAAATGTCGCATTATAGGTCCGTCCAATTAGATAAATGTCGAGCTAAATGTAAATTACTGTACTTTCAATCTAGAAGCAATTTAAGAATTGGTGAAAATTGAATAATCTGGAAAGTCCCCAACTATCAATAAGCTCAGAACAACTGCCAAATTCACATACTCATCATATCCTGGCAAACAAATTATAAAAAAATCTATTTGTGTTTTATTATTAATTGGGATGCTGTTTTAGAAAGCATTGAACTGTATTTCGTAAACTCTTTTTTGAAAGGTTTAATGGCCCTGAAAAGCGCCGTGTTTTATGGAATGGTTCCAATTTAGAAATCTTAGTACTCGTGGTTTCGAACATTTCGAACGCCCTCGATGCCGCCTTGTTCTGGATTTGCCACCAAAGCAGTTTGTACAAAGAACAAACTTTTTTTCTTCTGCTACCTGATGCCGTTTTGCGATTGCGTTTGCCACTCGCCACTCGCTGCAACTGCCTGTTTTTGTCTTGATGTCCACCGAACCGAAGGTGGTCTGTTCTGAATGCGGGTTTTCTTATCGTCGCTAGCAGCTTTGCCAGCTAACTCGATCACTTCGGCGGCCGAAACTATATAACGCCGGCTAGGTGGACTGGTGCACTGGTACTAACGCGCTCGGCCTATCTACCCTAGCTACCCGGAGCAATTGGCGGATACACCTACGGGGAACTGCACGGACCAATACGGTCCGAGCGGGATTTTGCCTTTCCCTTCAATTTTCTTCCTTTGCCGTGTCCAGAAATAGGTGCTTGTGTTGGTTTGTTGATGTGGTGTGGTGCGAAACGATGTGGTGTACGGTTTGGATGAGAATGATCGTTACGGTAGCGGAGCGGGGATTTTTAAGCTGACTGGCTGGCTCGAGAATTACGCATGTGGGAGACTGCGACCAATGTTTCATTCATTTTTTTTCTTTTACCTTTCCAATCGTGCTTCATTCTATTTTGCTGCTGCTCTGGTTGCCCGTTTTGGTCGGTACGATTTGAGGAGCACAAAATGGGCCAATCAAAAATGGGCACATAGTGCATTTGGACAATGCTTGATATTTCACAATTATTCAATTATTTATCTCAAGAAAAATGAAATGTTATTCGTTATGATAGATGCGTAGATATATTTCCTATCAATTGATGCAAAAACCTTTGCGATCTATTGAGAAACGACGGAACGTGAACGTGACGTGGATGTTGTATGTGAATCGAATCGTGAATGTATTTATTGTGCGATTCACATAGAACGTTACGGAAAAGAACGTCCACGTTCCGTCAACGCCTCCACCAATTCACACATGCAGTCAATGCTCGCACCAGCACCGTCACGTTAAATGTCAAACGAATGATTTATTTAATCAAGGCGCCTAGAAGTATATCCTAAGGTGAGGCCGTTTCGTCACTAAGTTGGTTAGGGGAGCGGTACGGAAGAAAGCAGAAGAGGAATTATTTACTTGAAGCGTGAATAAGACGGACAGATCAGGAGCGAGCTTCGGCACTAGCGAAATTTGTTTTGTTTACAAACAAAACACAGTAGACTTCCAAGATGGCTAAAGAGTGCTTTTAGCAAGTTGGCTCACCTTAGGATATACTACGTATTTAATGTCAAATCTGCTGTTCGGCCAGCTCATGATAAAACAAATTTGTTTACAAAACAAGTCGTATCTTTTGGTGACAAATGCATTCGTTGGCAAAATAGCTGCTCGCGCTTTATTGTCGAATCATAACAGTGCAGAAGGATGTTTTAGTATATCTTTTCGCCTTTCTTTCCAAGCAAAATGTACTTCTGTTTGGCTCCTATCGGCGGGGAAAAGAGTACTATAAGCTTACGACGATGGCGACAAAAAATAACGCTGATTGTGGCTCCACTAATTTCGCTCAGGGAGGAGGAGAATGTTGTGCATATACCGGGAAGGAGATCCGGAAAGGGCCGTTACAAGTAATTGGCTAGAGCAAAAGGAGGTTGTGCACTATATTTCACGAATATATATTTGCTTATTTTTTCCTTCAATTATTTTCCTTAGCGAGTTGACATTGAAATCATAACCATACTCCCAAACAAAAAGTAAATAATTCTGAAAGTTACGTCTCGCTACTCGTCTCACGTCATGTCCTGAAAGTGCCAAGAACGAAACACCTATAGTTCAGCATCTTGGTTCTAAGCAAAGAAAAATTCAATGAAAATCATTGAATTATATTATTTGAATGAGCCCCGTAGTCCCGACCCGTATTCAACAATAATAATATTTTTCTCTATTTTTCTATATTTTCTATATTTTCAATAATTTCTATTTATATCGACTATTTTTCTCAGCAAGTCGCGAATGATTTCGACTCCAAAATTCGGAACTAAGAGATATGTTGGCAAAATACAACCAAAATCAAAACAAAGCCCAGACAAAAACACAACTAACCGTCCCTCTCCGTCAATTATTTTTTTCTACAAATCCTGCCGGTCGTTTTCGTTGAACGTTCGCTGACGGATTGTTACGTTGCCGATGGGTGTGAATGTTTTCATTAGAGATGTGCCATCCGCTCATGAACTGTTCATTCGAATCGCTTCATCATAGTGAGTGGATTCGGATCGGCTCGCAATCAAAACAACGCAGCTCGTAAGCTCATTACGGAGCTGGAGAGCTGATGAGCTGATGAGCTGCTGAGCTGTTGAGCTGATGAGCTACTGAGTTGTTGAGCTGATGAGCTGCTGAACTGTTGAGCTGCTGAGCTGTTGAGCTATTGAGTTGGAGAGCTACATAGCTGTGAATCGCAAAAGCTGCAGAGAGTGTGAGTCGAGAGACGCGAAATTTTTATTCGTGTCCCGCGCTTTATGATATGACGTCAGTTTGTTTTCGTGTGTCCCTCTTCGTTCTTTAGCTTTAACAGAGATGCCAGATAGGAAAAAAGTTTTTGTTTTGAAGATCGTTCGTTACTTCATTAAATTTTCTTACATCGCCGAACAAAATAAAAAACATTATTATATGATTGTAAATAAAATTACTACATTATATTGTGATTCAAACATGACTATAGAAACACATACATTTATTTCCGCGTGCTGAATCAAAACAATTCAGAAAACCACCCGGCATAAATGCTGATGATTGATAATGGTCCCTTTGTTACCTTTGTCATCGCGAATAATTATTTCTCGTTGCGCCTATTAGTGGATTTATTTTTATATCCTTGGATGCATTGGATTTTATTGGGCTACTACTGGTTCTAAGCATCTTCTATGTTGGATTTCAGCATTCAATATTTGTTGTATATTATATTATTAGAAATCATATTAGCGGTTCACTTGTATGAGCTGAACGGCTCTGAGCCGCTCACCATGATGAGTTGATTTGCCCATCTCTAATTTTTTTATAAGAATTGCATGGCAGAATTCGCGTTGACGGCGGAATGGTGTCGATATCTGGATACGATGATAGTTTGTATGAGGACAACTATTCTCTATCAGATAAGTCGACCCTAAGGCAGTTTTAAATTGTTAAAATTTCCTCTTTATTCCGCGCGGCGAGTGACATGAGATTGCAAAGTTTACTACTTTATTCTGGAAGCCACTTTAGTTTTCAGCTCCTATTTGACGCTCGAATCGATAACAAATGAGGACACGACTTCAAATCACACCTAGTGACGCCAACGGAAATGCAGTCACTTGAGCCATCTCACGTCATTCGCCGCGTAGAATAAGGGGGGTTGTATGAATTTTTTTTTCTTGGCGTTATTTACCTACTAGAAGTACGTTGTTCTGACCCTAATTTAAACTTTTTATGAATGTTCAGATTTTGTCACCAAAACTTACCATTATAATACAAAATTATCTTTAGATACAATTTATGTATGATATTTTTTCACTACTTGCAAGCAAAAGTGATTTTCATTTACATAGAGTACTAATTTGGTTTGGTAAAAATAATTTTCATTCATAATTTTTATTTTCAAAGTACGTTCATTTCTTCTGCAAACCCATATTGTCATGCCTACTCCCCCATTTCGTAGTACGAAGCTCAATGCCGTCAACGCGGATAACTGACGTAACGTGACGTGAATGTGACGTGGATGTTGAATGTGAATCGCACTTATAGCTGCTAAACGAATTTTTTATATTTTTGTCATTTTTGTTGTTTTGTTGTGTTGCAAAGTGCGAGTTTCCCGCAAAAGTCGCAAAGTAAACATAACCTACACCTGGGCAGTAATGGGTTAACATGAATATAGCTCCAAAAGAAAGCTCTTTTTTAATTTTTCACGCTCAAAAAATGAGGCATGTTGCTAGATGTCACACTGGAGAAAAACATTAGTAAACACAGCTACCAAATCTTTAGTAACCGAAACATTGGTATAATGTACACATTTTTTGTACATATTACCAAATCCTCGTAAAACTAATGTCAAATACAATTTACATCCCTACCAACGATTCGTACATTTTACTTCATAACATGAGTAACCTTGAGTATTTTCATGCTTAGCAACTGTGTGTGTGCATTCGCCATTTCTCTTGTGGAAGCGATGCAATTCGAAGGTAAGCAGTTTGTTTTATTTTAATTATAATACTTAACTTGTATATTTCTTTTTAGTCGCGAAGCTGTTTTTACTGGAAGAAATGCAGGGCCACACAGAATACAGCCCTCAAGAGGAACGCTATTAAGTCGCCGAGCAGCAGCGGTGGTTCAAAACGGAGTGGATGTGTTTCGCAGTTTGTACTGGCACTTATTCAATTGAGCCGCAAACTCGAAAAAATACATTCCTGCGCCCATCGATGATGAGACGATTGGCATATCACTTAAACTAGGTAAATTTTGAACGTACTTATCATTCCCTCGAACGAAAAGAAACCAAATCTGTCTTTTTTTTCTTTCTAGGTCAACTTAAAGAGTTTCCGGGAGCCGGCTATGTAAAATTCTCCAGTAAGTTTTCAGCCGGTCCATTCCATTAATTGCGCAAATATTATTCCTGCGAACTCTATGAACAATTCTTGTGCTAAGAAAACTTCAGACGGCATCTGCAACAAATTTCCAGCGCAGATATAAATTACAAAATTGCCAATCATCCAACAGAAAAATCCTTCGAGCGGGAAAGTGAACTCATCTACATTGTGCCAACATAAACCAGAGCCCAAACAAGTGCCCAATTCCGAAACAATTACATTTTGTATTTCCTTTTTCATTGTCATTGCAAAAACTGAAAATACAATAATAATACGAATGCAACCCGATTTCAATAAAGTGCGCGTAGGCCCAAAATCTCGAAAGCAGGAACGAAGTTGGGGCGATATTCGGGTACATGTTTTGACACTTGTATTTACCCATTTACTCGCGTAAAATATACGAATAATTAGTACGGTCGAAAATGACTAACGAATTGGTATTATTTACAAGACATTTTGTAATATATACTAATTATTTCTCTCAGTGCAGAACCCAGATGGTGGGGTTAACAGGTGGCTCGTAATTTACACTATTTAGAAAAGACGTAATGGCAAGACGAAAAGTTTGGATTTGTATATGTTATTACTTACGTTGATATGGTTACATTTGATTTCGTCGAAGGTATTTGAAGCAGTATAATAAATAAACAGTTGTCGTTGAAAATAGTAACCTAATAACCTTTATGCATATGCTTCCGCCAGCTGGCTCGGTTAAAGTGATTCAGGGAATGCTTTGATCGTGGTACCGCCACTGGCACATAATTTGCAGCTTTGTTTTGACGTAGGATTACGTCTTTCGGGAACATATTGGGGTACAAATTGAAAATCGAAAATTGAGTATATCGTGAAAATTGTCCAATTTCAAACGCTTATTGCTCAGTCATTCGATGATGGATTGATGAAATTTTTGCTCCAATCGATTTCGGCACTCCATAACAATTTTTCATATTGAAGAAAATAATATATGTCATGAAACTAACTATCGAACAATTGAAAAATCTCAACCCCTACCCTAACGGAAATACCAACTTCTGATTGGTCGAAATTGACGATACATGCGGCGGGTACCTAACAGAGACATCAAAACCATGCTGCCTAGGGGAAATCGGCATTGCAAATACATAAAAGTAGGGGGAGCTTTTGCTCCCACCGAAATGTGTTCCCTAACAGAGGCATCAAAACCAAGCTGCCTGGGGGAAATCGGCATTGCAAATATATGCAAGTCGGGGGCACTTTTGTATTGCAAGTAGGGTGAGTGATACGATTAATTCTAGCAAATAAAATTTAAATTTGGAACTTTAATGTTGGTTGCTTCGGTAAATTTCATATCAATGACCGATCGTGTATTTTGAAAAATTTAGCACAAGTGTGTGGACACGTCATATCGACACACCTTGGTTTCTGAAAACGTGTTCACCTTAGACATATACTACATTGTAATCACAAACGTGAGAGGGAGAATTTGGTTTCATTAGTAGCGACACGCAGAAAACGTAACACGCGAAATTCTTAGAGAAATAAAGTTTATTTTTATAACAAATCCGTTCGTATTCGTTTCTTCCGGCGTTAATCCACCACATTGGTGACCGCGACGTGAGTTCCGTTCGTATGCTCAATCGATTCGAGCAAGTTTCGCGATAAAATATCGAATCTTTCAAACCGCGTCCTCGCCCTAACCTCAAACTACAATGTCAACACCGCCAAGCAATGGTGGAACTTCTGGAACAATCGAACCTGTCGGAGCAGCAGCCGTTGTTTCCGTGAAGCTTCCGGAGTTCTGGAAAGCAGAACCAGAAATGTGGTTCGCGCAAGCGGAGGCACAGTTTATTTTGGCAAACGTAACGAGGGACGATACTAAATTCTATCATATTGTGGCAAAGCTCGAACAGTCGGTGATATGCCACATCACTGACCTGGTATCCAATCCACCGCAACAAGATAAGTACAAGAAAATTAAAGAGCGTTTGATTTCTCGGTTCGCACTTTCACCGGAAACACGCCTAGAACGGTTGCTAAGTTCATCGGATCTGGGTGATATGAGACCGACCCATCTCCTTGCCAAAATGCAGGATTTAGCAGCGGGCTTGAACGTAAATAATGAGCTTCTCAAAATGCTTTTCCTACAACGGATGCCTCAACACATTCGCCCGGTTTTGACCATTAGCGATGGAACGCTCCCCAAGTTGGCGGAAATGGCAGACAAATTGACCGAGTTTCCTCGGGTCGCGTCTGTGTCTTCGGTTCCCACTCCTATCTCGAATGCAGTATCTGATCAAATGGAGGGCTTGAGGGAGCAAATGGAAGTGCTCAGCACGGAGATCCGGCGCCTGAAGCAAAATTCTGCTAATCATCGTAGAACTCGTTCAACATCTCGCTCCAGTAACAACAGTACGACAACCGAACTGTGTTGGTACCACCGGAAGTATGGACAGCAAGCTGAACGTTGCCGGCAACCGTGTCAATTTCATGTTTCAAAAAACTAAGCCGGCGCTCACCCGAATCGGCAGGAGTGAGCGAATCCTTCTCGAGCCGACGACTTATGATATTTGATAAAACCAGCGGGTATCGTTTTCTTGTAGATACCGGATCCGATGTTTCTATTATACCCGCCACAAGAAAAGACAAATTCAACGAGCCTATTTCATTTCTGCTGCACGCTGCAAATGGAACATCAATTAAGACTTATTCGACCAAGTTCGTGTCAATAGACCTCGGCCTACGACGAAAATTAACGTGGAATTTTCTGATAGCTGATGTAAGCCATGCGCTGATTGGTGCTGATTTCCTGGCGCACTTTGGGTTATTAGTTGATTTGCGTAATAAAACTCTCATCGATTCAACAACAAATCTTCGATCGACAGGTGATGTGATGACCACGACCTTCCACAGTATAACTACTATTAACATGAATCATCCGTTCCACAACCTTCTATCAGAGTTCCGTCAGGTTACACTACCAGCAACAATGCGAAACGAGGCTCAACACGACGTTACACACCACATCATCACCAAAGGCCCGCCAGTAGCATCAAGAGCCCGCAGGATGCATCCGGAAAAACTTAGGGCTGCTAAGGAGGAATTTTCGCTGATGATGGAGTTAGGAATCTGCCGCCCATCGAGTAGCAGTTGGGCTAGTCCACTTCATTGTGTGCCTAAGAAGGATGGCCAATGGAGATTCGTTGGAGATTATCGGCAGTTGAATAAGGTGACTGTTCCGGATCGATACCCGGTTCCACATGCGCACGATCTGCTGAATTCGCTGCAAGGTAAACAAATATTCACTACTATTGATTTAGAAAGAGCATATCACCAGATTCCTGTCGAGGACGCTGATATACCTAAGACTGCAGTTATCACGCCATTTGGCCTCTTCGAATTCACAAAAATGCAATTCGGTCTCTGTAACGCTAGCCAGACATTTCAGAGATTTATGAACAAGATATTAGGGGAACTAGACTTCGTAATAGTTTTCATTGACGACATCTGCATCGCGTCATCATCAGTGAAAGAACATGAACAACATGTTCGAACTGTTTTTGAACGGTTACAAAAATATGGCCTAGTCATAAACGTGGCGAAAAGTAAGTTCGCACAAAGCGAAGTTGAATTTCTGGGATACTTGGTCAACCAAGACGGAATCAGTCCGCTGCCATCTAGAGTTCAAGCGGTTTCAAATTATGCATTACCCAATACAGTCAAGGAGCTTCGACGTTTTCTTGCTCTTATTAATGTATATAAACGGTTTGTACCCAAGGCAGTTGATCTGCAACTGGAGCTTCGAAAACTGATACCTGACAATAGGAAGAATGATAATAGAAAATTACATTGGGATGAAAATACATTGTTAGCTTTTGATCGTTGTAAAAAATCTCTGGCAGAGTCTGTTTTGCTGCATTATCCAGATTCGAACAAAACGTTAGCGTTGTTGATTGATGCTTCTAACACTGCAGCTGGGGCCGTTCTTCAACAATATTCTGGAGTTTCCTGGCAACCACTCGGATTTTATTCGGAGAAGTTCTCAGAAGCGCAAAAGAAATATTCAACTTTTGGACGAGAGTTGACAGCTATGAAAATGGCAGTCAAATATTTCCGTTATTTTCTGGAAGGTAGAACATTCGTTATATTCACCGACCATAAGCCGCTTACCAGTGCTATGGGCACCACTTCTTCCAGTAGACTTCCGCACGAAGAAAGATATTTGCGATACATTTCATTGTTTACCACAGATATTCGCCATATCAGTGGTATGGATAATACAGTTGCCGATGCTTTATCCCGAATCGAGGTTGTTACAATGATTGACCTCTCATCTATTGCAAAAGATCAGGTTGACAACCAGGAGCTTAAAAAACTTATGAATTCTTCAACGCTCAAAATAGAACCGATTCGCATTCCGAATGTTTCCAGACCAGTCTACTGCGATGTATCGATTAAAAACAGAATACGTCCGTTTATTCCAGAAAACCATCGTACCGCAGTGATGCAACAGTTGCATGGTATGGCGCATGTGGGTGCACGAGCAACGAGAAGGCTTATATCTGAGCGATTCATATGGTCATTCATGAACCGAGACATCAATCAATTCGTTCGGAAATGTCAACACTGTCAACTTTCAAAAATAAACCGGCATACTGTTTCACCATTAGGCTCCTTCGACCCTCCGAAATGCAGATTCCGTCATATTCATGTGGACCTTGTTGGTCCTTTGCCTCCATCGAAGGATAATCGTTATCTCTTAACCGTTGTAGATCGGTTTACGCGTTGGCCAGAAGCCATACCTTTGCCTGATATGACCGCACCTACTGTGGCTAGAGCATTGACACAGCATTGGATTTCACGATTTGGCACACCTGAAACGATTACTACGGATCAAGGGCGTCAGTTCGAATCCGAGTTATTTCGGGAATTGAATTACATTATGGGAGCTCACCACATTCGAACAACAGCGTATCATCCTCAATCAAATGGAATGGTGGAAAGGTTCCACCGTACATTGAAATCAGCTTTAATGTGTAAAAACCCCAATCGTTGGTGCGACGAATTGCCGTTAGTGTTACTTGGATTGAGAACAGCGTTCCGAGAAGATTTCAAGTGCTCTTCAGCTGAACTGCTGTATGGCCAACCATTACGAGTCCCCGGGGAGTTCTTCGATCCACCTGTTGGCTCAATCGATCGATTCGAACTTGTCAAGACCTTGCATGACACATTTGCAAATCTTCGACCACCCAAACCAAATCATCACACGAAACCTAAAATATTCATTCACAAGGATCTGCGTACATGTGATCAGGTTTTCGTTCGAACCGACGCGGTGAAGCGTCCGCTGCAACAACCTTATGAAGGACCTTTCAAAGTCTTGGAACGTTCTGAAAAACACTTCGAAATTCTCATTGCAGGCAAAAAGCAAAACATAAGTGTAGATCGATTAAAACCAGCATTTGTTTGTGAGGAGGACATTGCCAATCACCCTTATGAAGATTCGCGAACACTAGTCACGCCAACCGGACATCGTGTACGATTCTTGGCGTAACTAGGGGGCGCCTGTGGACACGTCATATCGACACACCTTGGTTTCTGAAAACGTGTTCACCTTAGACATATACTACATTGTAATCACAAACGTGAGAGGGAGAATTTGGTTTCATTAGTAGCGACACGCAGAAAACGTAACACGCGAAATTCTTAGAGAAATAAAGTTTATTTTTATAACAAATCCGTTCGTATTCGTTTCTTCCGGCGTTAATCCACCACAAGTGTAAGTGTAGAGCAAGGGGACGAATTACCCGCAAAGGAAGGGAAGGGGGGTATAAGGATATAGGAACAATCACACACGAGAACTTGATACATGAAACGATTTATTTCAATTTTCATAAATAAAAACCAAGGTGTGTTCCCACTCGAGAACGGGTCGTTTGGTCTAAGCTGTCTGTTTTGTTGTGTTCATTCTCACCCAAAGAAAGTTTATACAATGAGAAAAATTGTAAAAGTGAAGAAATATTAGAAAGTGATTTTCCATATGCTCTACATATAAGATTAGGTGTTGTTAGTCCAATTTAAATTCGCATCAACAGATAGCCTAAGGGAATCCTACGTCAACTATGCGGTCGTGTCTCGGACACAACCCTTCTGTGACTTTTTTGTAAATAAGTTCAAACTTACGGGATACGTCCGAACGGCAATTCTGACATTACGTTTTACCTTCCACTTCACTTCCCTTGGTCAGAACTAATAACTAGAAGTGATAAATTATTGTTAAAAAGAAAAAAAAATTAAATCATTGGTGGGAATATAGTTGCCGCTACCCGTGAAAGGGTTAAAGTAAACATATAAGTGCGAACCGGAGTGCTATTATGATAATACTCATTTCCAAGCAGGAAAACTTTCTCAGAGATCCTACATATTTCCTACTGATACTTTTTATTCTAATAAAGTACAAAAGTACAAAAGACCAGGATAAATCAGAATCATTCCTAAAAAACAGGAAAAATTGAGTATTAGTCAGGATATCAGAGAACGTACCAAAAATTTTGAGAAATCAGGAGTGTTGGCATCTCTAGTCAGCAATAATTGTATCACCTGAATTGCGTTCGTTGTTATACAAGTTCAAGAAGAGTTTTTTAGTGATATTCTGAGTTTCTCCGGATTTTCTGGAATGTGTTTTATTTACAAAACATTATTGATTTGACTTTTTTATTGCTAAATTGTTACCATTTAGTTTAATAGATCCACACTTGAATGAAAGTATAAGATTTGATCAAACAGCAGTCTAGACTTTTGCCGAGCCTGGCATGGAAATACCAAATTCTTTCAAAAGCGATGCATTCTGTCGCCACATCCAAGAGGAAATTTAACTATACCAACATTAGTAAAAAAAAAAAAAGATCCGCAAAATGTTGTTTATTTTGGAGAATTTTACTCTACTTAGTAGATTATTTGTTTCGTGATTGTTTATGTTGAATCAGCAGTTCTTGGAAACGAAAAATGCTTTATGTTGTACGGCGACAGCATTGTAGCCTCAATTGACTCGAAGTTGCGTACACTGTTGAGCAAATTTCGACGAATGTTTGGAAACTTTGTATAGCGAATCGAATTCAATCAAGAACATTTTGTTTATGAATGGGACATTAAATTTACAGCTGGCCACAGTTAGCAACTACAATCTGCTTCACAGTCTTGCCCGACTGGTTGCCGTAAGACTCAACCTTCCGGATAACATCCATACCCTCAACAACGCTACCGAAGACTACATGGCGATCATCCAGCCAAGAGGTCTTAACAGTGGTGATGAAAAACTGAGATCCGTTAGTGTTAGGTCCAGCGTTAGCCATCGAGAGAATGCCGGGTCCGGTGTGTTTCAGGATGAAGTTTTCATCCTCGAACTTGTTTCCGTAGATGGATTTGCCTCCGGTTCCGTTGTGATTCTGGAAATCCCCTCCCTGACACATGAAGTTAGGAATCACACGGTGGAATGTAGAACCCTTGTAGCCGAAACCCTTTTCTCCGGTACAGAGAGCGCGGAAGTTTTCGCATGTTTTTGGAGTCACATCTGTGCGCAGCTAGAAAGAGAATATATTTTTACAGCGTCGTTAGATACTTTCATTCAGACAAGTTTATATTCAATTTATTTACATATAGTTTCGCATGCTTAACATGAGTATTGTTTCAAAAGACAAAATCGAATACAAATCTTCTGATACTAAAATATTGAATTGAATTGGAGGAAACTTTTTTGACATATCAAGTAAATTGATATGAAAAACCTGCCCAAATTCCGGATGTATTATAGCATAAACGACTGTGGCTCATTTCTTTCGTTTCGAGTGTAAAATAGCTTCGCGAGTAAATCACAAAAAAATCAAATGTAATTCAGAAGACATCGTAAACGCATGTAAAAAATTGCTGGGTTACCAGCTCAATGTGAACATTTAAGGTTGAAAACTATGGGTAATTCTCTCAACTTACTGTGAAACTAAATCGTATCAATGCTTTATAAGCACCCGTTCTCGAAATTACACGTATTGATATTGGAATATGAGTTGCTTCATGAGATGCAGATGAAAAATTGCAGAATGATTCACAGTAATTTTCCATTAGCATGACCTACGCGAATCAATTCATTTCCCACACATTGTTAAAATGGCGAGAACAGACGTGTGATATTCATTGGGAACAAAAATTAACACACATACATAGCATTCGAGGTTCCTAGTTTGATGTCGGTGAAAATTGTACACATTACGGAAAAACGAACTTAGGAAATACTCGTATTCTGTAAAACACAGATTATGCCGACAGTTTAGCAATAGTTCTGATTTCCAGGTAGCAAAAATCGGCTGTATCCGAACATGGTTTTGGAAGGAAAACTGCTAGATAGAAAAAAGAAAATCTTGTAGGATCATAGTTACTATTCGTTTAAATGATAACGAATTTTGCAGCCTGTAGAGAAACAAGATCTACTAATCTATTTTTTCTACTCATCTACACTTTCTTTTATAAATATTCATCTGAATAAGCAAACAAGTATTTTTTTTGGAATGAAAAAATTATATCTTAACGAACTTAGCTCGGCTTGATTACTCTACGCTTTCTTTCAATGTGTCATGTAGGTGATGCAAATAAAGCAACCAAGCGAGAAAGTGTGCGTTTCTTCCACAAATTTTACCAACACATCAAGCTAACTCAATGTCTCCCACGAAACCAACCACATACAATTGCGATCTGACCTGCTCTAGCGCCTTCTCGTCTCCATTCTTCCGGCGTTTCCTTCAGAGCAAGAAATCATCCTATATGAATATGTAAATCAATAAGCAATTACATTGCAAACATGAGGGCACATATCATGATTAGGTAAACTCTCGCAACAGAATG
The DNA here is from genome assembly GCF_029784135.1 of Toxorhynchites rutilus septentrionalis. Taxonomy (NCBI): domain Eukaryota; kingdom Metazoa; phylum Arthropoda; class Insecta; order Diptera; family Culicidae; genus Toxorhynchites; species Toxorhynchites rutilus. Next base: position 107,117,831 of record NC_073744.1, read on the forward strand.
TTACCTTTTTCATGTTTACAGTTATGCTTGCCTTCAACTTTTCCCACTAATCAATCTAAATATGCCGAGTCGGTAAAAAAAATTGTAGAAATCGATTTTTACTAGCATTGCAAGTATTCTACTCGCATCTGGATATTAATTTGTGAGAAAAATTGCAAAAACTTACACCAGTTGATTTAAAAAATGTATATAATACTGTAATTTCCCTGATAGAAAGTTGCATTAAAATGGAGAAAAAAAAAATATCTTACCTCGATAACAATACGCCCCAACGGAGCGTTATCAGCAGTTAGGTCGAAAAAGCAACGCGGCAAACCCATAGCTTTCTTAGCGTAATTAGACACTTGCTGCGCCAACAGAGAAACTCCAGAAACACTTAACAGCGATTTATTCCTGATTTCCCGAAAACCTCGGTTGAAAGTGATGCTGCTCTCAACGGAGCCAACGACGACTAATGCACGAGTGATGAATCCTAGAGCCATGGCGGAAGTCATTTGCCGTCGAAAAAGCTATAAAAACGCATACTCGGGGGATGTAATAGAGCGGTAATAGTTTGTCATTACGGACAGCGTATATCAAGATGGGAACAAAAATGTTTACACTGAACATTTGAGACAGAATAGTTAATTGAAGTAATAGACTAAAGATAAATTGAAGATTGTTATATCTGTGTTATATCAAAAGTACATTTAATCGATGATACAAACTATCTTCTAAAGTATGTATGTGTATAAATGAATTCGATTCATATATTATTTTAGAAGAACACTCTGCACATTAGATTGTTTGGAGTATCTGGTACCGTATTGAATAGAATATTCGTTGTCACCTTCACGCATTCCATAACAAAGAATGTAATCTTGCATAATTTTTCAATAGAACCTATATATATATATATATATATATGTTATGTTGTAACAACAATTCTAGATGTGTTTGATTGTTTTGTATATTGTATCATAGTTTGAGTTTTGAATCACTTTGAAACACAATTTCAGTTCATAATTTTGTCAAACACGTGGAAAAAAGATGTTTCCTTCAAATAGAACACATATTCATTACTGAATAGTCGATTTTCATTAGGAGCTCAATTTCAGAAACGCACTGTGGCCATATTGGGTTGAGGAAAAAGAAATGTCGTATATTGTCAATATATGGCAACACTTAAACATATCTTGTGTTGTACTTATCGCATCGGGTCATACTATACGGCTATTTAAAGACGACAATCTGTGCTACAAGTGTAGTTTTGACAGTGTTGCGAGTGTCCTTTTCAATCTCAAGTTATAGACGCGTATGGACCCGATACTCCCCTTTATTCCGCGCGGCGAATGAGGTGAGATGGCTCAAGTCACTGCATTCCCGTAGGCGAATGGCGTGACTATCGTTTGTCACTAACTGATATTCGAAGTCGTGTTCTCATATGTAATCGACTCGGGTATCGAGAAGAAGTTGAAAAGTAAGGTAGCGTCCACAATGAGCGAAAAACTTTGCTATCTCACGTCACTCGCCGAGTGGAATAATGGGGACTGTAACGATTCGCACAGCACAGCGTTGGTTTGATCGATTTCGTTCTGGTGTAGTGGCTGTCGAAAATAAACCCTGTACTAATAGGCCAATCGTCGTGGAAACCGATAAAATCGTTGAAATCATCCAAGTAGACCGGCATGTGAGCACTCACTCGATTGGCCAGGAACTGGGTATAGACCATAAAACCGTTTGGAACCATTTGCAGAAGATTGGATTTTAAAAAAAGCTGGATGTATGGGTGCCACACGAGTTGACGCAAAAAAAATCTTTCAGACCGAATCAACGCCTGCGATGTACTGCTGAAACGGAACGAACTCGACCCATTTTTGGAGAAGATGGTAACGGGTGATGAAAAGTGGATCACGGACGACAACCTAAAGCGAAAAAAGTCGTGGTCGAAGCGCGGTGAGCCGGCCCAAACCATCGCCAAGCCCGGATTGACGCCCAGGAAGGTTTTGCTGTGTGTTTGGTGAGATTGGAAGGGAATCATCCACTATGAGCTGCTCAACTATGGTCAGATCCTCAACTCGGTTCTATACTGTGAGCAGCTTGACCGTTTGAAGCAGGCGATTGACCAGAAGCGGCCAGAAATGATCAATAGGAATGGTGTTTTCCACCAGGACAACACTCAGCCTCACACATCTTCGATGACCCGCCAGAAGCTACGGGAGCTCGGATGGGATGTCCTATTGCACCCATCGTATAGTATGAAGTTGCCATATAAATGGCAACAAGTTTGCGAACAAAACGGTGCATATTTGACTTAAATTGGATAATTTTAAGTATGTTAAATAAAGCGTCAAATTTCGATCAGAAATACGACATTTCTTTTCCCCCAACCCTATATATAAAGTCATCTTTCTTCCAATTTTTTATGCCGTAAAAACACTCCTTGAAGGGGATTGTATATTGTGTACAACTTTGAGCTCAATCGGTTCCGTACTTTTCGAGTTTTTGACGCGTACACAAACCAACACAACATTTATATATATATATATATATATATATATTTGTTTATTTGTTTAGATATAACATTCATCTGACAAAATCGTCTTAATGAACAAAAATTAGTATAATAGTCGAACAAAAACATAATATTAAACACATCGGGATTCTCAATTCGGTTTCTGAAGCGTAGTGATGATTCTCCAAAGTCATAAAACTGCTCTACGGATGAAAAGGTTCTGATCATTTCCGTGACCGGCTCATGTTGACCATACGATGAACGATGTGCAAGCGGTTGCAGCAAAAACGAGGATCGTAGAATTCTACTGGGAGCGCGAAAGTTCATCTTCTCGAGCAAGTCATCGCTTTCACCACAAAGAAGTTTGGCAACAAAGGTGGCTTGTTGAATACGCCTACGACGCTCAAGAGTATTCAAGTTCAGTAAGCGACATCTAGCTGTATATGACGGCAGGTTCCGCGGGTCACGCCAAGGCAGATTCCTAAGCGCTCTACGGATGAACCATTTTTGAATCCGTTCAATCCTGACGATCCACATGTGTTGGTACGGGCTCCATACTACAGATGCGGTTTCAAGAATCGGCCGAACAAGCGAGCAGAAGAAAGATTTCAGGCAGTAGGGATCAGTAAAGTCCCTAGAGATTCTCGAAATAAACCCAAGCTGACGATTGGCCTTGGATATCAATGCAGATCGGTGTGCGTCGAAAGTGAGCTTAGGGTCGAGAGTTACGCCCAAGTCATTGACCTGACTGACTCTCTCCAAGATAATATCATCGATCGTGTAGTCGAATATAGTTGGTTGTCTTTTTCGATGGAAACTCATGATGACACATTTATTTATACTGATAGTTAGTTTGTTCAGGCGACACCAACTCACAAACTGGTCAAGCAGGCTCTGTAACCGTCGGCAATCCTCGAGGGTTTCGATGGCTAGATAGATTTTCAAGTCGTCTGCATATATCGACACACAGTCACATGCTAGAATAAGCGACACATCGTTATAGAAGATCGCGAACAGCAGTGGTCCAAGATTGCTGCCTTGCGGAACACCCGAAGAAACAGCAAACGGAGATGAAGTGTGAGACAGGAGCTTGACACGGAGCGTTCTTCCAGACAGGTATGATCTCAGCCAGTTGATGAATTCGTCGGAAGCACCAAGACGGGATAGTTTTCTCAGTAGGATGCGATGGTCAATTCGATCGAAAGCGGCTTTTATGTCGGTGTAGATAGCATCAACTTGAGCGCGTTCCTCTAGACGGTTGATACAAAACGACGAAAACTCGAGGAGATTGGTGCTAACCGAGCGTCCTGGCATAAAGCCATGTTGTACTGGTGAGATATAACGCTTAACTTTAAAAAAGACAGCATCGTTCACGATCAACTCAAAAAGCTTGGAGGCGACAGATAAACTGGTTATGCCACGATAGTTAGCCACGTTACACTTATCACCTTTCTTAAACACGGGAAACATAAAGGAATGCTTCCACACATCTGGAAAAACCCCTTGACTCAGCGAAGCTGTGTAAATACGGGAGAGCGGTAAAGCCAAAGATGTAGCACAGCGGCAAAAAACTATAGCTGGAACGCCATCTGGGCCAGGAACTGTTGAACGTTTCAATTTTTTACGCCCTTCTCAACCATCTGTGGGGTAACGACGAATGGTCCCAAGTCTATTAAACTCTCTGGAATGTTAGCTGCAGCTCTCTCGGCTTCTGACGGGGTGGCTGCCTCAGCGACAAACACCGATGCAAAGTGTTTTGAAAATAAATCGCACATTTCAGAAACGGAGGACGATTCCTGAGCGCCCGAGAACACCTTAGACGGGATATCTGCTGTTTTTCGCTTGGAATTAACAAACTTCCAGAAGCTCTTTGGATTTCTACGCAGGTTTGTCTGGACACGAAGCACGTATGATTTGTAGAGGGCACGGTTAAGGCGTCGGTATACACTGCTAGCGAGTTGAAAGTTGTGTATGGTTTCAACAGTTCGTCGACGGCGTAATTTACGTTGGCAAGAATTTTTGTCGCGCCGTAGAATGCGAAGAAGTGGAGTGCTCCAAGCTGGAGACATTGGAGGTTTCCTTCGTGGGGTATTCGTCACGAGCCAGCTGCAAACGATTTCGCAAAAACGCGTCGCCATGTCGTTAACGTCCTGACCAAGAGCGTTCCAATTGTAGCTACTCAGAAACTCGTTAAATGCAGCGAAATTAATTTTTGCGTAATTCAACGCTTGTTCGCCTTCGTTCCGATCCTCAACGGCCAACACTGCTCCTCTTGTATCCGATAACGATAATACTAACGGAGGATGGTGCAAATCCACCGCTAGCAGTGGCGATACAGATTCGTTGATAGCGATGTTAATATCGGGAGCACAAAAAACCAGATCCAGTGTTCGGCCACGAAAATTACGAATGAAGTTGCGCTGCTGGAGACCGAGAAAGGTGATTCCATCCAATAGAACAGCACTCGCCGCAGAGGTCAAAGACGGATTCAGATCAACAACAGAGTTAGCATGTAATTCCCATGCAATATGAGGCTGATTGTAATCGCCACATACCAATACGGTGTCATCAGAAGACGCACGGTCACACAGCTCACGCACAGAAGCCAAATGGGAATCATAAACCCCCACGTCACGACTGCGGTCGGGAGGAATGTATACTGCGCAAAGTAATATCCTTTTCCCACGTATGGTAGTGGAGACACAAATCTGTTCCAAAGAGTTTCCATTCCTCGTTTGAACCGATACAGCAGAGAAGTGACGAGCTACTGCGATAAGGACACCACCAAATCTGGACTTGGAACTGTTGGAAGGACTACGGTCACAACGGAAAACGTTAAATTCAGCTCCGAATAGCTGTATGGAGTTGATGCTGTCGTCAAGTCCGGATTCAGTCAACATGATGACGTCGTAATTACAATCGCATACTGCTACATAGAGATCGTCAATTTTCGTCCTCAGGCCGCGTACATTCTGATAATACAGCCACATAACATTGGAAGTCGTGTCGTTGCCCCTAGAAATGAGAGGCAGATCAGGTTGCGAATGGTGCTCGATTGAATCGTACTCGCCTAGAGTGGCACGTTGGAAGACCCCTTCCCCAGACTCAACAACAGGACCGGGACGGCTAATCTGACGCTGGCTACAAGGCTCGACTGAGTTGGACGGGTTAGGGGCTTCCATGATGCCGTTAATCGTGCGTCCCAGTAATCGAAGCTCATCATCGAGCTGATCAGTCCATATAAATTGGCTGGAAATTTGAACGAAGTCAGGCAGATACGAGCGATCATAAAATGCATACTTGCCTGAAGAGTCAGGTTGGGAGACTCTCCCCCAACATCCGACCACAGGACCGGGATGACTTGAACGGCAAGGGTCAATCCGAGGTGGATGAAGTCCGGCGTGTGGCACGACTGGGTCGGAGTAGTTGAGAGCTCCCATGGTACATTGTTTATTGCATCCCGGTTGTACAAACTTTGATGATTGCTGCTGATGTGACTCGCTGGGTACATATTCTCCTCGTTCTCCTCGTCCAATCTGCTTTTCTACTTCAGACGGGGCGTTTTGGAGAACCCCGACTGAGTTTTCCGATCTTGATAGTCGATGAATTCACGAAAGTATACTCCATCAGGCCACGTGTCAGCACATAGAGCCACTTCCCGATATTTTTCGTCAATTCCAATTTTGAACGAGACGAAACGCATCGAATTCAGGTCAGCGTCCTTTTTTACCAGCTTTTTGACAACTATGGGTTCGTCGCACGGAATGCACTCGGTGACTAGCGAAAGTATGTCATCTTCAGAGGCTTTTGGATCGATTCGGGACATGTATACCCAGCAGTTTTCAGGCTCTGGGGCAACAACAGGGATGGTGGTTTTTGTTTTTCTCCTACCGCACGACATTGTAGGTAGCTTTGGAGATTCTAGTTCCGCAGCATCAACGGATCTTTTAATAGTTGGTCGTTTAAGGCTCGGCCATGGTTTGGGAGTTGTAGGAGCAGTGGAGACTTTGGTTGCTAATAATTCCACTTGCTCCCAGTTCTTCACCAACTCTGATTGGATTCCTTCCAATGCAGTACGATGTGTTTCGCTCAGCTTGTGAAATGCATCATTCAGAGTAGCGAACGCATCACGAACATGCTTTGACTTCATGATCGCAGTGCAATTGTTGCAAAACCAAAACAGATTGGGTTGATCGTTGATGAAATCCATGTTCGCTCTAGTGAATGAAACGCAATCCAAGTGCGCAATTTTTTCGCAAAATCCCTGACATTTGATGAACTTCAACGTTTTCACCGGCTCAGAGCACTGAAGGCAGCTGGATTCCATCATAAAGCTTAATGCGGGAAAATATACGCCAACAGTTATGCAACCCTTAAGGTAGGTAATCTTGTGTGGTAAAAGTTGAAATTGTACGCAATTTTCAGTACCGCTGCTGACCAGCAGATGTCGCTCCGGGAGAAAAATTTTGCGTGGAGAGGTGATAGAGCGAGGTTCTTTTCAATACACCAAAAACAATCACTACACTACACTGCCGAATATTAATGAATTCGGGACAAAAACAAACAAACAGCACTACACCAACGGATAAAAATTGTTCACAAAGTGAATTACGCGTTAGTATGAATTAAAAACAATAGAAGTATTTCAAAAAACGGTAAACAAAAATGAACAACAAAAAACCGTACGTTCAGTCAACTAGTGTTGCCAAACATATATATATATATATATATATATATATATATATATATATATATATATATATATATATATGTCATTCACTTTTTTCGCTTTAGGTTGTCGTACGTGATCCACTTTTCATCACCAGTTACCATCTTCTTCAAAAATGGGTCGAGTTCGTTCTGTTTCAGCAATGGATCGCAGGCGTTGATTCGGTCTAAAAGATTTTTTTGCGTCAACTCGTGTGGCACCCATACATCCAGCTTTTTTTGGAATCCAATCTTCTGCAAATGGTTCCAAATGGTTTTATGGTCTGTACCCAGTTCCTGACCAATCGAGTGAGTGCTCACATGCCGGTCTACCTGGATGATTACAACGGTACATTATCGGGTACATAAGCTACACGATTTTTTTTCGGCCGCCTTCGTTGCAGTTTTATCTCGCAGGTAATAAAAACGTAAAATATGGCGAATTTCTTGCTTGGTGGACTCCATCTTTGACGCGCTATAACTTGAGACTGAAAAGGACAATCACAACATGTATATATCGAGCGAGTGGCCGGCACACTTCGTCCCGCCCAAAATTTATTTTTCGTTATCACATCCACGTTTCCTTACTTATCACATACCATATTTCCTTACTAAGATTATTTTCAGACACAATTCTCGTTCAAGATTTTTCAACTACTTGCAAATAAAATGTTTCTCCGTTACATGGAATAAATGTTTGATACCGAAAATATGATACGATAAAGACACCCCTAAATCAGACAATTCCTCTCTCGAGTTTTGCTCTTATCAACACATTCGGCGATGCATTCATATTTATACAGATACAGAGTGCGTTTTATCACATTTAAATCCATTTCCATTTTGGAACAAAAATCAATTCCGAAAATTGCAAACGGAAATTGAGAAATGGAGAAGTGTCTAACCATTATAGAAACATTTATTGCATCCTGAAACCTCCACATATATATAATAGACGTTTTTTGAAGAACTCCACTTGGTTTCCGGGTACTGCAGACCATGGAGGGGAAGTGTGAGGATCTAAAAGTAAACAAGAAATGGAAAATTCAATTCATGTATTCATGTTTTCACAGCTGATGTTATAACACTTTGAGAATGTGTACGAGTACATACCGAATCATTAAATCCACTTTATTCGCGAAATTTATCGTTTGAGGATGACTCCTGAAAAGCTGAATTGCAACAAAATCGATGAATGGTAAATTAGACCGATAATAGCAGAACGAACCGCATCTCAACGTCCGTAGCGCTAGGACGAGATTATTTTTCGCGAATTGACTTCATTTGAGAGAGGAGGCAATGTAATTAATAACACTACTGACAGCTGTTTGAGTTCATGCGATGAACGCATCAACACTTAATGAACATCGTCTTATTGCTCTTACAAAATAAGGAAGAGAAAGCTAAAGTGATGCAAAAAAAACCACGATCAAGATATTTTCCAGTATTAACTTAGAATGAAAAGGTATGAAGATAAAGTCTTTTTGGTAATTGATCCTCAAAATTAACAAGATAGTTATTTTGAAACCGTCGGAGAAGTAATGCAACCGTTGGTTCCAAGCATTAATTTGGGCTCTACCCAAATAATAGATCCCAACATAATGTTTCAATAAAAATCGCCATAAATACCCACCGCCTGTTGCTTGTGAACAGTTGGCCCAATAGTGAACGGTGTGAGTCCTGGGTAAAGATGGCCACCGCGAAATACGCTTCATGGGACCATCTGTTATTCAACAGAGCTGCCAACTAGGCAAAACCAAGACGAGTCTATGGTACTAGGTGAGGCCGTTTCGTCACTAAGTTGGTAGGGGAGCGGTATATGAAAACAGTACGGAAGAAAGCAGAAGAGGAATTATTTGCTTGTAGCGTGAAAGAGACAGACTGATCACGAGCGAGCTTCGGCACTAGCGTATTGTGTTTTGTTTACAAACAAAGCACAGTAGACTTCCAAGATGGCTGAAGAGTGGTTTTAGCAAGTTGGCCCACCTTAGCATATACTTCTAGGCGCCTTGGGCAAAACATAAATGAACTCACACAAAAGAAGAAAGAAAAGAAAAGCTCGGTAAAGAGCAAGGCGTTTGTATAAATGTATAACAGGTGAAGCATCATCATCACTTCAATAAGAAGGGGATTATGGTTTGTGGAGCGGGGGTTGTTTGTTTTGTTATTGCTAGGATACGCAATTTTTGCATTTTCACATGCGAGAGTAGTGGATGAACTGGATGAGAATGAAATTCTACAAAATCATCTCTTCTTTTTCACATAAATTTGCGAAAGCCGAACATAGTAGGCATCGTTCGAATAAGCGTCGTGGCAGTTTGTAGAGAGCCGCCGGCAGCTGTTTGTAAACAATACCGACAGCAATTCCAATATGGCTGAAAGTGCATTTCATATGATTGTTACACCTGGTATATATAGAGGCACCTTGGTAAAGAGTAGTGCCGGCTAACGACTTTCCACCATCAAGGAAGTAGGAAGTGCGCGTCGGAACAAGTAAATTTTAATAGTGCCAGAGTGCATCGAGAGCAAATAGAGAAGATAGAAAAAGATTGTTATAAGAAATAAAAGGTTAGTGGGAAATTGAAAAGGAATGAATTATTAGTAATTTAATATTTAATTTATAGAAATTATAAGAGAAAAGATAAGAGCTAAAAAGAAGAAGAGAAGCGGAAGAGAAAAAAAAAGGTAAAGTAGTGTATTGGCGAGAATCAAGACTAAGAAATAATACGCTGAACATGTCCTTTCAGCGGGCCTTTTTTTTATATTTCATCTTTTTCTCCGCCGAGACGTGTGGTACCCGCCATTGAAATAAGGGACGTTCGACTGCAATTTCCGCCATTGATAGTCGACGTCGAGTAAGGATACCGGAACCAGAAGAGCCATATTCACGCTTGGAGGTTACAGCGGGGATTTTATCCGGTTAAACGATGGAGAAAGAAGAGAAAAACTACACGAAAAGTACTGCAAGTATAAAAGCATAAAATTTAGTGACGTCACAATTAGGACAGAGGAAGAAGTGATAGGGAAAATAGGATAGGGTCAGAAGAACATCAAAGAGTAGATTTAAAAGGAAGGAATAAAAGAAGAAAATTGTAAGAAAATTACATTTATCTCCTCTATTGCGGTTTTGGAAATTCCCGTTTTTCGGACTCGAAAGGAGTCGTCAGCCCTCGTCCTCGATTGGTCGGCGGAGTTGGCTAGCATTGCTCAACCTTTGAGAGATAGTTGATTGTGGGAGTAGTTGGTGGCTTCAAAGGAATGCGTAGGTCTTGTGGAGAAGGATAAAACTGACACTGCTCCTTTTTGCTGGAGGAACAGCTGTTTGCAAGTGACCGGAAGCAGGTTAAACGACCCTGACGGAAGGAAATCCCTAATTAGAGAGTTTCACCCTCAACTCGGTTCTCTACTGTGAGCAGCTTGACCGTTTGAAGCAGGCGATTGCCCAGAAGCGGCCAGAAATGATCAATAGGAATGGTGTTTTCCACCAAGACAACACTCGGTCTCACACATCTGTGATGACCTGCCAGAAGCTACGGGAGATCGGTCGGGATGTCTTATTGCACCCACCGTATAGTCCGGACCTGGCTCCAAGTGATTATCATCTCTTCCGGATACTAAGTTGGCCTCTTCATTATAATATCAGATTATTTTCGTTCAAGATTTTTCAACCACTTGCATTCCCGAGTAATGTAGAAATTTGTGTTTCATTTGTATGACAGACCCCCCCCCCTTCCCCCTTAGAGAGGGGGGTGGAGAGTCTAACCACCATAGAAACATTTATTGGACCCTAATACCTCAATTTAGCACAATTTAGTTTCATTCACTTGAATAATTCTCGAGTAATGCAGAAATTTGTTTTTCATTTGTATCGCAGCCGCCGCACCACCCCCCCCTCCCCTTAGAGAGGGGGTGAAGAGTCTAACCACCATACAAACATTTATTGCACACCCTAATACCTCAATATACCCAATTTCGTTTCATTTGCTTGAATAATTCTCTAGTAATTCATAAATTTGTGTTTTATTTGTATGGCAGCCCCCCCTTTAGAGAGGGGGGGGGGGGTGAAGAGTGAAGGTGAGGTGAAGAGTATATATATACATTGAAAACTTCGAAAATCTACTCCAACTGATTCCTCAGTCAAGTTTTATGTCTTTATACCATGAGTACCTTACCCAGGACGTGCACCCTTCACCAGTTATCTCCAACCACGTTTGCTTCCCATACTTTTGCAATTCCTCTGTCATTTTTGATCTGTCCATGCGACAAAAAATCCATGGAATCCCAGATCATCTACGCTCAGATTCTATTCCGCCGATATTTTCGGCAGAATATGGGGGCATAGTTAGATATGATAAAATGTTCTTTACTGACGGTTCATTCATAAACGGGTCCACTGGCTTTGGCATCTTCAATGAAAATTCCAGTGCCTCTTTCAAACTCAAAGATCCTTGTTCCATGTATGTTGCTGAACTGGGTGCGATATACTACGCACTGGGGATCATTGAAACATTGCCCATCGACCACTATTTTATTTTTTCAGACAGTCTCAGCTCATTAGAGGCAATCCGCTCAATGAAGGTTGATAAACGCTCATCTTATTTCCTAACAAGAATAAGACATCTATTGAGTGTTTTGGTCGAAAAATTATTCAAGATTACCTTAGCATGGGTTCCCTCTCATTGCTCGATTCCGGGGAATGAGAAAGCGGAATCGCTAGCTATGGTGGGCGCTTTAGAAGGCACTCTTTTTGAAAGGCAAATTGCTTATAATGAATTTTTCCACATTCCTCGTCAGTACACGCTCGTAAGTTGGCAGCGCATGTGGAGTGGAGATGAGTTCGGTCGTTGGTTACACACGATTATCCCTAAGGTCTCGACGAGGGCATGGTTCAGGGGATTGAATGTAGGTCGTGATTTCATTCGCGTGATATCTCGGCTTATGTCCAATCACTACAACCTAAACGCGCATCTCTATCGCATTGGGCTCGCAGCAAACAATCTTTGTGATTGTGGTGATGGCTACCACGACATCGAGCATGTTGTCTGGTCGTGTATCCGGTTCCATACTGCTCGCTCTCAGCTCTCTAGAGCACTGAGAGCACAAGGCAGACAATCGGAGATCCCCGTCCGGGATATCTTAGGTAGCCGTATCCTGATCTTCTGCTTCATCTATACCTGTTCCTCAGAAACGCCGATGTCAACGTTTAATGATGTTTCCTTCGTTGTGTCCCAGTTTCATATCCCTCCTATCCGATCGATAAACTTTTACTTAGTCGCGGCAATACATACACACACTCTTTACAGATGCACGGGCCAAAGGTTGTGCAGTCCACTGATCATTCAACAAGAGCCAAAGGTTGTACCGCTCATGACAACTCTACACGAGCTGATGATTGCGCCGGCTAGTGACCATTCTATCCTGGATTCCTCGAGTCGAGAAAGACGCACCACGCAAGATATGAGGTACAGACTAGGGAGGCGTTGCTGATTAATGGTCAGCTGCATCCCAATAGGAAGTATCCCGTGTCGGGCACACGTACAGAGCATTGGAGACAGCAACATCCCAATAACGAAAACACTTGTAATACTAACCTCGAGCCAACCGCGAGTGATCGGTTACATATTACTAACATAGATAATAAGAAAAATTGTCAAAGTATTGAACTCCCGGCCCCGTGAGGCTAACGCCATATGAGCCTTTATAAAAATATATATTTTGGAAAAAAAACAGGAAGTGGGTTATATCTATGGTATAACCGCAAGGGTGACGTAGGACTATCGTTGATTTAGAGATCATTTGTTTGAAGTTGAATCTGAATTCATTCTGAATGAATGAATATTTGGAGAACTTCGAAAACGAGAGCGTTACGTTGGAGCCACAAGGTTTTATGCATCCAATATTGGATACGGAAATATCCTACTGATGGGGAAGAATAATCTTCAGAAGCTATCCTGTTAATTGCGATTGATTGAAAAATCACAAAACCAAATGTATTTGGTCACAGCGTTTCATGGATAGAAAACATTAAAATAAACTCTTTCACATGAATGTAATTTTAAATTCCCAGAGGAACTGGCAGATTATTTTCAGTAACGATTAGATATTTCCACATTTTCCTCGATACTGGAAGCCCACCAGTGGTTAATGCCAACTCGATAACCACCTGTTAATAGAACTTGATTGAAATATATTTGGTCACAGTGTTACATGGATAGAAAACATTCAATTAAACTCTTTCACATGAATATATTTTGAAAATTCCCAGAGGAACTAGCAGATTATTTTCCAGCAATGATTAGATCTTTCCGGAACTTTCCCGATGCTGAATGGCATCCTAACGGAAAGAGTTCTGCGCGTGTATGTGTCGATCCTTCGCCGTCCACCTCCTCCAGCACGTTAGGCAACGATGTTGTCTTGTCGATGTCCTCACGAAAAATGAATGTGTCTCACCACCAGAATATCGCTTAAGTATGCTTTTTGTGTGTGATTGAATCGAGAGAAGGTGTGGTTTACGATGGCAATTTGGAAGGCAAACTAGAGGGGAATGAACTCTCTGAGCTCGGAACTTTCGGCGACTGAGCAATAATCGATTGCGGGCGCATACAATATTGGATACGGAAATATCCTACTGATGGAGAAGAATAATCTTCTGAAGCTATCCTGTTAATTGCGATTGATTGAAAAACCACAAAACCAAATGTATTTGGTCACAGTGTTACATGGATAGAAAACATTCAATTAAACTCTTTCACATGAATATATTTTGAAAATTCCCAAAGGAACTGGCAGATTATTTTCAGTAACGATTAGATATTTTCACATTTTCCTCGATACTGGAAGCCCACCAGTGGTTAATGCCAACTCGATAACCACCTGTTAATAGCACTTGATTGAAACATATTTGGTCACAGTGTAACATGGATAGAAAACATTCAATTAAACTCTTTCACATGAATATATTTTGAAAATTCCCAGAGGAACTGGCAGATTATTTTCCAGCAATGATTAGATCTTTCCGGAACTTTCCCGATGCTGAATGGCATCCTAACGGAAAGAGTTCTGCGCGTGTATGTGTCGATCCTTCGCCGTCCACCTCCTCCAGCACGTTAGGCAACGATGTTGTCTTGTCGATGTCCTCACGAAAAATGAATGTGTCTCACCACCAGAATATCGCTTATGTATGCTTTTTGTGTGTGATTGAATCGAGAGAAGGTGTGGTTTACGATGGCAATTTGGAAGGCAAACTAGAGGGGAATGAACTCTCTGAGCTCGGAACTTTCGGCGACTGAGCAATAATCGATTGCGGGTGCATACAATATTGGATACGGAAATATCCTACTGATGGGGAAGAATAATCTTCTGAAGCTATCCTGTTAATTGCGATTGATTGAAAAACCACAAAACCAAATGTATTTGGTCACAGTGTTACATGGATAGAAAACATTCAATTAAACTCTTTCACATGAATATATTTTGAAAATTCCCAAAGGAACTGGCAAATTATTTTCAGTAACGATTAGTTATTTCCACATTTTCCTCGATACTGGAAGCCCACCAGTGGTTAATGCCAACTCGATAACCACCTGTTAATAGCACTTGATTGAAACATATTTGGTCACAGTGTAACATGGATAGAAAACTTCAATTAAACTCTTTCACATGAATATATTTTGAAAATTCCCAAAGGAACTGCCAGATTATTTTCCAGCAATGATTAGATCTTTCCGGAACTTTCTCGATGCTGAATGGCATCCTAACGGAAAGAGTTCTGCGCGTGTATGTGTCGATCCTTCGCCGTCCACCTCCTCCAGCACGTTAGGCAACGATGTTGTCTTGTCGATGTCCTCACGAAAAATGAATGTGTCTCACCACCAGAATATCGCTTAAGTATGCTTTTTGTGTGTGATTGAATCGAGAGAAGGTGTGGTTTACGATGGCAATTTGGAAGGCAAACTAGAGGGGAATGAACTCTCTGAGCTCGGAACTTTCGGCGACTGAGCAATAATCGATTGCGGGCGCATACAATATTGGATACGGAAATATCCTACTGATGGGGAAGAATAATTTTCTGAAGCTATCCTGTTAATTGCGATTGATTGAAAAACCACAAAACCAAATGTATTTGGTCACAGTGTTACATGGATAGAAAACATTCAATTAAACTCTTTCACATGAATATATTTTGAAAATTCCCAGAGGAACTGGCAGATTATTTTCCAGCAATGATTAGATCTTTCCGGAACTTTCCCGATGCTGAATGGCATCCTAACGGAAAGAGTTCTGCGCGTGTATGTGTCGATCCTTTGCCGTCCACCTCCTCCAGCACGTTAGGCAACGATGTTGTCTTGTCGATGTCCTCACGAAAAATGAATGTGTCTCACCACCAGAATATCGCTTAAGTATGCTTTTTGTGTGTGATTGAATCGAGAGAAGGTGTGGTTTACGATGGCAATTTGGAAGGCAAACTAGAGGGGAATGAACTCTCTGAGCTCGGAACTTTCGGCGACTGAGCAATAATCGATTGCGGGTGCATACAATATTGGATACGGAAATATCCTACTGATGGGGAAGAATAATCTTCTGAAGCTATCCTGTTAATTGCGATTGATTGAAAAACCACAAAACCAAATGTATTTGGTCACAGTGTTACATGGATAGAAAACATTCAATTAAACTCTTTCACATGAATATATTTTGAAAATTCCCAAAGGAACTGGCAGATTATTTTCAGTAACGATTAGTTATTTCCACATTTTCCTCGATACTGGAAGCCCACCAGTGGTTAATGCCAACTCGATAACCACCTGTTAATAGCACTTGATTGAAACATATTTGGTCACAGTGTAACATGGATAGAAAACTTCAATTAAACTCTTTCACATGAATATATTTTGAAAATTCCCAAAGGAACTGCCAGATTATTTTCCAGCAATGATTAGATCTTTCCGGAACTTTCTCGATGCTGAATGGCATCCTAACGGAAAGAGTTCTGCGCGTGTATGTGTCGATCCTTCGCCGTCCACCTCCTCCAGCACGTTAGGCAACGATGTTGTCTTGTCGATGTCCTCACGAAAAATGAATGTGTCTCACCACCAGAATATCGCTTAAGTATGCTTTTTGTGTGTGATTGAATCGAGAGAAGGTGTGGTTTACGATGGCAATTTGGAAGAGGGGAATGAACTCTCTGAGCTTGGAACTTTCGGCGACTGAGCAATAATCGATTGCGGGCGCATACAATATTGGATACGGAAATATCCTACTGATGGGGAAGAATAATTTTCTGAAGCTATCCTGTTAATTGCGATTGATTGAAAAACCACAAAACCAAATGTATTTGGTCACAGTGTTACATGGATAGAAAACATTCAATTAAACTCTTTCACATGAATATATTTTGAAAATTCCCAAAGGAACTGGCAGATTATTTTCAGTAACGATTAGATATTTCCACATTTTCCTCGATACTGGAAGCCCATCAGTGGTTAATGCCAACTCGATAACCACCTGTTAATAGCACTTGATTGAAACATATTTGGTCACAGTGTTACATGGATAGAAAACATTCAATTAAACTCTTTCACATGAATATATTTTGAAAATTCCCAAAGGAACTGGCAGATTATTTTCAGTAACGATTAGATATTTCCACATTTTCCTCGATACTGGAAGCCCACCAGTGGTTAATGCCAACTCGATAACCACCTGTTAATAGCCGCGCGTGTATGTGTGTGTAGCGATGTCTTCCCAGGGAACCGTTTGTGGCATCACTCTCCTCCTGATAGATTCCCTTCTGGCCTAGGGTGCACAAACAGGCTCTTGGTGACACCGTTCATCCGCGCTTTCATGATAAATAAAGAGCTTCACCGCAACAGCGACAACATGCTCCAATCGCTGTTCAATTAGAACTGAGTGGATTTCCGAGCGCCGCTCGCTTATATACCGATTGGTGATTTCAATAGCCTGTTTTGAAAGCAATTTTAAGACTATTGAAACAAGTTTTTGGATCAAAAAGACGGGTGGGTAATGTCAGGGACATAACCGGAGTGACGTAGGACTATACAAAGGAGACAGCTTTTGTTAAATATATATTTTAAATATATTGTTTTATTTTCTTCTCCTACGTGAATACCTACCTATCTACCTGAAAAATGGATTAGTTTACTGTTTACTCTTTATGAATATGTTGAGGGTTGAAAAGAACCTTTGGTGTTGTGTTTTTGTTATCACTCGATATTCCCATCTTGTTCGGTTAAACCTTCCTGTTTAGCTATTACGTTTGCCACTCGCCACAGCTTTCACAGTTGGAAAATTTCTTCCTATCCAGCTTGTGACATATTGTTCAGTAAATTACATTTAATGCGACGTGCCGGAGAAGCAGTTTGCCACTCACTGAAACTAATTGTTGCCTTGATGAGCGCCGAACCGAAGCTGCTCTGTTCTTGATGCGGGTTTTCTGATTGTCGTGAGCAGCTTTGCAAGCCAACTCGAGCACTCCGACGGCCGAAACTCTATAATCGCTGTTAGGTATACTGGTGCTCCGGCTCCAATCCGTTCGGCCTAGTTACCCTTGCGGAGCAATCAGTGAATGCGACCAACAGAGAACTGGAGACCTGCACGGTTCGAGTGAGACTTTGCCTTTTCCTTAACTTGTCCTCCTTTGTTACGTCCACGGTGCCGATGCCGTACAACCACACGGGTTTACGGTTTGAAAGAAAATAAGATATTTTTTTGGGGTCCGCGTGTTTCATACTCTAGCGGTACACACTCACAGGATAGAGACAAATCGGCAGACTCAGCCAGAGGGGCGAGTCCAACGAGACGAACGAATGAGCGCTAAAAGGGAGCGATGGCAAAAAAAATACATTCATTACGATTTGTTCGCTCGTTGGATTCACATGCAGGCTGAAAAGGGTCCTTTTCAGGATCACAAAATTATCTTCAATCTAAAGAGTTTATTGTTTTGTTGTCACTCGATATCCCCATCTTGTTCGGCTAAACCTTTCTGTTTAGCGATTGCATTTGCCACTCGCCTCATCTTTCACAGTTAGAAAATTTCTTCCCATCCAGCTTGTGACATATTTTACAGTAAATTACATTCAATGCAACGTACCGAAGCGCCACTCAGTGTCGCATTGGAGGCGATTTGAACCTGTAATTGAACATTTGCGATGACAGTGGTGCAGTGTCGACTTTCAATGTGCGGTCATAATTTGGATCTCTATGTTTACAAAAATGTCCAACTAAATAAGTCGCATTACATGTCCGTCCAATTAGCTAAATGTCGAACTAATTGTAAATTACTGTACTTTCAATCTGGAAACAATTTAAGAGTTGGTGAAAATTGAATAATCTTGAAAGTCCCCAACTATCAATAAGCTCAGAACTACTGCCAAATTCACATACTCATCAGATCCTGGCAAACAAATTATGAAAACATCAATTTGTGTTTTATTATTATTTTGGATAATGTTTTAGAACGCATTGAACTTTATTTCCTAAACTCTTTTTTTGGAAGGTTTAATGGCCCTGAAAAGCGCCTTGTTTTATGGAATGGTTCCAATTTAGAAAACTTAGTACTCGTGGTTTTGAAAAAAAAAACCATTTCGAACGCCCTCGATGCCGCCTTGTTCTGGATTTGCCACCAAAGCAGATTGTAAAAAGAACAAACTTTTTTCTTCTGCTACCTGCTGCCGTTTTGCGATTGCGTTTGCCACTCGCCACTCGCTGCAACTGCCTGTTGTTGTCTTGATGTGTTCTGTTCTGAATGCGGTTTTTCTTATCGTCGCGAGCAGCTTTACCAGCCAACTCGATCACTTCGGCGGCCGAAACTATATAACGGCGGCGACTGGTGCACTGGTACTAACGCGCTCGGCCTAGCTACCCTTGCGGGGAACTCCATATCAACACGGTTCGAGCGGGACTTTGCCTTTCCCTTCACTTTTCCTCCTTTACCATGTCCAGACATGGGTGCTTGGGTTGGTTTGTTGATGTGTTGTGATGCGAACCGATGTGGCGTACGGTTTGAATGATAATGATCGTTACGGCAGCGGAGCGGGGATTTTTAAGCTGACTGGCTGCCTCGAGAATTACGCATGTGTGAGACTGCGACCAATGTTTCGTTTATTTTTTTTTTTTTCCTTTCCAATCGTGCTTCATTCTATTTCGCTGCTGCTCTGGTTGCCCGTTTTGGTCGGTACGATTTGAGGAGCACAAAATGGACCAATCAAAAATGGGCACATAGTGAATTTTGAGAATGCTTGATATTTCACAATTATTCAATTATTTATCTCAAGAAAAATGAAATGTTATTCGTTATGATAGATGCGTAGATATATTTCCTATCAATTGATGCAAAAACCTTTGCGATCTATTGAGAAATGCTCGAGTTATAAGCGTTCCAAATCTTGCATTTTTTCGTACTTGTTCAGTGCCTAGATTTCCATTTCACCCCCTATATCTTCCGGTTAGACGTAGTCCTACGTCAAAAGTAACAAGTATATAACGCGTAGACATTTTATCTTTCGAATGAAGTGTTTATCATACCATTTCGTTCAGTTGTTTAGGAGCTATTAACGCTCAAAATCTCGGTCTCCGGCGTAACGCTTTCGTTTTCGAAACTTTGATTTTACACCCCGGTATAGAAATGAAAGACGTAGTCCTACGTCAAAAATATACACAATACGCGAAAAAAATATACACAGACGCGAGATACCGAGATATCTTCTATCGTGTCCGCGCTGCGTGTGGAGTTGGGTTCGCGATAAAGCGAACGATGATGTGTCTTACTGGTGGGATGATGATCGCGCTGTTTGTTGATGTTCTGGTTCCAATGAAATGATTGTTTCCGCCAATTGCCGCTGATGTTGCTGCAATCGGTCGAGTTGGCGATTCAAGGTGGTCTCAAGAGGAATGTTAACTTCTCCCTCCTTTAGTTCGAGCCGTCTCGGATCGATGTTTGATTTTGATCTTCCAAGTTTTAATACTGGGCAAATGTTAATATTATTTATACAAAGAATTACGGCTATGAAGCAAATCACTGTTGACAAAGAAATTCCTCCGAATGTTGTCCATAGACTGAAACGAAGACTATTCTGTCGTAAATGAATGTGATCTAATTTCTGTCTGTTGATAATCGCTGTGTCGCGTATTTCTGTAATGTCATGCTCTTTTTGTAATGTCCAGTGAATTAGAGTGTTATAAAGTGCTCCGTACAGAACTTAGGTTTCACCGATTATTTCTGAATTTTGAAACTTATGACCGTTGAACTTGACTGTACAATTTGCGAATTTGATTATGAAATTTCCGGTGATAGTTCTATCATCGGGTCCACAGTTGGATTTGAGTGTCTGGTTTCGGGCGTTTGAGATTAATATAGTGTTTTCGTTGATCAACTGCTGTATTGTGTCATTCTTGAAAATTGAGATGCAGCGAGACTCCTTTCCGAGTATGATTGGTTTGATACAGTCATCTTCGATTTCGTCAATGTAGGATGATCTTTGTACAAAATCTTCAGGTTTACTGGTTTTGAAGAGTTTCGGCCCATGTCGTATTACGTGGCTTGGGTAGGTTTTGATAATTTGATCGTTTACGATGAGCGGAAAAATTCTTGTAATTGTAGATGTAGAGTTTTCCAATTCGGGAACGTGCAGAATGTACAGTAAGTCTCCATTATTGACGGCAATTTTGGGTGTGACAAATTGTAGCGCTTCGTCCGGAAAGTTGATTTCTACTCCTTGGTCCTGAAGAGCAGATTTGATCACATTTATTTCACGTGTTGTTAGAATTTTGTTATTGATGACAGAAATTCTGGTGAGTGCGATTGCTTCTTGAATGTTATCTAAAAGTTCATTGACAATATCAACGTTCAACATCGTGGTAACTGCTTGTAAAATATCCAATTCTTTCGTACTGTTATTTATTGAACTAGCTATTTGATTAATCGCCTGTGTCAGTTGGGTAATTCGGTTGTTGATATTTTCGTTGATTTGATATTGTTGATTATTCTGATTGATGAGGTCATTCATGGATGAATTGATTATTCTCAGGTCCTGTGCATCAGGTGAACCGGCGATCCATTTCCACGCGGTGCCTATTGTATCCCATCTCTTTTGTCGGTGCGCTTTTTGTGGTTTTAATGCGTAGAGGGACGAGTACAGCTTTTTGATTCGGAATTTTATAACTTCGTGCAATGGGTTAGTTGATGTTAGTTGAGCATAAAATTTTGCTGTTACAAGTTCTGCGCTTTCCTCAATTTGATCTAAGTTGATTGGATGTATAATGTTTATTGTTCCAGTCTGTATTTTGCAATTAATTTGTTTGATTAACACTATTGGGTTATTTCCAAGATCCACGATATTTAAAATTGGATCACTGTGTATTTGGGTGAGAGCTGTCAGCTATGCTATCAGTATATTCCGTAACATTTTCCTATACATTTGATCAGATAGTAATATAAAGAGTTGTTTTTTTTTGTTTTGTTTTGATATGAGGAATTTGAAGAAATAAAATTACAATGTATTTTATTCACTTAAGATAAATGTTAGTAAATGTTATTATCAATATAGTTGTTGCTTTAGAAAAAGTATAATTTTGAAATTGCATGAATTCGAGATATTTTCTTGTTGACAAATTTCGTGAATTTTATATAAAATACTGTATCTGAGGAATATTACATACTTATTTTTTTTATTACCTTTCTGTTTGAATTTATTATTATTTATTTACTTTATTTTCTCTCCCCTTTACACAATTTTTTCTGATGAATAAGAATACCTGCAAAAAAAAAGAAATATTAGTGTGTTTGTTAAGTTATTTAATTTTATTTTATTCAATTTTGAAAAATTGTTCTGTTCTCTATTTTTCATATGTTGGTCGCAGGTTACGCGTTTCAAAACAATTCTTCTGTTTTTATGAGATGTGTATAATGAATATTGTGTGGTTATATAATGAATGTATAATGGATATTGTGTGGTCCTTGTTGATTTTCCAGAATTTTACCGGGTCGTGTGCCTCTAAAAAGATATGAAAAAGAAATTATTCAGTATTTTTGGTAATGAATATCTTCATTTAGTTGTAATCATTCTGGGATTATGGATATCCCATTCTATTGTGTCACGTAGGTCGTCAACTAAATCGGTAAGATATTTTGTACATTGTTTCGCAAAGTTCTGTCTTACGGCGGCTCCTGCAGCAAGCTCAAAGAAGCAATTGATTATTTTTAACTAGCTTCGGCGCTTGTAAACTGCAGCGGTTGACGTTGGGTGAATTTTTCCTCAATCGCTTTGAGGTGCATTAAGCACAGCGAGAATAGGAGCTGGTCGCTGGATTCGTGATTCATGTTCGTCTGTGAAAAGAAGAGACGGTGTGCCAACTGTCACTTTCTGATTCTGCGCAATTTAGCTTTATGAAGTTTCCGATTGTTTCTGTCCTTATAAGTTCTGGTTCGATCTGTTACAACAAGAACGGGTTCATATCGATCTCTAGTCTTAGATTTTATACCTTGAACCTTATTTAAGGTACTAGTTCCAGGTTCTAACACAGGGGGGCTTCTTTCTTGGAATTATGGTAATTATTTTGTTGTTTTTGCATTTTAGTAATTTGCAGAATTGCTTCATCATAGAGTTTACTTCTGGACTCGATAATGGCGTTTAAGTTTAAAGGTCGCTCAGTTCCATCTTTCAGTCCATAGAATACTTCGCGGGGTTTGAGTTTTGTAGCAGAGTGTATAACGTTATTATAAAGGGAACATGCTATCAAGAATTTCTCCTTATTCGAAAGTGCTTCGTATTTATGTTTATTGGTTCTAAAAAATTCGCTAATAGTGGAATGAAAGCGTTCCACTATTCCGTTCACTTGGCTATAATTAGAGGGTGTGAAGTATTGTTCGACATTCAAATCGTGCAGAAGTCCTCGGATTTCTATGGATTTAATAGCTGGTTCATTATCTGAAACTAATAGCCTTGGGGTTCCGTATAGTGAAAAATATTTGAGTAGGGCTTTCCGAATATCGGGAATACTGCGTGATTTGATGGGAAGAAGAGTTCCAAACCTTGAAAGTTTATCCACTACAGAGAGGAATAAATCAGGTTGGTTGATGAAAATATCCACATGAACGATGTCTAAAGGCTGTTTAGGAATTGGGGTGTCCGCAAATTTTATTTTGTAGGGATGTCTTTCGTATTTTTGTTTGTTACAGACTCCACACAAAATTACGTATTGTCGAATTTTCTCTTTCATTTTTGGAAAATAAAATTGTCTAGATATTTCTGCTTTGTTTTCAAGTATACCTCTATGTGCTGTTTCATGGATAACTTCAATAGTCTGGTTTTGTTCTTCTGCTGATCGGATATCAGTCAGGATTTTCTGGGTTATTTTAATTTTGAATGTCTTACACCTACTGAAATAGTTTTTGTAAACTACTTGCAGGGATGGTATGAGTGATTCTGGACAATGGATACAATTAACTTTGCCTGGGTCCAGGTAATCTCGGAATATTCGGATAAGTGAAGGTACGCCGAAAGCGAACTTTGTTATAGTTCTTCGGTACATTTTCGGGAATATTTCTTCAAACTTTTCAGAATCAATTTCGCCGTTTTTTAGAATGATTTGATTATGAAATTCGTTCAGGGGTCGTTGGGTGCATTCTATGAATTCCGAAACATCGGTATCTGCTGAGTGAATTGAGCTTGAATCTTCTTCATTCAAGTTAATTTCGACAGGTATTCTAGAAAGAGCGTCGGCTACTATATTTTGTTTTCCGGGCCGATGTTTTATATCGAAGTCGAATTCAGTCATCTGTAATCTCCATTTGACCAGTTTGTAGTTTGGGGTTTTGAGATTAAGTGCATATGTGAGAGGTTGGTGGTCGGTATAGAGTGTGAATTTCTTTCCAAATAGATAGGGTCGAAAATACTTTGCGGCCCATACTATGGCGAGAAGTTCTTTTTCAATGGCTGAATAATTTTCTTCACTTTTTGTCAAGGTTCTTGATGCGTATGCAATAGGTCTGTCTTGTCCAATGACTCCTTGGGATAACACTGCTCCTATTGCAAATTTACTGGCGTCCGTGGTTAATATAAATGGGCGCTCGAAATCAGGATATTGTAATATGTTACTCTGAGTTAGCAAAGTCTTACACGTTTCAAAAGTTTTTACGAAAATAGGGGTGTGTTCTATACATTCACCTTTACGAAGCTGGGCGGTCAGAGGCTTGGTTATTTTCGCGAAATCGCGTATGAACTTTCTATAATATCCCAAAATTCCTAGGAACCCTTTCAGCTCTTTTTGATTTTTGGGTAAAGGCCATTTTTTAATTGCTTCAATCTTGTCAGGATTCGGTTTCACACCCTGATCCGTAACAATATGTCCGAGAAATGAAACGTCTTTCTTTAAGAACTCACTCTTATCTAGTTGGATTTTTAAATTTGCGTTTTGTAAGGCGACAAAGATTTTTCTGAGGTTTTCCATGTGTTCTTGAATGGATGTTGAAAAGATGATTATATCATCCATATAAACGAGACAACATTTTCCTATTAGACCACGGAGAACATGGTCCATGACCCGTTGGAATGTCGCGGGCGCATTTTTCAGACCAAACGGCATTCTAATATATTCATATAAACCGTGTTCGACTGAAAACGCTGTTTTGGGAATATCCTTAGGATGTACCTCGATTTGGTGAAATCCAGAGGTCAAATCGAGAGTAGTGAAGTATTGGCACCTTCCTAACTTATCCAGAATATCAGTTATGTTTGGCAGGGGGTATTTGTCATCTACAGTCTTCTCGTTAAGTTTCCTGTAGTCAACTACCAGTCGCCATTTTTGTTTTCCCGATGCATCTATTTTTTTTGGTACAATCCATATCGGTGAGCTCCAGGGTGATGTGCTTGGTTGAATGATTCCTTTTAATAACATGTCGGATATTTGTCTTTGAACCTCTTCTTTGTGAATAAATGGGTAACGATAACTTTTGCTGTGAACGGGGATGTCATCTTTAGTCTCTATTTTGTGTTTTATTACGTTAGAGAAAGAAAGATCTGAGCCTTCCTGATAGAAAACATCTTTGTATTCCTGAATAACGTCGAAAAGTTTTGTTTTCTCCTCGTGGTTTAGGTGTGAGGTTCGAATTTCTTGAAATATTTTAGTTTCTGCAGAGGGGTTTTTTGGAAAATTTAGAATCTCTTCGAAGTTATGAATTTCTTTGATGGGAATCTCGGTATCAAATTGCAGAATGGTTGGTTTATTTTTCATATTAGTGATGGGGAATATTGCTTGGTTTCTCTTAGCAGTGTAGACACCAGTCGGTATTAGGATGTTAGGCGTGATGAAAATGTCTTTTTCAACATAAAAGTCACCTTGAACAATAGATACGGGAATCGATTTGGTAATGGTTTCATTGCTATTCAAGTTTATCAGTAGGTAATTAGGGTATTTTTTCTTCATCGGGATGGCAATATCACCAATGTTGAGTGTGTTTGATGAAGTGTCGATGATAGCACCTAATGAATTCAAAGACTCGTATCCAATGAGTCCATCGAAGAAATCATGAAATTTAAATAGATAGTATTTTTGTTTAGGAAAAGATTGGTACTTGAAAAATATGTCTGATTCAATATATTGGGTTAAATCGAAAGAACCGTTTATATTCTTGAATCTACTAGGGGGTCCGATTTTCCGTGCAGAAGGGTTTGTACACTGGGGGGAAATGTAGTTTTTGTTTGCTCCGGTGTCTACTAAAAACTTTAAAGTTTTATACTTTGTTTGAATTTCGAGATAAGGGAGAAAATTATTTGGTGTTATTCGGTCTGAATCGGATTTTGATCCGATGGAAAATTTACTTCGTCATCTATGGAGATTGGTTCTTCAGGTGTTTCGTATGTTTCTTGATAACCGTATGTTTCATCCAATTGTTCTTCTGGTTTCTCATTGAATTCCTGATAATGAATGTGATTTTCCGTATTGGGAACCCTTCTGAAATTATTTTGCGATCTTGGTTCTTGCTTTATGGCAGTTAACATGGGTTTAGCTTGCATATAATTTTTGTTAAACATGAAGTTCGAGCTAGATGGTTGATTCTCTAATGCACGTGGAGGGTAATTTTGGTTTGAGTTCATATTGGCATTTTGGGGTTGAGCTCCTTGTATGGGTCGATGGAAATTCCTGTTAGAAATAAAGTTTGGATTCTGAAAATTGGAATTGTAGGGAATTCTTTGTACGAAGTTTGAATTTGTTGCAGGCTGAAAGCGTTGCGGGCTCGGAAGTTTATCTATAGAAAGTTTAGTATTATTTTCCCTGCGTCTCCTACTTGCATTTTCATGTTCCATTGCATGCTGAAAAGCAGAATTTAATTTTACTGCTCTTCCAGTGCGAGTTAAAGAGGAAATAGGTTCTCGTAGCCCATCTATAAAAGAATTTGTTAGCATGGCTTCATATGAAGCCATTACTGCCTTTGCACAATCTTTCAGCTCAGGATCCAACAAAACTTTTGCGTTCATATCTGCCAAAATTTCAGAACATTCATCGTAATATTCTTCGACTGTTCTATTGTTTTGCCTAATGTACGGAATTTTGCTAATTATTGAAGATAAATCTCTTTTATCGCCAAATCTATCTTTGAGGTGAGCTTTTATAGCTTCCCATTGGCATTCAGTTTGATTGTTTATGAGAGCCTCATTAGCTTTCCCCGATATTTTATCTCTAATAATTAGAGTCCACACTTTAACGGCATTTTCCCTGTTTGGTTCGGGTACGTGCAATATTGCAGCTTCCAATTTCTGCTCAACAGAATTGATCCACGCAGGTAATCCCTTAATGTCACCATTGTATTCTGGAATCATTTTAATGATATCCGGAATTCTAGTAACATCAAAATTATTTGCTGGTAGGTCGGGAACTGTTATTTGTCTAGAAGAGTTTTGCATTCTATCTAGTTGTAGCTTCTGCTGTTCTAGCAGGCGCTCTAGCTCCTCAATTCTGTCTAATAGATTTTCACTCATATTTCGGGTTAACATCAAATGCACAGAAACAGAATAAAAAAAAATTCTCACTTTCTTGCTATTTTAAGTTTCTTCGCTAATTTTCACTTTTTTCACACTTGTTTTATTCTCTAAAACTATTTTTCTCTTATTTTATAAAAATGTTTTTTTTTATCGTTTGGATTGGTTTATGTTAGAACACTTTTTGTTTGTGATATTCAGAGGGTCGCTTACAGGTGGTCTGGGCTAACCTCTCTTAATTAGTAATGATTATTGTGCTGGAACAAGATAGCGCTTTTGTTTTTTTCGGTAAAGCGTTTATCTGTTCTTTTTGAAATTAGAGAAAAATTAAAATTTCTTACAATTTATTTATCGATGTCCCCTCGATAGTGTAGGTTCAACGCTGATTCCGGGTGCTTCTGTTGGAGGTCCTCAAATCATCAATATCCTCTTGATGATGCTTTTTCCTTCGATGTCCTTTCGATGGAATACGCCGGTTTTTTTTCACATTAATCACTCGCGGAACGCGTTTAACTAATCCACAAAGACTGCGCCAGTTAAGTTCCCTCCATGAACTTCGGAGTTTTTAAAAACTAAAAATGTCAAACCGTTTTCGATGGTCGCTAAATCTAGACTTTATTTCATTTCCTTATACAGAGGCCTGCCGATTTCTTAGTTTATACAAAGATACTATTTTCTGGGAATCGAAAGCGTGCACTCGGTGTCCCGTTATCGTTGATGCTGATTCTGCATTCTCTTCTATCGCGTCCGCGCTGCGTGTGGAGTTGGGTTCGCGATAAAGCGAACGATGATGTGTCTTACTGGTGGGATGATGATCGCGCTGTTTGTTGATGTTCTGGTTCCAATGAAATGATTGTTTCCGCCAATTGCCGCTGATGTTGCTGCAATCGGTCGAGTTGGCGATTCAAGGTGGTCTCAAGAGGAATGTTAACTTATATATATATATATATGTTCCCTGCCTTTTTATAATGTCGGTATCTCGCGTCTGTGTATATTTTTTTCGCGTATTGTGTATATTTTTTTTTCCAAAATATATATTTTTATAAAGGCTCATATGGCGTTAGCCTCACGGGGCCGGGAGTTCAATACTTTGACAATTTTTCTTATTATCTATGTTAGTAATATGTAACCGATCACTCGCGGTTGGCTCGAGGTTAGAATTACAAGTGTTTTCGTTATTGGGATGTTGCTGTCTCCAATGCTCTGTACGTGTGCCCGACACGGGATACTTCCTATTGGGATGCAGCTGACCATTAATCAGCAACGCCTCCCTAGTCTGTACCTCATATCTAGCGTGGTGCGTCTTTCTCGACTCGAGGAATCCAGGATAGAATGGTCACTAGCCGGCGCAATCATCAGCTCGTGTAGAGTTGTCATGAGCGGTACAACCTTTGGCTCTTGTTGAATGATCAGTGGACTGCACAACCTTTGGCCCGTGCATCTGTAAAGAGTGTGTGTATGTATTGCCGCGACTAAGTAAAAGTTTATCGATCGGATAGGAGGGATATGAAACGGGGACACAACGAAGGAAACATCATTAAACGTTGACATCGGCGTTTCTGAGGAACAGGTATAGATGAAGCAGAAGATCAGGATCACGGCTACCTAAGATATCCCGGACGGGGATCTCCGATTGTCTGCCTTGTGCTCTCAGTGCTCTAGAGAGCTGAGAGCGAGCAGTATGGAACCGGATACACGACCAGACAACATGCTCGATGTCGTGGTAGCCATCACCACAATCACAAAGATTGTTTGCTGCGAGCCCAATGCGATAGAGATGCGCGTTTAGGTTGTAGTGATTGGACATAAGCCGAGATATCACGCGAATGAAATCACGACCTACATTCAATCCCTTGAACCATGCCCTCGTCGAGACCTTAGGGATAATCGTGTGCAACCAACGACCGAACTCATCTCCACTCCACATGCGCTGCCAACTTACGAGCGTGTACTGACGAGGAATGTGGAAAAATTCATTATAAGCAATTTGCCTTTCAAAAAGAGTGCCTTCTAAAGCGCCCACCATAGCTAGCGATTCCGCTTTCTCATTCCCCGGAATCGAGCAATGAGAGGGAACCCATGCTAAGGTAATCTTGAATAATTTTTCGACCAAAACACTCAATAGATGTCTTATTCTTGTTAGGAAATAAGATGAGCGTTTATCAACCTTCATTGAGCGGATTGCCTCTAATGAGCTGAGACTGTCTGAAAAAATAAAATAGTGGTCGATGGGCAATGTTTCAATGATCCCCAGTGCGTAGTATATCGCACCCAGTTCAGCAACATACATGGAACTAGGATCTTTGAGTTTGAAAGAGGCACTGGAATTTTCATTGAAGATGCCAAAGCCAGTGGACCCGTTTATGAATGAACCGTCAGTAAAGAACATTTTATCATATCTAACTATGCCCCCATATTCTGCCGAAAATATCGGCGGAATAGAATCTGAGCGTAGATGATCTGGGATTCCATGGATTTTTTGTCGCATGGACAGATCAAAAATGACAGAGGAATTGCAAAAGTATGGGAAGCAAACTTGGTTGGAGATACCTGGTGAAGGGTGCACGTCCTGGGTAAGGTACTCATGGTATAAAGACATAAAACTTGACTGAGGAATCAGTTGGAGTAGATTTTCGAAGTTTTCAATGTATATATATATATATATATATATATACTCTTCACCCCACCTTCACTCTTCACCCCCCCCCCTCTCTAAAGGGGGGGCTGCCATACAAATAAAACACAAATTAATGAATTACTAGAGAATTATTCAAGCAAATGAAACGAAATTGGGCATATTGAGGTATTAGGGTGTGCAATAAATGTTTGTATGGTGGTTAGACTCTTCACCCCCTCTCTAAGGGGGGGGGGGGGTGGTGCGGCGGCTGCGATACAAATGAAAAACAAATTTCTGCATTACTCGAGAATTATTCAAGTGAATGAAACTAAATTGTGCTAAATTGAGGTATTAGGGTCCAATAAATGTTTCTATGGTGGTTACACTCTCCACCCCCCTCTCTAAGGGGGGGGGGGGTCTGTCATACAAATGAAACACAAATTTCTACATTACTCGGGAATGCAAGTGGTTGAAAAATCTTGAACGAAAATAATCTGATATTATAATGAAGAGGCCGGCCAACTTAGTATCCGGAAGAGATGATAATCACTTGGAGCCAGGTCCGGACTATACGGTGGGTGCAATAAGACATCCCGACCGATCTCCCGTAGCTTCTGGCAGGTCATCACAGATGTGTGAGACCGAGTGTTGTCTTGGTGGAAAACACCATTCCTATTGATCATTTCTGGCCGCTTCTGGGCAATCGCCTGCTTCAAACGGTCAAGCTGCTCACAGTAGAGAACCGAGTTGAGGGTGAAACTCTCTAATTAGGGATTTCCTTCCGTCAGGGTCGTTTAACCTGCTTCCGGTCACTTGCAAACAGCTGTTCCTCCAGCAAAAAGGAGCAGTGTCAGTTTTATCCTTCTCCACAAGACCTACGCATTCCTTTGAAGCCACCAACTACTCCCACAATCAACTATCTCTCAAAGGTTGAGCAATGCTAGCCAACTCCGCCGACCAATCGAGGACGAGGGCTGACGACTCCTTTCGAGTCCGAAAAACGGGAATTTCCAAAACCGCAATAGAGGAGATAAATGTAATTTTCTTACAATTTTCTTCTTTTATTCCTTCCTTTTAAATCTACTCTTTGATGTTCTTCTGACCCTATCCTATTTTCCCTATCACTTCTTCCTCTGTCCTAATTGTGACGTCACTAAATTTTATGCTTTTATACTTGCAGTACTTTTCGTGTAGTTTTTCTCTTCTTTCTCCATCGTTTAACCGGATAAAATCCCCGCTGTAACCTCCAAGCGTGAATATGGCTCTTCTGGTTCCGGTATCCTTACTCGACGTCGACTATCAATGGCGGAAATTGCAGTCGAACGTCCCTTATTTCAATGGCGGGTACCACACGTCTCGGCGGAGAAAAAGATGAAATATAAAAAAAAGGCCCGCTGAAAGGACATGTTCAGCGCATTATTTCTTAGTCTTGATTCTCGCCAATACACTACTTTACCTTTTTTTTCTCTTCCGCTTCTCTTCTTCTTTTTAGCTCTTATCTTTTCTCTTATAATTTCTATAAATTAAATATTAAATTACTAATAATTCATTCCTTTTCAATTTCCCACTAACCTTTTATTTCTTATAACAATCTTTTTCTATCTTCTCTATTTGCTCTCGATGCACTCTGGCACTATTAAAATTTACTTGTTCCGACGCGCACTTCCTACTTCCTTGATGGTGGAAAGTCGTTAGCCGGCACTACTCTTTACCAAGGTGCCTCTATATATACCAGGTGTAACAATCATATGAAATGCACTTTCAGCCATATTGGAATTGCTGTCGGTATTGTTTACAAACAGCTGCCGGCGGCTCTCTACAAACTGCCACGACGCTTATTCGAACGATGCCTACTATGTTCGGCTTTCGCAAATTTATGTGAAAAAGAAGAGATGATTTTGTAGAATTTCATTCTCATCCAGTTCATCCACTACTCTCGCATGTGAAAATGCAAAAATTGCGTATCCTAGCAATAACAAAACAAACAACCCCCGCTCCACAAACCATAATCCCCTTCTTATTGAAGTGATGATGATGCTTCACCTGTTATACATTTATACAAACGCCTTGCTCTTTACCGAGCTTTTCTTTTCTTTCTTCTTCTGTGTGAGTTCATTTATGTTTTGCCCAAGGCGCCTAGAAGTATATGCTAAGGTGGGCCAACTTGCTAAAACCACTCTTCAGCCATCTTGGAAGTCTACTGTGCTTTGTTTGTAAACAAAACACAATACGCTAGTGCCGAAGCTCGCTCGTGATCAGTCTGTCTCTTTCACGCTACAAGCAAATAATTCCTCTTCTGCTTTCTTCCGTACTGTTTTCATATACCGCTCCCCTACCAACTTAGTGACGAAACGGCCTCACCTAGTACCATAGACTCGTCTTGGTTTTGCCTAGTTGGCAGCTCTGTTGAATAACAGATGGTCCCATGAAGCGTATTTCGCGGTGGCCATCTTTACCCAGGACTCACACCGTTCACTATTGGGCCAACTGTTCACAAGCAACAGGCGGTGGGTATTTATGGTGATTTTTATTGAAACATTATGTTGGGATCTATTATTTGGGTAGAGCCCAAATTAATGCTTGGAACCAACGGTTGCATTACCCCTCCGACGGTTTCAAAATAACTATCTTGTTAATTTTGAGGATCAATTACCAAAAAGACTTTATCTTCATACCTTTTCATTCTAAGTTAATACTGGAAAATATCTTGATCGTGGTTTTTTTTGCATCACTTTAGCTTTCTCTTCCTTATTTTGTAAGAGCAATAAGACGATGTTCATTAAGTGTTGATGCGTTCATCGCATGAACTCAAACAGCTGTCAGTAGTGTTATTAATTACATTGCCTCCTCTCTCAAATGAAGTCAATTCGCGAAAAATAATCTCGTCCTAGCGCTACGGACGTTGAGATGCGGTTCGTTCTGCTATTATCGGTCTAATTTACCATTCATCGATTTTGTTGCAATTCAGCTTTTCAGGAGTCATCCTCAAACGATAGAAATTGTCAAAGTATTGAACTCCCGGCCCCGTGAGGCTAACGCCATATGAGCCTTTATAAAAATATATATTTTGGAAAAAAAAATATACACAATACGCGAAAAAAATATACACAGACGCGAGATACCGACATTATAAAAAGGCAGGGAACATATAGAGTATATATATATATATATATATATATATATATATATATATATATATATATATATATATATATATATATATATATATATATATATATATATATATATATATATATATATATATATATATATATATATATATATATATATATATATATATATATATATATATATATATATATATATATAGGTAATGACCGAAGTGGCGATTACGATATAAAAAATAAATTTATTTTCACTAAATTTAAAGATTACACATCAACGTTCATACTAAGACTAAATGCTATCTTCTGTTCCCTGCCCTTTTGTCGGTATCTCGCGTCAGCAGATTCCTTGTTATCCGTACGGTCGCGTTGTTTCCAGATCGGGTTCCTTTGAATGATGTCGCGTGGTCAGCCGTTGTCGTCAGTTGTTATGGCTCGCGATTGTCTTGATGGGAGGCCTCTGAATGCAATCTGATCCTGGTTGCATCGGTTGTTATGATTTGTTGTTGCTCGTGTGGGGTACATCTGGTCGTAACGTCTCCCCCTAAGTTTCAAGCGTCCTCGATTGAAGTTTTGGCAGCTCGATCCATGGTTTCGGGATGCATTTTTGCTCTGCCTTCTTCGCCGGAAGTAGGGATAATGGAATACTTCCGTTGTTTTCAGTTTCGTCCACCTGAGTAGCCACGAGAGGTTCTGGCGGATTTTTGGTTACTTCATTTCTTTTATTAGCTTTTTTGCAGAAATATACGGAAAAGAAACAAATAAATGTTATTATGAGGAGGGTTGTACCTCCAATTGTTACCCGGTGTTGTGTGGTGTTCAAGTAAAGTTGAACTTCATTGAGTTCTTCCAAGTTCTGTATTCGTAGCATGACGTTTTCATCGTCAAGATCTGTAAAATTTCCATTTTGGAGGGGCTTGCTGTATATTGGGATCAGGTATTCTTGCTGGTAGGTTACGTCAGGTTGTCCAAAAAATGTGAAATTTCGTATTTTGACGGTACAGTTTTCGGTTTCGATTATTGTGGCATCGCTAACCATCCTTGAATCTCCGCAAGAGTCTTTTACTTCTACGATTTCTGTTGTGTCGATCAGGATGATTCCTTGCTTGACTTCTTTGATTTGTGTTGTTTGTTTTGATTTTACAAACGAGCATTTGGGTGTTTGGTGAGTTAATATTTTATAGATGCAATCGTCCTCAATTAGGTTATTTCCATCGCAAATATCGCATTCTGTTGGTTGGTAATAAACTGTGTTGCCATATTTCGTTACCAGGTTGATGTTCGTATCGATCCGTGAATTTTGACGTAGGACTACGTCTAACCGGAAGATATAGGGGGTGAAATGGAAATCTAGGCACTGAACAAGTAGGAAAAAATGCAAGATTTGGAACGCTTATAACTCGAGCATTTCTCAATAGATCGCAAAGGTTTTTGCATCAATTGATAGGAAATATATCTACGCATCTATCATAACGAATAACATTTCATTTTTCTTGAGATAAATAATTGAATAATTGTGAAATATCAAGCATTGTCAAAATGCACTATGTGCCCATTTTTGATTGGTCCATTTTGTGCTCCTCAAATCGTACCGACCAAAACGGGCAACCAGAGCAGCAGCGAAATAGAATGAAGCACGATTGGAAAGGAAAAAGAAAAAAATGAACGAAACATTGGTCGCAGTCTCACACATGCGTAATTCTCGAGCCAGCCAGTCAGCTTAAAAATCCACGCTCCGCTGCCGTAACGATCATTCTTTGTGTGGACACCGACTGGACAACATCGTTGCTGGACGAGCTGGACGGCGAGGGATCGAGTGCCTTTCTCAAGGCAAGAGGGCGGAGGTGGTAGCGCTGGAGTAGAGTAATAGAGTAGAGTAGAGTTTTCAAAGGGCCTTTCTCAAGGCAGAGACGAATGAACTGAAAAAGTTTAAAGTCTCTATAATTCAAGACCTTCCTTCCTTCCGTAACTATCATTCTCATTCAAACCGTACACCACATCGGTTCGCATCACAACACATCAACAAACCAACCCAAGCAGCCATGTCTGGACATGGTAAAGGAGGAAAAGTGAAGGGAAAGGCAAAATCCCGCTCGAACCGTGTTGATCTGGAGTTCCCCGCAAGGGTAGCTAGACCGAGCGCGTTAGTACCAGTGCACCAGTCCACCTAGCCGGCGTTATATAGTTTCGGCCGCCGAAGTGATCGAGTTAGCTGGCAAAGCTGCTCGCGACGATAAGAAAACCCGCATTCGGAACAGAACACATTCGGTTCGGTGGACATCAAGACAACAGGCAGTTGCAGCGAGTGGCGAGTGGCAAACGCAATCGCAAAACGGCATCAGGTAGCAGAAGAAAAAAGTTTGTTCTTTATACAAACTGCTTTGGTGGCAAATCCAGAACAAGGCGGCATCGAGGGCGTTCGAAATGGTTTTTTTCAAAACCACGAGTACAAAGTTTTCTAAATTGGAACCATTCCATAAAACAAGGCGCTTTTCAGGGCCATTAAACCTTCCAAAAAAGAGTTTAGGAAATACAGTTCAATGCTTTCTAAAACAATATCCAAAATAATAATAAAACACAAATTGATTTTTTCATAATTTGTTTGCTAGGATATGATGAGTATGTGAATTTGGCAGTTGTTCTGAGCTTATTGATTTTCACCAATTCTTAAATTGCTTCTAGATTGAAAGTACAGTAATTTACACTTATCTCGACATTTAGCTAATTGGGTGGACCTGTAATGCGACATATTTAGTTGGACATTTTTGTAAACATAGAGTTCGGGGTCCAAATTATGACCCCATATTGAAAGTCGACACTGTACCACTGTCATCGCAAATGTTCAATTACAGGTTAAAATTACCTCCAATCCGATACTGAGTGGTGGTAATGCGACGTGCCATTGAATGTAATTTACTGTAAAATATGTCACAAGCTGGATGGGAAGAAATTTTCCAACTGTGAAAGCTGTGGCGAGTGGCAAATGCAATCGCTCAACAGAAAGGTTTAGCCGAACAAGATGGGGATATCGAGTGATAACAAAACAATAAACTCTTTAGATTGAACATAATTTTGTGATCCTGAAAAGGACCCTTTTTAGCCTGCATGTGAATCCAACGAGCGAACAAATCGTAATGAATGTATTTTTTTGCCATCGCTACGTTTTAACGCTCATTCGTTCGTCTCGTTGGACTCGCCCCTCTGGCTGAGTCTGCCGATTTGTCTCTATCCTGTGAGTGTGTACCGCTAGAGTATAAAACACGCGGACCCCAAAAAAATATCTTATTTTCTTTCAAACCGTAAACCCGTGTGGTTGTACGGCATCGGCATCGTGGACGTATTTTTTTTTGTCTGTATTATAGTGATTTTCAACTCATTTGGCTGGTTCGTCACTTTTACTTCCATTTTTGGAAGAATGTCGGGAGTGAGAATTGAACTCGTGACCTTTAGCGTGAGAGGCATGGATGTTACCACTACGCCAGATCGCCTCCTCTATCGTGGACGTAACAAAGGAGGACAAGTTAATGGAAAGGCAAAGTCCCACTCGAATCGTGCAGGTGTGTAGTTCCCTGTTGGTCGCATTCAATGATTGCTCCGCAAGGGTAACTAGGCCGAACGGATTGTTGCCGGAGCACCAGTATACCTAACAGCGATTATAGAGTTTCGGCCGTCGGAGTGCTCGAGTTGGCTTGCAAAGCTGGTCACGACAATCAGAAAACCCGCATCAAGAACAGAGCAGCTTCAGTTCGGCGCTCATCAGGGCAACAATTAGTTTCAGTGAGTGGCAAAGTGTTTCTCCGGCACGTCGCATTAAATGTAATTTACTGAACAACATGTCACAAGCTGGATGGGAAGAAATTTTCCAACTGTGAAAGCTGTGGCAAGTGACAAACGCAATAACTAAACAGGAAGGTTTAACCGAACAACATGGGAATATCGAGTGATAACAAAAACACAACACCAAAGATTCTTTCCAGAACCATCAACATATTCATAAAGAGTAAACAGTAAACTAATCCATTTTTCAGGTAGATAGGTAGGTATTCACGTAGGAGAAGAAAATAAAACAATATATTTAAAATATATATTTAACAAAAGCTGTCCCCTTTGTATAGTCCTACGTCACTCCGGTTATGTCCCCGACATTACCCACCCGTCTTTTTTTTTTTTATTAATTCGTTTATTTTTACAGGCTCAGTTACTTAAATTTAAAGGAGCCGAA
The DNA here is from genome assembly GCF_029784135.1 of Toxorhynchites rutilus septentrionalis. Taxonomy (NCBI): domain Eukaryota; kingdom Metazoa; phylum Arthropoda; class Insecta; order Diptera; family Culicidae; genus Toxorhynchites; species Toxorhynchites rutilus. The sequence continues at coordinate 107,154,990 of NC_073744.1, forward strand.
TTCTTAAATATAATTTTAAAACTATATATATATATATATATATATATATATATATATATATATATATATATATATATATATATATATATATAACAATTTTCTTACATCTATGGTTAAGGTGGAAAACCGATTACTCGCGGTGTACTCGAGTTTAGGAGGGTGACATATTTTTAGGAGAAGGATGGGATATAAGGAAATTGTAACAATGTTGATGAACACTCATTTCATAAATCTATTCGTACATCTATAGTGTATTTACATTTCAACTTATTCTACTATTTATAGCAAGGGGACGAATTACCCGCAAAGGAAGGAAAGGAGGGTATAAGGATGTAGGGACAATCACACACGAAGATCTATAGCTTTAAGGAAAACATATATATGGGACATGTAATCAAGGTCTAACCGAGCCAACACATCTCTCACCGGCACATTGGGCTGTCTTCCTTGGGCCCGAAGGGAGTTTTCTAAATTCGATCTGGCGACCAGATACACCTCGCACGACCAAACAATGTGTTCGATGTCGTGATAACCTTGGCCACAAACGCAGAGATTGCTGTTGGCAAGATTGAAACGAAAGAGTAGTGCATCTAACGAACAGTGATTGGACATGAGTCGGGAGAAGGTGCGGATAAAGTCCCGACTCAAGTCTAGACTTTTGAACCACGGTTTGAGGCTAACCTTAGGGATAATCGAGTGAAACCACCGGCCCAATTCATCTTCATTCCACTTGCGTTGCCAGTTAGCGATGGTATTTTTGTGGACTAAAGAATAAAATTCATTGAAGGCGATTTGACGCTGATAAATATCGCCTTCAATTGCACCTACCTTTGCTAATGAGTCAGCCCTCTCATTACCCGGAATGGAGCAATGTGAAGGGACCCAGATAAAGGTAATGACATAACAGCGTCTGGATAAAGCACTCAAAATTTCTCGTATTGTCTCAAGGAAGTACGGCGAGTGCTTTTCCGGCCTCACTGAACGGATAGCTTCGAAAGAGCTAAGACTATCCGTTACAATGTAATAGTGTTCAACAGGTCGTGAGGCGTCGCTGTCCAGCGCCCAATGAATTGCTGCCAATTCAGCAATATACACTGAGCAAGGATTCTGAAGACTGTGTGAGGTGCTAAAAAATTCGTTGAACACTCCAAATCCTGTGGACTCGTTTATAGTGGACCCATCAGTAAAGTACATATTATCACAATTGATACCCCCATACTTTTCATCGAAGATCGTTGGAGCGATCCTCGATCGTTGGTAATCTGAATATCCATGGATATCTTGCTTCATGGACAGATCAAAATGCAAAGAGGAATTGATGTAGTCAGGGAAACAAACACGATTGGGAATATACGAAGAAGGATCAACCTGCATGGAGATGAATTCATGATATGAACTCATGAATCCGGAGTGAAAATTTAGCTCGATCAGCTGCTCAAAATTTCCGATCACCAATGGGTTCATGACCTTACACCGGATGAAGAACCGAAGAGATAATAATTTGAAGCGATCTTTTAGTGGGAGTACGCCTGCCAAAACCTCGAGACTCATGGTATGCGTTGAGGGCATACATCCCAACGCGATACGGAGACAAAGATACTGAATTCGCTCGAGTTTAATGAGGTGTGTTTAGGCAGCTGATTGAAAATAGAAACTGCCATACTCCATCACTGAGAGAATAGTTGTTCGATACAACATTATAAGATCTTCGGGATGGGCTCCCCACCAGGTGCCGGTAATTGTACGGAAAAAGTTTATTCTTTGATCCGTGAATTGTTAACTCTCAAAGTATGGATTTCTAACAAATCGTACGTCTTTTTATCCAAAATTGGGGTCTTTACTAATATGACTGCTTGATTGTTGCTGATACCTCTACTTGCTCCTCGATGTCCTCTAATATGCTGATAATTTTGTCCATATTCCAGATAAGGTTAACGAATTCTAAATCTGTTCTTATTCCCTGTACTGTGTTGTATTCCTTAGTAATTTTTGATCCAATTTTACTAATAGAGTCTGTAATATTATTCAATTTATTTTGAAAAAGTTCATTGATCTGGATTTGTTTCATCTGATTGTTCACTAATTTGTCTCCTTGTGTTTTTAATATTCCCAAACTTTGATGCATGACTATTAGGTCATCGTTATCAGGGTTTCCCGTGATGAGTTTAATGGCTGTTCCTAATGCGTTCATAAGTCCCCTTTTTATTCTATGTGGTAGGAGGCTCCTGAGTTTATCTTTTGCTAATTTGTTTTTTTCTACTAGTGTTTGCTCTAGGTGTTCTATAGTTTTAAACGATTTCATGATTTTTTCTATGTTTTCTATATTGTCATTTAATGGCTTTAGGTTGATTCTATGCAACATTCTGTCATATCCGATTCTAATCCTTGCTGTTTTGATCTTGAACGCAACCAATCCATTTCTATTCGTTATTTCTTTATAGTTGGTGGTGCTTATTGTTTTGATGAGTATTATTCTGCAAGAAAAACAAATGGCTTCTTTAATATGGTGTTCATTTTAGTGGTCTTTGTTAATTTTTTATGCGATTTTTATGGATTTTAATGTTATGTGTGTCTTTGAAGGTTAGATGGTTGTCTTCTTTTATGGTAGAAAGTTTATAAATGTCTTTATCTTTATTCAACCTTTGACTATTTTTTATGTATTTCGTGTCGTTAGGGTTGAGTGGCTTGGGTTCTTCACGATTCTCATGCTTCTTTTCGAAAGCTTGTTTACGTTTATCTAGTTCTAATTTTACTGCAGAGTGGATTTTGTTGGATTGTTCAATTATGTCAGCTGTGTTCGTAACATTATTTGTGTTAAATATTAGCTCACGTAGTTTTCGTTTCGTCACGGAGTGAAATGTATTATTATAGATGTCGGTAATTATATTCATCCGATCGTTGATCCGAAGTTCATTATATTTTGTTTTTAGTGTTCTATAAAACTCGATTATCGTTGAGTGGAATCTCTCAACTATTCCGTTGGAATTAGAAATACTCGCGAAATGTATTTCGATTCCGAGTTCGTTTAAAAAGCCGACGAAATCTATTGATGTAAAAGCGGGCTCTTGATCACAAATTATCGTTTGCGGTCTACCGAAGTGCCTGATGTGTTCGGAAAAAGCGCGTTTTATGACTATTATCGTTCTTGTTGTCAGTGGTATGGCGTTGGCAAATTTGGAGAAGGAGTCCACGATGGTCAGCCATTTTTGGCCTTTCATGAAAAATATGTCCATGTGAACCCGTTCGAATTGTTTTGAGCCGAAAAATGATTTCTGAATTAATTTTGGGGGCTTCCTGTCGTATTTGCTTCTTTTACAAATATGACAGGAGTTAACGAATATTTTCAGTTTTCGCTCGATTTCGGGGAAAAAATATTTCTGCAGGATTTGCATTTTGTTTTCTTTTGCTCCTCTGTGTGCTGCGTCATGTATTTCCCGTATTATAGCATCTTTTTGCTCGTCTATTCTGACATCTTCTAGAAGCTTTTCTGAAATGAAAACTTTGAATTTATTGTTAGTAAAATGTTTACAGTATGTTTCCTGAACGAGTTGTACTAATGATATTGGATTTTTAGACAAGATATTCCTCTGGGGTTAAGCTAACTTTTGAGAATTTCGACTATGTCTGCTTCTGTATATTCTGGTTTTACAATAGTGAATCGGTGGTATTTTGGAAATGTTTCTTCGTGTATAGTCGTATCAAAATGATTTATTTTAAAAATTATTTGTGTTCTAAAACTGTTGATTGGTTTTTCGGTACACCATAAGAAAAAATCATCACTGGTTTCTGCTGAGTGAACAGTTTCAAGATCAAGTTCATTATTATTTAATTCTTCTGGTTTTATCCTTGATAAAGCGTCTGCTACAACATTTTGGTTGCTAGGCTTATAAATGAGTTCATAATCAAATTCATCCAATGCTATTTTCCCCCTTATAATTCTTCTGTTAGCGTCTGACATGGAGTAAGTAAGTGGTTGGTGATCCGTAAGAAGTTTAAATTTTCATCCATAAAGATATGGTCGGAAATGTTTCACAGCCCAAACGATGGCTAGAAATTCCTTCTCCGTCGTGGAATAATTTTCTTCGGTGTTGTTAAGGGTCCTAGATGCGTACGCAATTGGTCGATCTTTGCCTATGGGTCCTTGTGAAAGAACTGCCCCTATGGCAAAATCGCTGGCATCGGTGGTCAGTATGAATTCCTTCGTGAAGTCGGGATAAATGAGTATAGGGTCCATTGTAAGAAGTTGTTTACATTTCTCAAAACATTCGACTGTTTCTGGGGATATAATGAAATCGGTGTCTTTACGAAGTAGAGCAGTTAAGGGCTTCACCAATTTCGCGAAATGTTTAATGAATCTGCGGTAGTATCCCAGGGTACCAAGAAATTGACGTATTTCCTTTTCGGTTTTTGGAGTCGGCCATTTTTTAATTATTTCGATTTTGTCGGTGTTTGGTTTAACGCCTTCTTCTGAAACAGTGTGTCCAAGATAGTGAACTTTTTTTTTTAAAATTCACATTTATCTATCTGGATTTTTAAATTTGCTTCCTTTAGTTTTTTCAATACATTCATGAGATCTTTCTTATGTTCCTCTAGGGAACTTGAGAAGATTATGATATCGTCCATATAGACGAGACAACACTTCCCTAAGAATTCTCTCAAGATGCAGTCCATAACACGCTGAAAAGTTGCTGGAGCATTTTTCAGCCCGAATGGCATGCGTGTAAATTCATATTTTCCGGAGTTAATCGAGAAAGCTGTTTTCTCGATATCTTCGATTGCAAGTTGAATTTGGTGAAAACCGGACACCAAATCAATTGTAGAAAAATAACAAGTTCGGCCAAGTTTGTCAAGTATTTCCGTTATTTCCGGGATGGGATATTTATCACTAATTGTCTTTTCGTTTAGTTTTGGGCCCGATAGTCGATAACTAAAGTCGATAACTAAACGAAACTTTTTCTTCCCAGAAGCGCCAGTTTTCTTCGGGACAACCCATATAGGCGATGTATAAGGTGATATTGATTCCCTTATTATCCCGTCTCTAAGCATTTTTTCCACTTGTTGTTGGATTTCTGTTTCGAAAATTTGTGGGTATTTATAGGATTTTGTATGTATTGGTATATTGTCTGAAGTCCTGATATTGTGCTTTATCTTATGGGTGAAAGTTAATTTATCCGAGTCGGAATAAAGTATTTCTCTGTTGGCATCTATAACCCAAAGCTTTTTTCTCCTCATCGTTCATGTGTTCACTCCTAAAACAGTATTTTCCTTTTGGTGAAATTTTTGGAATGTCCTTCAATCTAAAACAATCGGTTCCAATTTCAATTTCATTAGAGTTCAGTTGTACTGTTCTATTGGGGTAATGACTTTTTATTGCCACTATAGCTATGTCATTTTTGCTTTGGTATAAACCGGGGAGAATTGAAAAATAATCAAATGGAGTTTCTTCCTCAACAAGAAAGCTACCTTTTTGCTTTATTGGTATTTCTACAAATTGGAACTCTTGTTCCGAAATGTTGATTTTGTGGTTTCCTGGAAATTTATTTTCGAGGTTAAAAGTTTTTCTACCAATTTTCAATTTATTTCTGCCGATGTCCAACTGAGCATTGAGGTCTCTCAGTGTTTCGTACCCTATTAATCCATCGAAAAAATCGTGGAAATCGAATACATGAAATTTTACTTTCTTCCTAATTTGGAAGATGTCAAATGAAGCTGATCTATTGATGTCATGTTTGCCATTGATATTCGTGACGTGAATTCCTGCTTCATCTTTGCAATTTTCGAGTTTAACATGTTTGGGCGAAATATAATTATTATTGGCACCTGTGTCCATTAAAAATTTTAAATTGCCTTTAGTTGTTTGGATAGTCAGATAAGGAATAAAATTATTATTCTTTATGTTTTTTGCTTTTCATTTCTTACCATCTGAAAATTTAATTCGTCGCCTTCAAAATAATCGTCTTCTGATTCTAAAATTTGATCGTTCGACGTCAAATCCGCTTTAGGTTTCGGTTCGCGCACTTCATTGTTATGAACCTGCATTTTCAACTGGTACGTCCTCATAGAAACGTCCTCGTCATTATTTACTTTTTTAGATCTGAATCTCTAAGATACAGGTTTATTATTCTGATTGGTTTTTGGATTATATGACTTTTGATTTTGTAAAATTGTCTGAGCCTTCTGCTCGGGAATTCTGTAGGTCGAAGGACCATGTTTGTTTTCCAATTTTTGCCTGAATGCGGCATTGGAATGTTGCATAGTTATGTCATGGGCCTCTTCTAATGAATTCGGCCTATAGCACTATAGCTGATCCCCATTCAGTCCGTCTATGTACCTTGTAAGTGACATTAAACTTATTAATTTTATGACTGCTTCCATGGAATTTTTATAGTCTTCCATGTGTGCAGCAGACGATTTGATTGCTGTATCAATCGACTTAACTTTGTTATAGTATTCTGTGAGAGATGCTTTCCCTTGTTTTACATAAAAAAGAGATTGGATATGTGAGGTGATATCTCTCTTGTCTCCAAACGAGTTTAAGAGAACCTCTTTAATTTCGTTCCATTCCGTAGGGTTACCGGAGGAAATTAAAACCTCTCTTGCTTCCCCAATAATTTTTGACCTAACAACACGTATGATTTGCTTGTAGGTTGGCTCGAATTTATAGTCACTGAATAAATCTAGTGTTTGCTGCGTGTCTTCCACCCACGCGAGCGTTTCTTTTCTATTTCCGCTAAAGTGCGGAATATTTTTCACGGGATCCGGCGTGATGAAATTTCAAAATGGATCCTTCGTTTTGTTTTCTAACTTAGTTATAGTATGAATTAGAGCGGCCTGGTTTTTCGTTAACTCTTGTATTTGAGCGATTAATTGCTCCGCTGTAATTTCCACTGGTAATTCAGCTTGCGCTGTTTCTTGCATTGTTTGGTTCTCTTGCGTGGACATTATGCTGTCTCTATGCTGTTGAAACCTTTCGTGTTTAGAGTTTTTTCTTCTTGAAGCAATGGTTGCACTTGTTAGTTGCACTTGATCACTTTTTGGTTAATTAATAACGAGAGTGAAAATTACTTACAGTATCAGTAACCTCATTCCCGGAGTCTGTTAATGCGTGTCGATGAGCGTGGTTCCGTGAGTTGTTCGGCAGCTCCCGTAACTCCAGCGATGTCCTTTCGCGGATGGTTTCCCAGGAAGTAGCACTACACAACACTTTCACAAAGACTGCGCCAGTAATGACCGAAGTGGCGATTACGATATAAAAAATAAATTTATTTTCACTAAATTTAAAGATTACACATCAACGTTCATACTAAGACTAAATGCTATCTTCTGTTCCCTGCCTTTTTATAATGTCGGTATCTCGCGTCAGCAGATTCCTTGTTATCCGTACGGTCGCGTTGTTTCCAGATCGGGTTCCTTTGAATGATGTCGCGTGGTCAGCCGTTGTCGTCAGTTGTTATGGCTCGCGATTGTCTTGATGGGAGGCCTCTGTATGCAACCTGATCCTGGTTGCATCGGTTGTTATGATTCGTTGTTGCTTTAAGTGGTCGTGTGGGGTACATCTGGTCGTAACGTATTTATAATTTTTTTTCGCAGACTTATCTCACTTCTTAACTAGGCGAACCTAGCAAGAATTTTCACCTGCCCCCGGGCTTCTGAATGCCAAAGGGGGACTAGGCTCTGCGGAATGCACGTATCTGCATGCTCGTGCTGTTTTAGTCCTGACCGAGGAATTGTCGGACAATCGCGCAGGTGCTAAGGATGACCGATTTTTGGATGCCGGCCAATTCCTTCTCGATGTTCAACACCTTTAGCGCTTCCAGAAGTGTCTTCGGGATAATTCCAGTTCCAGAGAGAACGACTGGAACAATTCTTGGGACCTCCCTTAGCCCCCACAGTTCCTTGAGCTCCACGGCCAATGGTCGGTACTTGCAGATTTTGCGACCGTGGGTCTCCTCCAGATTCTGGTTCAGTGGAATAGCGACATCGATGATGGTGACTTTGCGGTCGCTCTTGTCGTAAACCATTATATCTGGGCGGTTGTGGTGGATCGAGAGGTCGGTCAGAACAGTGCGACCCCAGTACACCTTGAAACGGTCATTTTCCAGGACAGGTGCAGGCAGGTACCGGTAGTTTGGTACGTTGTCTTCCAGCAGAGCACATTGGAGCGCCAGTTGTCGATGAACAATACGGGCCACATTGTTGTGGCGCTCGGTGTAGGCTGCGTTGGCCAAAACGGGACAGCCTCCCATAATGTGCTCTATGTTTTCACCTGGTTGATGACACATCCGGCAAATGTCATCAACGTCTTGATGCCAGACGTACCGCCTGCAGTTTCTCGTCGGCATTATCCTGTCCTGGATGGCTATCATGTCGGCTTCTACTACTGAAGAGAGTTCACCACGCGTTAGCCACAGATTAGATGCGGCCTTGTCGACGTGTGGCAGGTCCAGTTGATGGGGGTGGGCACCATGCACTGCCTTCTGCTTCCAAGCTGCAATCTTCTCCTCCACTGTCTGCAGATTGCAGTTGAGTTGGTACTCCGCTTGCGCCAAGTGCAGAGCGCTGTATCCTCTGTCGGCGGCGCAGACAGCCCGGTATAGCGCGTTTTGGTTGGCGCGTTCTGCGAAGTACTCGCGCAGTTGTCGTACCTGGGCAACACACAGTGCAGAAATGTCGACGATTCCAAGTCCCCCTTCTTTGCGTGGTAGTGAAACTCTCTCCAGTGCCGATTGAGGATGGTGCATTCCGGCCTCTTTGAATGCTTTCCTCATCCTCCTCTCAAGGTCCTCTAGGTCAGTTTTGCTCCATTTGACTACACCAAAACTGAAGGTCAGCAGGGGAACCGCAAATGTGTTGATCGCGCGTACCTTGTTCCTCGCCTTGAGGAAAGTCCTCAGGACACAGTTCACTCGACTCAAGAACTTGTCTCGCAGCTCCGTCTTGATGTCGGAGTGGCGAATCCCGGTGAGCTGTCGGAATCCAAGATATTTATAGGATTCGCCACGAACCATGTCTCTTATGAACTCGCCGTCATAGACCTCGTAACCTCCGGATTCGGTAAGCTGCCCTTTCAGCAGATGGACACAGCGGCACTTGTCAAGGCCGAACTCCATGCAGATGTCCCTGCTTATGTCTTCGACAACCCGGATAGCTACACCTAGACGCTGACGTGAATCAGCGTAGACCTTGAGATCATCCATGTAGAAGGTATGGGTCACTTCTTCGTGGGCGCCGTCGCCATACCTTATTTTATAGCCATGACCGTTTCTATTGAGCGTCCTACTGAGGGGGTTCAGTGCCAGACAAAACCAAAGCGGGCTGAAAGAGTCGCCTTGGAATATCCCCCTCTTTATCTGCAGCGTTCTAGACTGCAACACATTTTCCCCATCACTGAGGTGCAGAGACGTACTCCACTGCCTCATCGCATGCTGCAGGAACCTAACGACGACGGGATCAATTTTGTAGAGCTCCAATACCCGGACGAGAAACGAGTGAGGTATGGAGTCATAAGCCTTCCTGTAATCGATGTAGGCCATACTTAGGTTCCGCTGGTTATATACCGCCTGGCCGACTATGGCTGCGTCGATGATGGCCTGGTTTTTGCAGCCATGCGTATTTTTCCTGCATCCTTTCTGCTCTTCTGCGATGATGTGATGCTGTTCGCAGTGAGCAGAAACTTTGGCGGTAATTATGCTGCTCAGTATTTTGTACAGACGCGATAGGCACGTTATCGGTCTGTACTTTGATGGGTTCAATGTGTTGCTGTCTTTCGGGAGGAGGAAGGTGACGCCACGGGTGGCGAATTCAGGAAGATTGTGTGGGTCTCGTAGCACCTTGTTGAAGCACTCAGCTATCTTTGGATGGGCGACGGTCAGCTTCTTGTGCCAAAAGTTCTGGACACCATCGGGGCCCGGTGCTGCCCAGTTCCTCAGGTACCGCGAGGCTTTGCGGACATCGTTCTCTCCGACGATGATAGCTGGCATCTCTCCAATTTCACCACAACTCTCCTCCTCCCGTCTTAACCACATTTGCCCGTCGCGATGTTCTACTGGGGTCTCCCAAATACCAGCCCAGAAGTTCGTCACATCGCTAATATCTGGCAAACCTTCGCGGTAGTCGGGCTTCTCGTCGCTAATGTGGTCGTAGAACGCTTTCTCGTTATCTCTGAACATCCGATTTTGTTCCTGGCGCTTTGCAGAGTCAGAGTAACGTTTCAGCCGTTTTGTAAGGACGCTCAATTGCTGTACCAGTGTGTCGAGTTTTTCCGTCAGCTGGTGAGCTCCCAGCTGGCGAAGTTCAGTAGGCCGCACGATCACAGCAACTTGGCGACATAATTTCACCGATCTGCTGCCTCTTTTGTACGCCATCAGTCTTCCAATTGCGGCGCGCTTGTTTAGGATCCGTTGCTCCAATCTCCTTCGCCATGGAGGCTCACGCCTTTCACGGAGATGTTGGAGCAGTCCGCCTCTTGGCCTAATACGGTATCCTAAACTTTTGGCGGTCGCCACAGCAGCACAGTAAACTTTCAGTTGCAGCTCCTCCGTGTTCTCAGCATCAACCAAGTGCAGCGGAAGAACGTGCTCGTTCATGAGCTTTACTGCACTTGTCAGCCTGCGGGAATGCTGCAACTTTGGGATCCTGGGGCGCGACAAAGGGTCCGTGTCGCGGAACTGTGAGATCGCCTCGTCGTAATGGAAGACCAGATCGCGTAGTAGTTGTTGATCTGGCTGTGGATCTTCCGGCTCAGGGGGTTGTTGTACTGTGGCCTCCACTGGTGCTGATTCGCGTGCCCCACTCGCGAATGAATTGCTCAGCCGTACTGAACTTCGTCTCGACACATCGCTTGCTCTGCTTGTTCTGGAGCTTAGTTCTCTCTGCACCTGCTGCTTGATCTCGTCGACTTGCGTTTGGGAGAGCATATTGTTGCGTACAATCGCTCTACGCCTCGCGTTCATCGCGTTTTGGTCAAGCCTCCCGACGAACTCTGGATACGCTTCCTCGAACATTGCGAGTATTCGAGGGCGACCGCTCATGTCCGTCTCCAAAGCAGTGCAGATGTAATAGGCGCGGATCACGAATTCGTTCATTTCGTGTGTCCACATGATCCGTCGCCTAGTAGTACCCACAAGTGTGGACGACTGCCCGCTCTTGCACATCGCCCTCCAGCCGCTGGCCGCTCGCTCTTACGCCTGTTCCAGGACCAGCTCCAGTTCGGGGACCCTCCTCGGGCGATCGCATTCTAAGTATTCTTCGTGAACGTAGCTCCATTTTCTGGGTGTATCTCCTTTGCCCGGGAGACAGCGGGTTGGCAAGGCCTCCATGACCCGGGAGGCCTTCCCCGGGAGAGATATAGCGCTCTGACTCGCTCGCACCCCCTCACTTAGCCACTTTCGACACCCGTTCTCGGAGCCAAGACCAGGTGTGTGTTTCCAGTTCACGCCCGATCTAAAAATGTCGTCATATGATCTTCGTGGAGGCGTGAGATAGGAACATTTGAGACCAACAGGTAGGCTCCTACCCTAGTGTTGATCCCCATTTGAGAACATTTGAGAAGAATTTTTTTTTTTCCATTAGGCTGTCAAAAAAGTCCTGCGGTATTTTTTTTTGAATTTTCATTTGTTCATAAAATTAGTTACAATCATCTGTTTTGAGTCAAATATGACTTAAGGTCATCTGTTTTAAGTCAAATATGACTTAAGGAGGATCTGACGCCATATGAGCCTTAATAAAATATATATTTTGGATAAAAAAAAAAAAAAAAAAGTCAAATATGTGCCGTTTTGTTCGATGACGAGATGTCAACTTCATAATACCCCTGTTATAGAAGCTCGCTTCCTTATTGGCAAAAAACTCGGATATCCAATTTTCACAGGCCTCTTTTGTGGCTAACTTCTGACTACCTAACTTGTTCGCCATGGACAAAAACAGGTGGTAGTCACTTGGAGCAAGGTCCGGACTATACGGCGGATGCAAAAGAACCTCCTATCCGAGCTCCCGGAGCTTCTGGCGCGTCACCAAAGAAGTGTGTGGCCTGGCCTATATATATTAGGCTGTCAAAAAAGTCCTGCGGTATTTCCGCGAGGTGTCGTTGTAAGCGCGTAGTTCTAGTTGTATTCATTGTATCGGGTCATTTCCTTCCCAGCTTTTTCTTCAATCATACTGAAGTTTAGGTATATCGGCAGCAATCTTAGCTTTCAATATAATGTTATGTCATCTCTTCTAGTTCAACTTCGATCCTCATTTTAGTATCATGTGATTTCTGTTTATCTTCAACTTCAGATTTTTCGGCGATATATAATCGTTATGGAGGTAGTTGTAGTCTTATTGCGTCAACCTTTGCATTACCTCATTTATGGAATTTAGTTGTATCACGTTCTTCACAGCTTTTATTCCAGATTTGTTAGAGCCAGATTGATCACTCCACGTTTCCAATACTCTCGAATGCTTATTGTTGTTTTCTTCTCCATCATCTTACAGTACCCGACACCTTCGATCATTGACCTTCCGCATGACTCGTCGTCCTCTTCCTTCCTGTGACTATCCGGCTGGGATGCCGAATCACTTCTCTCCTTTTCAGCGGTATGCTGAGTTTTGACCTTGACTCGCCTAGCCATGTATCGCTCCTCGTCGACAATCCATCTCCATCGTTCCAGGGAGATCATTTTACACTTTTTTTCCCTTGCAAAAAAAAAATGTTTCATTTGTTTTTTAATGTTTTATAATCAAACATTTTGATACTTCATTTTTTTTCTTTTATTTTGGATTACACATTTCTAGTTGCTATGAGCTAGTATGTAACTATTGAATTCAAGTGTTGTTAGAATCCCACATTTATAAATTCTTGTTATTTTTCATTTGTCATTTATCTTCTTCTGTATAAGCTCGACTTGCTACAAAAAAAAAACGAAAATTTAGGTTAAATTTTTTTTTTGTACAAAATATCGTAAAAAATGTGGTTTCAGTTACTGTTCTTTATTTCCGGTTGTAATTAAAAATTAAATTCCTTCAACTCTGTAATCCCCCAATTCTAAATGGGAACAAAAAAATGGTCATATCTCCTTAAAGCTTCCCCAAAAGTCTTATCGATCATTATTGATGAGCTTTCACAGCTTCATTAAAATTTTTCTTGGTGCAATATGTTTATTTTCATCATTCTTGCTGAATATATCTCCCTCTCATCATCTTCATCATCATCATCTTCATATTCTTTTAATCTTTAATCTTTCATCTTCTTCAATATTTAGTTTTCTTTATTTATATCTTTATTGTTGGAGGTAAATTCATCTCCCATGATTCTTCTTCGCTTTCGTAGCGCTACTTCGTTTTATTTTTCTTTATCATTCGTCAATATCATCTTCATTTTGTTTTATTTAATTAATTGCTATCATCGGTATATCCCACATTTCTAGTTTCTCGTGAACTTTTATGTAAATATCGATTCATACATGCCCTTACAGGAATTCATTCCTGGCCTTCCAGCCCTTCGGTACATTCAAAAGCTATTTTAGCGATTGATGGACTCATTCTCGTTATTAATTGGCTGTAGACATATACGATTCCATATCTTCATTTTTCTAAAAAAATCCCACTTCAAAGCGTGTGTGAAAGAAAGAATTACGCATTTTTTTAATTTCGATAAGTACTTTCCCCATATTACCCAGTTCATACAACTAAAGTATGGGAGACATGATTGTGTCTCTCAAAATGAATAATCGGTTATTACAGAATTGCTGGAAAATTAATGTTGGTTCCCATTCTATTTATTTTAGTGTTGGATGCTCAGTACATAATAAAAGATCATGGAACGCGGAATCCGATTTAGATACTTTATGTTAACTTTGAAAAATTTCCAAATATGACAATCGTCTAAATATTGACATAAAAATAACTGCCCTACAACTAACTACGATTATTTCCCTTGATGAATTAATTGGCTTATAAGTTTATTTTGAAATTTTTTTTCAAAATTTAATGGTTTATGGGAAAGTTGATAGAATATCATATATATCCTATGCCTAGTATTACCGAACTTAGTGCTCCTCTAGATTGTCACCTTGTTAGATCCGAATCGCAGCGAGATTACTGTCTGTCCGGCTCACCTTTGCTCTTCCGAGAACTGACGTTTGTTCCTGTCTTCCTTCTTTGACCAACGAATAGTTTACCACATTCGATCCGATGTAGATAGACATTAGGTCGAAGACGTTTGACATTAAATAAATAATCTCGGGGCCACAGTTCAGCGAAAATATCGATCGTGAATCAAACTTCTCAGCAGACAACGATGGCTCAACCAAATGACCTTCTCCATCGGTTGTCTTTCGGGAATCACTGAGAAACAACTCGTCGAGCCCATGAAAATCCGGATAAATGTAACGTATCAGCTGTTCCAGCGGCATGGTTTTCATCTCACTGATAGCGAATACGCCTTCACCCAAACTTGCTTTTATTGTTTTCATTCCGCCTCCACACAGTATCACAAAAAATTGCATTTAAACACTATTCCAACCGCACTGCATACTGAAGCAGACATGATTCTGATAAACCGCAGCGCATATCACATTTGGGAAAAATCTTCGTATATCCAAATACTTGTGTGGCAAATCTCACCGTGTGCCAACATGGGCCACTAACAGTAACTCTTGATATGCATTTCCATCCACGCACAATATAGCACAAAATTCCTTCCCTTATCGCAGCGATGAAACACAACTAAACACAGCCACGGTGGCCCGTGGGGAAAAAAAGTTTAAACACGCCGATGGATGGGCTGCTGTCCTCACTTGGACAGCATCCCACCGCTGTCACCACTTGTAGCACTAGTTTTGTCACCTGTCATTAAAAAGACAAACGCGGTATAATATTATCCAGCATACTGAGCATACTCCCCCTGGCCCGACTGGCTCAGTACTTTTTATTTCATCTTATGTTTACAATTACATTTTCTTATTTACTAACTTAATTTTTCGGTTCGCGCTAGAATCGTACGCACACGTTTCCGTGGTGCTGACTCTGCGCGAACCTCTGTTGTATAACCAAACCGCTATGTTGAACAATCACAATTTCTTATTTACTAACATAAAATTTTTCCGGTCGCGCTAGAATTGTTCGCACACGTTTCCGTGGTGCTGACTCTGCACGACCCCTGTTGTACAATCAAAACCGCTATGTTGAACTTGCCCCTGGAAATTTGACGAATAAACAAACCTAAAGTGGGGCCGGTTCGACATAAGCGGGACTTATAAATTAAATAAGGGCGCTGCATCATCTTCATCATCATCATCTTCATTAGCCACAAAAGAGGCCTGTGAAAATTGGATATCCGAGTTTTTTGCCAATAAGGAAGCGAGCTTCTATAACAGGGGTATTATGAAGGGTGCATTTCGTTGGGAACTAGTCATCGAACAAAACGGCGCATATTTGACTTAAAACATATGATTGTAACTAATTTTATGAACAAATGAAAATTCAAAAAAATACCGCAGGACTTTTTTGACAGCCTAATGGAAATATATATATATATATATATATATATATATATATATATATATATATATATATATATATATATATATATATATATATATATATATATATATATATATATCGGACAGGTGTGTCAGAGAACCCTACAATAGATTATCAACAGCAGCTGCATTGCCGCCACCCATGGCGGTATCAAATTCGAACGGCATAATTGCCGCAAACAGATAAGCGCGCGAGGTGCAGATTCAGCGATCCCGGAGACTGGAAATGGGAACATAAACATCTCGACAGCATCGGTTCGCATCATCGGACAAACATAAACAACGGACGGACAACAACAACGGCATGGAATGCTGACGAAGTGTTTTGTGATTAATAAAAGCTTTTGGAAAATAAAATCTAGTTAGTTCTAGTTAGGACCTGGCGCAGTCAAGTTTTTTGAAAAACCCGAACGTTGCCCAGCAACTATAACTGGCGCGTGTCGGTAGTTGTTAAATGTTAAATTTGTGTTTCCAGCGTTGCAGCTATTTTCGGCGGATTACCGAAAATTTTTGGAACAACAACGAGGCACCCGAGCCACGCTCTATCAGCCACCGCGACGACAGCATATCGCCAAAGTGAGCAGTGATTTCGTTGGAGCTATTTTCGGCGGCTTACCGAAAATTTGCTGGACAACAACGAAGCATCCGAGCTACGCTCTATCAGCCACCGAGACGACAGCATATCGCCAAGGTGAGCAGTAATTTGTAAGTAATTTATTAAGATTAGCTTATGTAAAAGTGCTAGTGTTAAGTTTTCTCCCAACCGAGTGAAAATTGGTTGTATTTTTTTTTTGTGCAGAAATAATTGATTACTGATTGATTGATTTAGAGTGTTAGTTATTATTACCGAATTGTGTGAATTTAATCAATTTTCGAAGAAAAATTTTGCAGTGAATGTAATTAGTTGTAATTATTTTATTCAACGATTTTTTTGTGAACTTCGTGAATTATAATTAATCAATTCAAATTTTCCGGTGAATTTCGTGAATGGCATTAATTTTTTTTTAGTTGCTGAATGAAACATTATCTTTTTATTAAAAAAAAAGTGAATTCAAATAAATTTCCCTTGGTGAAAAAGTTTTATTCATTCTGAAATAAACCACATACGGTCTGTTTGTTTTTTGTTATTCAATAAAAGAAATTCAGTGGATTCCTCGAAGTTTTTTTTCGTTTGCTTTTACTCACCAGTGCATTGAATAGTGGGAATTTATCAATTTTGTTCTCCGCACGCAAACGTTCCAAAGCATTATTACTACTGATATAAACAAAACTCCAATTTTGAAAAATGGATCCTTACCAGCTCCAACACCGTGTAGCTGAATTAGAAGCCGCGGTTCAGGACCGGGATGACCACATCCAGCAGCTTGAAATAGAAGCAGCAGGTGCCGCTCACGCTGTGCAAGCTGCTCGCGTAGGTCAAGCAGCAGCAGCAGCAGTACCCAACATTAATCAAGAATTATCTCCAGTGGAGAGGATTTTGAAATCCTTACAGACTCCACAGATAATTAGGGATTTGCCATTCTTTGATGGCAACCCAGTAAAACTTCATAGCTTTATTAAAGCAATTGATAATCTTATTCCTCTACTTGAAGCCGCTAGAAATACCCCCGTGTATAGGGCCTGGATACAAGCAATAAGAGCCAAAATTCAAGGCGAAGCAGACAATGTACTCGAACTTTACGGGACAAATTTAGACTGGCCCGAAATAAAAAACAACTTGATAACGCATTATAGCGACAGAAGGGACGAAGTGAGCCTTAGCAGAGACTTGTTCAAACTCTGCCAAACGACCACTGTCGAAACCTTCTACGGAGAAGTGAGCAACATTATCTCTCTTCTAATCAATCTGTTGAACTTGAGCACAAATAATGAAGAAGTTAAAGCAGCAAAAAGTGCGCTTTACCAAGAAATGGGATTGAAAGTGTTTTAGCAGGTTTAAAAGAACCTCTAGGACCTATAATAAGGGCCCAATCCCCAAGTTCTTTAAAAGAGGCTCTAAGATTGTGTCTTGAGGAGAAGAATTACAACTACGTAAAGCACCCTTTTAAACAGACACCAGTGGTTCCCCCGAGACCAATTGGTACACAAAACAAAATATTTCAACAACCCCAGCACGTCTACCAACCCCCATTAAGGAATTTTCCGCCACCCGGTCTAATGCCATCGACATCTCAACCGCCTCCAAGGCAATTACAACCTTACCGATTCTTTCAACCACTTCCAAGAAATTTACTTCCACCCCGCCCAGATACTACATCTCAACCCCAACCAAAGCCGGAACCAATGGAGGTAGATCCCTCCTTACGTTCACGACAAATGAATTATATAAACCGACCAAGAACAAGTGCACAATTGCGTTATGGATCACCAAGGTTCCGCAATGAGGAATTGAGAAATACAGAACATAATGAATACGAACCATATTATTATGACCCTTATCATTATTATTATGACTATGAATCAATGTCTGATTATGAACCTGAATCGGAACAAAAAGATGAACCAATCCCGGAACAACAGCAGCCAACTGAGGATTCGGCGTGCGACGACCTAAATTTTCAAATGGTCGCGGTGAACCCTCCCGTGACTTGAATAATTTCATTCCATTTATAACTATACAAAGTACGAAGGGACCATTGAAATTCCTGATTGACACCGGGGCGAATAAAAATTATATCAGCCCACGGCATGTAAATATTGAAAAATGCAGATACACTCAACCATCACAAGTTACAAATGTAAATGGTACTTTTGTGGTGAATCAGTTTGTAGAATTTAATCCATTACCACAAGTACCTAGTTCTAAGAAATTTCTTTTTTATGTTTTTGAGTTTCATAGCTTTTTCGATGGGTTGATAGGATATGAATCTCTGCAGAAACATCATGACAAATGTCAATGAACTACATTTCCCATGTGGATCAAAAATCAAGATGCTCAGAAAGCATGCTGACAAAGTACAAGTTCGACTCAATGCTAACGAAACAAAAATTATTAAACTACCAGTAATCTCGAACGATGGAGATTTTTTCTTAGAAGATGACCTCAATATTTCCCCTGACATCGTCATTCACTCAGGTCTTTATCATGCTGATAAAAATAAAGCATTTCTCTTAGTGACAAATCGCTCAGCAGCATTTGCAGAAATTAGCGTTTCCAATCCTATTGATGTTGAAATAAATAATTTTGAAACATTCCATATGTTCGAAAAACAGGTCAACCAAAAAATGAACTTGCTAAATGAACTTCGTATTGACCATTTGAATGCAGAGGAAAAATCCAAACTTTTGCACGTGATCTCGAAGTACCAAGATGTATTTTATAAGGAAGGCACTGATCTTTCATTCACAAATGCAATTAAACATAAGATTGTGACTAAAGATGAAATACCTGTTCATGCTAAAAACTACAGGTATCCTCATTGCCACAAGCAAGAGGTTCAGGAACAAATCACTAAAATGCTTTCACAAGGAATCATATAACCAAGCACATCCCCTTGGTGTTCGCCAATATGGATTGTGCCCAAAAAGTCAGATTCCTCAGGCAAAAAGAAATGGCGACTTGTTGTTGATTACCGTAAAGTAAATGAAAAAACGGTAGATGACAAGTACCCATTGCCTAATATTACTGAAATTCTAGACAAATTGGGAAAATGTCAATACTTCACGACATTAGATTTAACCTCTGGGTTTCATCAAATAGAGGTTGACCCACAGGATGTGCCCAAAACAGCTTTTTCAGTAGAGCACGGACTCTACGAGTATCTTCGAATGCCATTCGGGCTTAAAAACGCCCCAGCCACGTTTCAAAGAGTCATGGACCACGTGCTGAGGGATTTCATTGGAAAGTGTTGTCTTGTATATATGGACGACATAATTCTATTTTCAACATCACTCCAGGAACATTTGGAAAACCTCAAGAAAATTCTTGAAGCTTTGCGAAAGGTCAATTTAAAAATTCAGTTGTCCAAAAGTGAATTTCTAAAGAAAGAAGTTTCATTTTGGGTCACATAGTAACAGATGAAGGTATCAAACCAAACCCTGACAAAATAGAAGCCATAAAAAACTGGCCCGTTCCAAGAAATCAAAAAGAGCTAAAAGGATTTTTGGGCATTTTGGGATACTACAGAAAATTCGTTCGCGATTTTTCCAAGATTACTAAGCCTTTAACTTCACAATTGCGTAAAGGAGAAAAAATTGAACACACCCCATTGTTTATGAAAACTTTTGAGTTTTGTAAATCATTGCTTACGCACAGCGATGTTTTGCAATATCCGAACTTCGATAAACCGTTTGTTTTAACCACTGATGCCAGCGACTTTGCTCTTGGCGCCGTCGCAAGGCCCAATTGGTAGTGACAGACCAATTGCATATGCATACCGCACGTTGAAAAAGTCCGAAGAGAACTTTTCGGCAATCGAAAAGGAGCTCTTGGCAATTGTGTGGGCATGTCAGTATTTTCGGCCGTATCTGTTTGGGAGAAAATTTACTCTCTACACAGATCATCAGCCATTGACATATGCCATGAATTTGAAGACCCCCAACTCTAAATTAGTACGTTGGAGATTGCAACTCTCGGAGTTTGATTTTGAGATAAGACATAGGCCAGGAAAGTAAAATGTCGTGGCAGATGCTTTGTCCCGAATCGTACCTGAGATGGATGAATTGAATATAAACGACACCTCTTCCGACAATGCAACAGTACACAGCGCTGATACGGATGATTCCGAATTCATAGCCTGTACTGAACTACCTGTAAATTTTTTTCACAATCAGATTATTCTTCGAATCGGAGAAGATTCTGAGACATACGAAGAAGTTTTTCCGAATGTCCATAGAAGGACCGTAACGAAAGTAATTTTTGGAGTCCCCGCAATTTTAAGAATTTTCAAGGAATGTATGGATCCACGAAAGACGAATTGTATTCACTGTCCTGAAAGATTAATCGGCATAATTCAAACTGTCTATAAAAACTATTTCAGCAGGTGCAAAACATTTAAGGTAAAAATTTCGCAAAAATTATTACACGACGTTCAAGATGAAGCCGAACAAGACCAAATTATTGAAGATACCCATGAGACTTCTCATCGAGGTATAAAGGAAAATCACAGCGAAATTATTAAGCACCATTATTTTCCAAAAATGAAGGCGAAAATCCGAAAATTCATCATTCTATGCAGTATTTGCAATAGAATGAAATATGAACGGAAACCATACAAAGTGAAATTGGGTGAAACACCAATTCCCAAGCAACCCCTCGACATTGTTCATGTCGACATTTTCATTTCGCAACCGAATTTATTTTTGAGTCTGGTAGATAAACTATCAAGATTCGGGTTTCTAATTCCAATAAAATCCAGGACAACGATGGACATTAGGAAAGCCATCGTAAAATTCATTTCACAGTATGGGTCGCCGAAACTTATCGTTTCGGACAATGAACCAGCCCTGAAATCAATTGAAATCAGAAATATGCTGGATAAATTAGGTATTCAATAATATTTCACTCCAACAGATCGCAGTGAAGTAAATGGAATCGTTGAACGCTTCCATTCGACTTTGAGCGAAATTTATAGGTGCAACAAACACAAGTACGAAAACGTTTCTAGTAAAGAAATGTTTTTAATATCATGTAGTCTATATAACAATACCATCCATAGCTCCACTGAATTGAAACCAAGAGAAGTGTTTTATGGAATAAGAGAGGGTGAAGAAAGGCCCCTTGACCGTGGCAGACTTCTAGAATATCGCGACAAATTCTATGAGGAATCAGCAAAACAAATTACGAAAACACAGACGACGCAACACAAACAGCATAATGCCTCCAGAGAAGTTCCCCACCATTAGGAATTGATCAGGTAGTCTATAACAGACGACAAGGCATTAAAGCTAAAACCAAGAATTGGTTCGAAGCTGCTCTTGTAACGGAAGACAAGAACCAAACCTACATAGACGAAAATAACAGAAAATTACACAAAGCAAAAATGCGAAGAGTAAGAGAATAGCGAGAGTAACCTTTTCTCATTCAAAAAAAAAAACTATCATAAAAACAATTATAATATCAAACTTACTTCCTCGAACAACATTCTAATGTTTTTTTTATTTTATAGGCGACGATAATCATGGACATCAAGCTAATTTTATATCTTGTATTTTATAGTAGCCCACTATGCGCAACCAAGATGGTTATCACGGATCTTAGCAACAATCCCGGATTGCTCATATTGGTAACAGGAAATAGCTTTGCAAAAGACGGCGATCACAAAATCTATCATATGATAGACTTAGAGGACTTTCGGCCAAGTTTCGATAAACTGCAAGTCATTATCGATGGACTCGCCTCGTTTAAAGACTATTCAGAACTTACGAATATTTTAAAAACTAAATTTAGTAATATTCAAAGTCTCTATTTCGGCCTTCTCCCAAGAAAACGTACCAAAAGAGGATTACTAAATTTTGTAGGAACAGGAATAAAGGAAATCACAGGAAATATGGATCACGAGGACTTCATTGAAATCTCTAACGATTTGAACAAACCAACGATTCAACAACCAAGAATTAATCACAGAAAACAACAGGCAAATAAAAATCAATTTAAGGATGCAAGCTAGAATAAACGACATTATAAATCAATTGAAATATCAGCAGGCATTGATAACAAAAAATTAGTAGGGAGTAGAAACGAAACAGGCTACAGTAGGGATTTGAAAGTACTCAAAGAAGTGCTCAATATCAATGTAAACCTCGATCATTTGAAATTCCATATTGAATGCATCATAGAATCGATTCATTTAGCAAAACAAAAAATAATATCAAAACACATTTTATATCCAGATGAATTAGAATTTGCTTTAGAAAAATTAGAAGAAAAGGGAGTTGCTATCAACAACTATGAACAAATTTATGATTTTCTAAATATCATCGCTTATTTTAATCAGTCAAAATTAACATTTGTTATAGAAATTCCAGTAATTGAAAAAGAACCTTATAGTTCTTTAATTTTAGAAACAATACCAAGAGATCACAAGACACTTAAGTTACCATCGAAGATTGCCATCATCAGCACAGGAAAGACATATTTCATCACGAAGGAATGCGAACAAGTCGAAGGAATCAAAATCTGTACTAAAAACAGCGTTTTGGACTTCAGCAAAGATAATTGCTTTTCGAAACTTCTACGTGGATTACCAGATAATCATGTACTAATCAAACAAGAAACTTATTCACATGTGACATCCACCTGCGGAATTACTGGAAGAAACCTAACAGGAACGGCCCTTATCGAGTATCATAACTGTTCCATTCAAATAAACGACACTAAGTTCTCAAGCCTAGAATTTACGGAGAAAAATCAGCCATTCGTTTTACCTCTCCAAGGATTGCAAATTTCCGTACAAAAATTCGAAAAAACGAAAACGATAGATGACCTGCAAAATGAAAATAGACATTTTTTAGAAGATATAACACAAAACCATAAGCAACATACTATAGCAACAGTGGGGATTTCCACATGCAGTTTTATGCTCGTTATAATAATTGCAATTTGTTTATTGAAAAACAATAATCTCAGAATCAGGATATTTACACAAAAATCCTCAAATAATAATCAGGAGCCACAACTCAATATGGAACTATTGAATCAAACGCATCGGGACGTTGCGTCTCCAAGGGAGGGAGTAGTTACGGACAAGTGTGTCAGAGAACCATACAATAGAATATCAACAGCAGCTGCATTGCCGCCACCCATGGCGGTATCAAATTCAAACGGCATAATTGCCGCCAACAGATAAGCGCGCGAGGTGCAGATTCAGCGTTCCCGGAGACTGGAAATGGGAACATAAACATCTCGACAGCATCGGTTCGCATCATCGGATAAACATAAACAACGGACGGACAACAACAACGGCATGGAATGCTGACGAAGTGTTTTGTGATTAATAAAAGCTTTTGGGAAATAAAGTCTAGTTAGTTCTAGTTAGGACCTGGCGCAGTCAAGTGTTAGTTTTTTTTTAAAACCCGAACGTTGCCCAGCAACTATAACTTATATATATATATATATATATATATATATATATATATATATATATACATATATATATATATACGTTACACCACAACCGACCGACCAAGGCGTCCCAGAAGTCAAGACGTCAGCAAAAGCCCAGCCGAGACCCATAGCAACAGACAGAGGCGTCAAAGTTACACCGCGCGTGTAAACCAACATTTGCCGACGCCGCGGAAATCAATCGAACGACGCGAACAAAGGTTCGATCAGGTTCGAACCACCGACGGAAATAATGAGATCAGCAGATGTAGTCTATTTAAGCCTTGTAATACGATTATAGAATTTAGTCTTGAGCGTAGCCGAGTTGAATACGGGCATAAAGGTTTATGAACCGAATGTAAAGTGTTATAAACGAATAAAAAGGGTAATTAGAAATTAAATAAAAGTTTTTTTTTAAACCGCGAGTTAAGTCCCGGCATAATTGGCGCAGTCATTGGCCAAGTGGTACAACGAAGTGAGTAGTGTTTATAGAGCGGATATCTGGAAGCACCGCCACCGAGTTAAAGAGGAGAAGTTTACATCTACTGAAGAAACCAAACGAACAAGCGAGAGGACCCCCTGAGCGAAAATCAAGGACTCGCTGCCGTTAGGAAAACTAATCCCGCCACCTGGAACGAACGATCTACGAGGAAACCGATTCAACCTACCCAGACTCCAGGAGATGAAAGCAGTAATCTTCCTGTAAGTAAACACGAACAATTATCTAAACCTAACACAACAAAATACTAATTCAGAAGTGCGAGCCCCCACCAGTGGTAAGCGGACACTTGATATATCACAAAGTGAATAACTAATTCATTAACAAGTGAAGTGTAGAACAACACATTTTCTCGCGCGTATAAAGTACGTAAGATTGTTTTTTAAAAAAAAAAAAAGAACAAACTCTTTTGAAAAAACAAATTTATTAAAATGGCCGAGCGGGAGCAAATGATTTCTCCGGAACTTCTGGCCCCGGAATTGGATGATCATGCACCAATTCCGCAACAAGAAATAACAATTCAAGGGTTACTCCAACACATAAGGAGCCTAACTCACAATCAGAACGAACTGATTGGGCAATTGAGAACACTTAAAGCAAAAGCGGAGGATCCGTTTATGCAGTTTAGAACTCCGGATCCTATTAAGAATTTACCAACATTCTCCGGAAACAAACGGGAAACAAACGCATGGCTTGAAGACGCCGAAAACACCCTGCATCTTTTTGAAAGATACAGAGATGATCCGGTCTACAGCCAATTGGTCAGAGCGGTAAAGAATAAAATCGTGGGAGAGGCCAAAGAAATTTTGATTGCTGCCGGCAACCCGAACAGTTGGGCAGAAATCAAAGAAATTATTCTAAATTCATACGGCGATAGGAGAGATTTGACATCTCATATCCAATCGTTGTTTTATATAAACCAAGGAAAAAAATCCATCACTGAATACTACAACCGAATCAAAACCATAGACACTGCTATTAAATCCACAGCAGCGACAATGGATGATTATAACAACTCTACAAGAGCAATAAATAATCTAGTGAGCCTTATGACTCTCACTAGATTCATAGATGGGCTCACAGAGGAATTGTCTATGCACGTGCGAAGCTACAGACCTAAAAGTCTGGAGGAAGCGTATGCAATCACCATACAATATGCCAACGCTGCATATAGGCAGAAGTTAAACCAAAAACCATCTGACACAAATAAAAATATCAGATCCAACAATAGTAACGGTTCACATAATTCGAAACCGTCTCCCAACCCCAATAGTAATGGCAATCACTTTAACGCGAAGCCATCCACCTCAAATTCTAACAATAACTTGCATAATCAAAAACCATACGGGTCTGCGAAATTCAAAGCTAGAGCTCCACCGCCAGATGACGATGTCTCGATGAGGACAGCGAAATCGCGGGCAGAGGTTAACAGCCACGAAACAGCAGAACACAGCAAAAATCATCAAACAGAACCTGACACTTCGGAGCAGCTGGACGAATCCGTCCTCGATTCGGAAGATGACGATTATTTCGTCAACGATGAACTAAATTTTCACGTGGCCGAGGCGCTACAAAAAGAAAAATAATGAACGATAATAACTTTATTCCCTACATCACCATTGCAACATCCAAAGGCGAGATGAAATTTTTGATCGACACAGGAGCGAACAAAAATTACATATCACCCGAGCATGTAAACATAGAAAACTGCAAAACAGAACCGATTTCAAAAGTAACCAACATTAAGGGAACCTTTACAATCGATAAATCCGCTTCCTTCGACCCATTTCTTATAAATAAAAAACTGAAATTTTTCATTTTCAAATTTCATAAATTTTTCGATGGACTCATCGGATACGAGTCATTGAGAAATTTAAATGCTAAAATCGACGTCAGTAAAAATACATTGAGGATCGGGAGAAAAACTTTCGCAATGAAAAAGAGATTTCCCGAGAAACATAAAATCAATTTAAATGAACAAGAATATCAGTTCATAAAATTGAAAACCAAGAAAAATGGAGATTTTCTTATAGAGGAAGAAAAGCCTCACGGAAAATTTTCTATCTTGCCAGGCCTCTACAGAAGTGCTAATAACACAGCCTTTGTAGCAGTGCAAAATTATACAAAAAAATCGATGGAAATCAATTCGAACGAGATCAAGCTTTGCAATGACTTGGATACAGAGGTTGACCCATTCGAGCTGACAGAGCTACCGAAAAAGGTTGACTCTGAAAATTACACCATAAGAGACGATCATATGAATGAGGAGGAGAAATATACCCTCAGGAAATTGATCAGGAAATACAACGACGTTTTATATGTGGAAAGTGATAAGTTATCATTCACCCATAAAATTAAACATAAAATACGCACCGTGGACAGTATTCCGATACACTCCAAATCGTATAAGTACCCCTACGTGTACGAAAGCGAGGTGCAGGAGCAAGTTAAAAAGATGCTGAAAGACGGAATCATAAAAGAGTCAATCTCGCCTTACACGTCACCTGTGTGGGTGGTTCCTAAAAAGTCCGATGCATCTGGACGAAAAAAATTCCGTTTAGTGATCGATTACCGAAAACTAAACGAGAAAACAATTAATGACAAATACCCTATACCAGAAATTACGGATATTCTGGATAAATTAGGAAAGGCGAAATATTTTTCAACAATCGATTTAGTTTCTGGCTTCCACCAAATTCAATTAGCGGAGGAAGATACAGAAAAAACTGCTTTTTCCGTAAACGGTGGCAAATATGAGTTTACTCGTATGCCATTTGGCTTGAAGAATGCCCCAGCGACTTTTCAAAGAGTCATGGATTGCATTCTGAGAGATTTAGTAGGAGTATGTTGTTTCGTCTATATGGACGATATCATCATCTTCTCCAGCTCGCTTCAAGAGCACTTGAAAAATTTGTCGCAAGTCTTCGCAAAATTGAAAGAAGCAAGACTAAAAATTCAGCTGGACAAATGCGAGTTCTTTAGGAAAGAAACGCAATTTTTAGGTCATACAGTCTCTGAAGAGGGAGTACGACCAAACAGCGACAAAATTGATGCAATAAGGCAATGGCCAATACCTAAAAGCGAAAAAGAAGTGAGACAATTCCTAGGAATGCTTGGCTACTACAGGCGATTTATTAAGGATTTCGCAAAAATTGTAAAGCCGTTAACAGCACTTCTCCGAAAGGATATTGAATTCGAAATTACACCAGAAGTAGTAACATGCTTCGAAAAGTGTAAGCAACTTCTGACGATCGACCCGGTATTAATTTACCCTGATTTTAGCAAAGAATTTTCACTAACAACGGATGCGAGTGACCACGCTATTGGCGCAGTGTTGTCACAAGGGCCAGCAGGTAACGACCGACCCATCGCATACGCCTCACGTACTTTGAATAAAACGGAAGAACGATATTCCACTACCGAAAAGGAGTTTCTCGCGATAGTATGGGCAGTGAAACATTTCAGACCATACCTCTATGGTAGAAAGTTTAAAATGTTCACCGACCACCAACCACTAACATTTTCTTTCACGAACGCTAACCACAGAATAATTAGAGGAAAGCTGGCTTTAGAGGAATTCGATTACGAACTAATCTACAAACCGGGAAAACAAAACGTTGTCGCCGACGCGCTGTCGCGCGTAAACATAGAAAAACACCTGAACGCACACTCGCAATCATCGCTTTCCCTAAATGTTGAACCTTCTGAGCGAGGAAACGAACCTTCAGACGACGAAAGTGACGGAACGACAGTACACTCAGCGGATACGAGTGATGACTACTTTATTCGGTATACTGAGAGACCTATCAACGTTTTTCGGACACAAGTCATATTCAAAATAGGAAATGTAGAACTTGCAGCCTACGAACAAATTTTTCCAAAATATCACAGACACACAATAGTAAAAAGAACATACACCGAAGAAGACATAGTTGAAACGTTGAAACGGACCCTGAATCCGAAGGGTTTGAGTTGTATAAAAGTACCTATCTCATTAGCACAACTAGTGCAGGAGACGTATAAAAAACATTTTTCCTCAAATATTATTTACAAAGTATTTATTTCAGAGACCATGTTGGAGGACATCAGAATGGAAGTCGAGCAAGACGAGATCATAAGAAGAATTCACCAATACGGACACAGAGGAATCAAAGAAAACCGGAACCAGATTCTACAAACACACTTTTTCCCGCAACTCGATCGAAAGGTCAAAATTTATGTCGATTCCTGTGATATTTGCAAAAAAGCCAAATATGACAGAAATCCACCCAAACTAATTAGAAAAAGCACATTTGGACAGAAACCTTTCGACAGAGTCCACATTGACATTTTCTTCCTAAAAGGTCAAAAGTGGCTCACCATAGTTGATTCATTTTCAAAATTTGCAAACGCGATTCCATTAAGCACAAGAACAATAGTTGATATCAAAACCGCAATAACCGAACACATTCGAAATTTTGGAAGACCTCAAACTATAGTGAGTGACCAAGAGCCATCTTTCAGGTCCATAGACTTTATGGGATTCCTAAATGATCTCAATATAGAGATACACCTCGCAAGTGGATCCAATTCAAATGGTATCGTGGAACGTTTCCACTCCACTTTAATTGAAACCTTCCGCACAAACAAAGCAAAATTTAAAGATTTAACATTAAACGAGCAAGTAAATATCGCCATCGACATTTACAATAATAGTTTCCACTCAGTAATAAAAACCCAACCGCGAAATTTGATTTTTAATAACTCTGGATCTACGAATATGGAAGAAATATCTGAAAAATCTAAAAACCTGCAATCTGCAGTTAAAATCGAACTAAATAGACGAAAAGATAAATACGAACAACAAAATATGAATAACGAAAAACCTGAAGATCTTCAACCAGGCGAAATTAAATACATAAAAAACTCTCAACGTTTAACAAAGGACAAAGATCCGTTTAAAATAACAACGATTAAACACAACAACGAACTAACATTTGAAGACGTCAATAATATTAAAATCCACAAAAATAGAATAAAGAAATAACCGATAAATCAATTATTTAACTCTCGTTGCAGATTTTCATGCATCGTCATAATAAATTGCACAAAACTTAAAGATCTATCTCACAACAATGGTATAATTGCCATAAAATTAAAACAAGTCAGGATTAGGATAGGATTCGAGAGAATTATCCAAAAGATTAATATCCACTCTATCGAACATAATATCAATTACATTGAAAAAATCGCAGGAAATATTAAAGTTATAGACCACTTAAGAAGTACTTTAGATTTCAAAATACAAAACTCAAAAGGTAAATTGATGAGCTTGTATTCCCACAGAAGTAAAAGAGCATTAGTAAACGCATTAGGAACAGCAATAAAATTAATAGCAGGAAACCCTGATAATGACGATTTAGAAATTATAAACCATAGTTTGGGAACTTTAGAGAAACAGGAAAATTTACTATCGAAATCTATATCAAGACAAATAATCATTAACGAAAAAATACAAAACAAAATTAATAACATAACAGACGTACTCAAAAAGATCAATAAACAGATTGTGGAACAGAGGAACAATTCTTTGGTAACCAGAGCAGATTTGGAATATATCAACATGATTGTAAACCTTGACTCTATAATTCAGATTCTCGGAAATATTGAAGAACAAATCGAGTTTGCTAAACTCAACATTTTAAACAGAAATTTATTTTCATTTGAAGAGAAGAAGTACATTTTCAACAGACTCAATGCTCAAAAGCTAAAGCTAGACTATTTAGATCAAATATTCCAGTACAGCTCAGGAAGCGTTATTGTAAGCCAAGGTGAAATTATAATACTGGTGAAAATACCCATCCTCGGGGACAACGAGTTCGACCTGATCAACATTCAGACGCTCAACATAAACAGTACAC
Organism: Toxorhynchites rutilus septentrionalis; assembly: GCF_029784135.1. NCBI lineage: Eukaryota > Metazoa > Arthropoda > Insecta > Diptera > Culicidae > Toxorhynchites > Toxorhynchites rutilus. The sequence goes on from NC_073744.1 coordinate 107,184,951, forward strand.
GAATCAGCACAGACGTAAAACTGGTGGCAAAGCATGGAGACATCATTTACAGACAAAGCGAACTTTGCGACATTTGCGAAGCTACAACCCTTCTCGAAGATGATTGCATCTATAACCTTCTGAATCACCAAACACCAAAATGTATCATAAAACCCGTCAGACAACCCATCCGTGTCGAAGAAATTAAGAAAGGAGTCATACTTGTTGACACAAACAAAAATGTATTGATCTCTGATTCATGCAACAATTCCAGACTGATCAACACCCCGACAATCATCGAAACAAACAACTGTACAATCAAAGTGATGAACATCACCTTCAATAACCAAGTAACTTTTGGAAATAGTGAAGAATACCTTCTCCCAATATACGGAAATAAGTTGATACAATTAAACTATACAGAGGAGAATAATGAAATCAACCACCTCAAATTGGAAAACCTTAACAGTCTGCAGGACATAAAGTTAGACCTGCATCGTTCAAAAAGGACAACAACCATCGGAGGAGGAGTCCTCCTCATGCTAATCATTATCTGTTCTTTTACCATTTATATCATCGACAGAAGATTCAAAGCGAAGGAAAGAGCAACTCTGGAAATTCGAAGCCATGTTGGAACCACCACGGAACTTAAACAAACCATTGGAAAAGGAGAATTTGGACCATTACCGAGTCTCGTCCTTTTCGAAAGATCGTCCGAGGACGGACGAGAATCTAAGGGGGGAGGCGTTACACCACAACCGACCGACCAAGGCGTCCCAGAAGTCAAGACGTCAGCAAAAGCCCAGCCGAGACCCATAGCAACAGACAGAGGCGTCAAAGTTACACCGCGCGTGTAAACCAACATTTGCCGACGCCGCGGAAATCAATCGAACGACGCGAACAAAGGTTCGATCAGGTTCGAACCACCGACGGAAATAATGAGATCAGCAGATGTAGTCTATTTAAGCCTTGTAATACGATTATAGAATTTAGTCTTGAGCGTAGCCGAGTTGAATACGGGCATAAAGGTTTATGAACCGAATGTAAAGTGTTATAAACGAATAAAAAGGGTAATTAGAAATTAAATAAAAGTTTTTTTTTAAACCGCGAGTTAAGTCCCGGCATAATTTATATATATATATATATATATATATATATATATATATATATATATATATATATATATATAGAATATATATATATTTATATATATATATATATATAGAATATATATATATATATATATATATATATATATATATATATATATATATATATATATATATATATATATTGGCGTGTTGCAAAAGTTTTGGAAAGGATGGATCAATACTTATACACTGCTTTCGGGGCCACATGTATATATTAAACAGTGGTCGGTAAATGGCTGAATACAGCGAACATAGAACTCATTATGATGATCCATTTATGATGGTAGCCTATGATTCAGCAACTCCTATCTCTACCTCCCCGTGGTACCGACTGGGATACGAGCAACCTTCGGAAAGATCGAGTAACCAACCTCGGTGGGACCTTAGGTCGTATGCAGACAGAGAAGGGGGCACTCGGGCCCCAAAGCTTAAGGTGTGTATACGATCCGTGCCGATAGTTGAATGGTGGAAGGGGCGATAGAAATATGAAGCCGCGAACGGACCCTGTGGGGTACCGGGGCAAACCTCACAGTAATGTTACCCTTGCTGTGGTATGGCGGGGTAGTCCACAGTCGACCATATATTTTCCCTAGCGACTCGTGGGAACCACATGAAAAGCAAAACCAACCCAATGCGAAGATCGAAGCGTATTCGTCACCCTAAGAAGTGTCCTTGTTGTGCGAACTCAGTGGCATCGTCGTCCTCATCGTCATCATCGTCCTCATCATCATCGTCCTCATCATCATCGTCCTCATCGCTATCCCCTTCTCCGGTTATAGATATAAATCCGGATGAAGAATCGAAAAGCGAGCAGCAATGGTCTGACCACCCATTAGCACCGTCATCGCCATCCGAAAGGACACAAGACCCACTGTACGAAGAATCGAAGAGCGAGCAGCAATGGTCTGACCACCCATTAGCATCGCCATCGTCATCCGAAATGACACAAGACCCACTACACGTGGAATCGAATAGTGAGCAGCAATGGTCTGACCACCCATTAGCACCGCCATCGTCATCTGAAATGACACAAGACCCACTACACGTGGCCCAGATGGCCCAGAAATACAACTGTTCGGCAGCGACTGTTATGCGATCGTTGCATAAACTAAACTATGTGCCCAGAAGAATGGGATACCACCCACACAAGCTAGACCCAGTCAACTTTGCAAAGCGGGTGAAACTAGCCCAACCACTACTCAGACAAAGTGAACGAGACCAGGGTATGCTCGATAATTTGGTCACTTGTGATGAATCGAAGATACCCATGTTTGCGTCTTACAGAGGCATACATTGGATCGAAAAAGGCGCCATGGCGAAGACAATCGCCAAAGACAGGATGAATCGCAAGTGGAACATGCTCTGTGTGTTTTGGGATCGACGAGGCATTATACACTGGGAATTACTAGACAAGGGTGTATCTGTTAATCGTAAACGATATCAGAAGCAACTGGAAAAGGTGGCTGGTATACTGGGAGTGAGTAAACATAGGCCGGTACCCCTACTACACGATAACGCTCCGTGCCATAGGGCACATGAAACGATAGATAAGGCGAGGAGCCTGGGATTTAACATATTGAACCATCCTCCTTACTCGTCAGACATCAGTCCATCGGACTACCATTTATTCAGGTCATTGAGTAATAAGCTTAGGAATAAACTCTTCAAGACTAAGGATGAGATGAGCGCATTCCTAAAAGAGTTCTTCGAGAGCAAGCCTCCTACGTTCTGCCAGAGGCATAGATTCCCTACCTGCGAGGTGGAAGCGGGTCATCAAGTACGGTGGTAAATACTGCTTCTAGGTCAGTGTTATGTCATGTATGTTATGTGTTGTGTATCGTCCAATAAAAAAGAGAGAAGCCCCCCTAAATGTGTGGGGCTTCTCTCTTTTTTATTAAATTCCCCTGCGCCTTAATCTATGCAACATGCATTACATCTGGTTCTACGGCTAAGTCCCAGAAACGAGGTCATAAGTCGAAAAATTCTAAGTCCGAACAATATTCTAAGTCCAAGAAATATGTTGCCGGTTCACCCCCCCATCGGAATCCGACCCACACCCGGCACTGGTACTGATTACGGTGTCCCAAGTTGCCCCGATCGAACGAGGTGTCTCTGCTAGCGGTATAAGCTGTGCGCCATGTCCTGGAATGCAAAGTAGCATGTTTTGGAAAAGTCCCCCCCCCAGCACAGCACAGCACAACAGCACAACAGTTTGTTCAATTTCTCACTGCGCGAGCCAGCACGCAGTACGTGTAACAATGCCCCATCAGCATCGGCGCGGCACAGTAGCTTGTGCAGTCTTGCCCTTGCGATGCGCTATGTGATGGGCGGGTGCGTCGTGTCCCGTAAGAGAGAAGTCCCACCGTGGTAGCTTAGTGCTGCCCGCGCTGTCGGCTTCTCTCTTTTTTCATTAAATCGAATTGCGCCTGGTAGTATGCAATCGTGCGTGTGTGTGAAATCATCCCATGGCCTGGAATAACAACTGTCAAGTGTTGTCCCCCAGCACAACACAGCACACAACAGTGTGTGTGTATATCTTGTTTATTAGGCTTTAACATTTGTTCTACAGTAACTAGCTGCTCTGTCATTCGCCTAAGTTTATCTCTTTTACATTATTCCCTATATTCCCTATACTCCTGTTCACCATCACTTTGAGCGGGCGTTTTTTGCTCTGTTCACTCTTTTTCATTTTTTGAGTATTCGTGATATGGTGGGCCTATCTCTAGTCCCTAACTTAGATCATATTAGTCAAATTACAGTCTCTTATGAAATCACACGTTCTTTTTATGTTCTCAGTGCTATTTTTCAGAATTATTTGGATGTTGTCTCCTAGTCCATGTTTCCGTCTTTCAGTGTCGTACTTTCTACACTCCACAAGGATATGTTCTACTGTTAAAGCTGTTCCACAAGTTTCGCACGTGGATCCATCTTGGTGTCTCTGGCTCATGATTGAGCTGTGCGTCATCCAGGTGTGGCCTATCCTGAGCCTAGTAAGCAACTTCTGGTCCCTAGGGTTGTCTGCTTCGGTCCATTTTTCTACGCTGCCTTTAATTTTCCTGAGTTTCTGTTCTCTGCAGTGGAACCAGGTTTTGTTCCATTCGTCCTTTATTGCTTCTTTGATCACCTGATGGCATCTTCCTTAGGTATGGTTCTGTCTTCATGTGGCTTGGATCGACCTACGTTGGCTAAAAAGTCCGCTTTCTCGTTGCCTTCAATCCCAGTATGGGCAGGAATCTTTTTCCCAAGCTGTTGCTTTGGCCTGCTTCAGCCATGGGTGGTCGCAGTTTCCGCTTTCTAGCCCAGCCAGACAGCTTGCCGAGTCCGTGAATATTATTGAACCTTCTCTGGCAGCCTGGGTTGCCTTATGGAGAGCATATGCCTCAGCGGAGAATATGCTACACTGTTTTGGTAGTCTACCGTTTATGCACACGTTTGTGTTGGGGATCATTGTTTCTTGAAGTGCAATGATGGATGGATAGTGTTCGTTTACTAGTAGCTGTAGCTCGTGTAGTCTGCCTCGGAAGCCAAAGATGTTCCATTGTAGTATTAGTGTTTCGTTTGTGAATTTGTGATAGCTCATTATGGAATATTAAAGGTTTCACTATAACTCCGTTGTGTCACTTTGTGACATTTCGGAATCGGAAAAGTTTCCGCTTTTCTTGTTTTTCCTTGACGGAGGCGAGGAGTCAGAGGATCTTTTCTCTTTCCTCTTTTTTTGTTTTTTGTTCGCTTTGTTATTAGGTTCGCTCGTTCTCATGCCCTTAGGAGCGCTATGGCTGGTTGAAGGTTTTATCAGATCGGCTTCGTTTTGAACAATTTTGTTTATCATGTTGTTCTTCTGCATCTCTGTAATGATTGATTTCAATTCTTCTATCTGTTGCTTCAGTTCTTGGATCTGGGCCTTAAGAGCGTTATTCTCGTTTATGACCTCATTGTTTACCACCAATCTTTGCTGAACTTGGCTTTTGGCTACATCAGCGTAACTTTTTGTTTGTCTTTGTGTGTTTACGTACGTTCTTTTTGCTTCCCCATATGGTATGTTTCTTGATACTTTAATTTTTAGTATATCGTTCTCTCGTTTGTAAAATGGGCAGTTTCTGTCGCCAGGCCCATGATTCCCTTTGCAATTGATGCAATATGGTGGTTCTTCACAAGATGCGTTGATATGGTCTTTCGAGCATTTTTTGCACCTTGCTTCTTCTCTTTGGCAATTCTTCTGTGTATGCCCATATTTGTAGCATTTAAAGCATTGCATTGGTTTCGGGAAATAGTGTCTAGTTTTAAGTCTTAGTAGACCACATTTCAGATGTTCCGGAGGCTCTGATCTATTGATCGTAATGATAAGAAGAGGCGTGTTAACCGTTTCTCTCTTTTCGTTTTTCCTAGTGATTCTGTGTACGTTTAGCACACCTTGGTCTGCTAGCTCAACTTGTATCTCTTTCGTTTCCATTTCCATCATTTCTTCGCTGTAGACCACACATTTTGAAATGTTCAGGTTCTTGTGGTATTCTACTTTTATCTTTTCTCCGTTTACTAAGCTTTTAAGCATTAGTAGCTTTTCCGCGTTTCTGTTGTTCTCTAGAACAATCAGAAAGCTTGTGTCTCTTTTTATGTACTTTATTTCTATGATGTCTTTCGTTAGTTTGGATAGCGTTTTTGATATCAAGAAGGGGTTTCTTGTTATCTTTCCATCGGTTTTTTCTGCCGTAAGGCTGAGGTAAGTTTTACCTCCTACTCCGCTCATCGTCGATACAGTTTTTTGTTTTGGTTGGTTTTGTTTATTATTCTCCATGTGATTCCCACGAGTCGCTAGGGAAAGGTGGGGTCCTCCGCGTCAGTGCCCTGCTGTAACACGGTAAGGGCTGCATACTGTGGGGTGCGCCCCGGTGCCCCACAGGCTCCGTTAACGGCTTCTCATTTATATCGCCCCTTCCACCACTCAGCTCTCGGCACGGGTCGCATCACACCTTAACTTTTGGGGCCCGTTTTCCCCCTTCCTTGTCTGCGTACGACCAAAGGTCCCACCGGGGTTGGTTACCCGATCTTTCCTAAGGTTGCTCATACCCCAGCCGGTACCTCGGGGAGGTAAGGATAGGAGTTCCAGGGCGGAAGCTGAAGGGCCAATAATTGGCACTGGATTGCGCTGTACCCTGGCTTTACCAGCCAGCACACAACAGTCTGCGCGAGCCAACGCCCGCAGTACGCAGCATCGGCGATAAGTACGATAATGCTATAACACCAAGTGCGTGTGTGAAGCCATTCCCCTCGCTGGATATTACTTTACTTTTTTTTTATTTCATCCTGCGCCTGGTAGTATGCAACCGCGTGTGTGTGTGAAACCATTCCATGTCTTGGAATGACAAGTCTCAAGTGCACAACACCCGCACACCAGCACCCGCAGTACGCAATGTGTATAACACTGCCCCGCCGACAATAACACTAAGTCCCAGAAAGCGTCCAAGTCCCCCCAGCATACAGCACGCAACAGTTTGTTTAATTTCTCACTGCGCGAGCCAACCCCCGCAGTACGCAATGTGTAAAACACTGCCCCGCCGACAATAACACTAAGTCCCAGAAAGCGTCCAAGTCCCCCCAGCATACAGCACGCAACAGTTTGTTTAATTTCTCACTGCGCGAGCCAACCCCCGCAGTACGCAATGTGTAAAACACTGCCCCGCCGACAATAACACTAAGTCCTAGAAAGCGTCCAAGTTCCCCCAGCATACAGCACGCAACAGTTTGTTTAATTTCTCACCCGCAGTACGCAGTGAGTATAACATCGACATCGGCGCGTACATGACTATTGAAAAAAAAACACATTCACACATTGGTCACACATCATCATCTTTACCTACGGATCAACTATTGGAAAAAAATTCAACTATTGAAAAAAGTTCAACTATTGAAACAAGTAACCAACTATTGAAACAACCAACACTTTAGGCACGCCTCAAGTACAAGTACGAGTTCAATAGTAGGGTTACCCCCCATCGGAATATGACCGACACCCGGCACTGGTACCGATTGCGGTGCGTGAACATTTCCCGACCCAGCATGGTGTCTCGGCTAGTGGTACAAGTCTATCCAAGGCACCCCTATAACGACGCCCCCAGTGCGGTATATACCCATGCCGAGGCAACGTTGGTATGACCATGTTTTACACTATTGTGGGGAAAGTTGGTGAGTGAAAAGCTTGAGGCATAACTTGCGAAGCTTGTATGGATGTTCGGTAGTACGATGCCGTACGGGTGGGGTCAAGTTACTGTCGGTAGGGTCGAACGTCTATCGAATCCAGTGAGTCGAATGACAACCATCAAGGGGGTTAACCTCGGCGGTGAGCCTCTTCTGACTCTAGTAGCTGGTCGGCACCCGGATGGGTAAACCTTTTGAGCTTGTATCGAATTCAGTGAGTTTCGTGTGTCGAACCCCTACCCTCACTATGTGGTGAGACGTACGTACTCCAGTGTGTGGTGTCGTGTCGTGGGTTGAACGTCGAAGGGGCATAAGGCGATTGTGGCTTTCTCGTGTGCCATGCGAACCCTGTGCAGTACGGTGTGTCGAACATTGAAATACCTCCCATGTAAGACGCATCGCATCAGTGCAGCTAGTAGCACCACACGGGTAGTTACCGCTCTCTCGCTCCGAGTTTTTTTTCTCCCTTGTTATGCCTCCTCAGCCTATGCTGTAGGTATGCAGTAGGGGAAAAAAAGCGTGCGCTCGCTCGCTCGTCTGTGTGTGTTGGGTCGTTTACATCAATGTGGTGCAGCTACCTCGTGATAAGCGAGCGTGGACATGTGCACAATACCCCCTCTCACGCTTTTATGCGTGCTAGTACTTGTATGGGAATCTTTTGGCTATTGTATGGCTATCGTGTATGCGAACGAGGAACGAATTTACCGAGGATGAACGTTGTGGTGATGTTGTGCGAAGTTAATATACACCCCTATCGAATTGTTTGCGGGCCGGCGTGCCGCGTATCCATCAGTAGATAGTGATAGTGAATTCAGGTTGATCCTACCAGTAATATACGCTTGTCTCAAAGGTTAAGCCATGCATGTCTAAGTACAAACAGATTTAATGTGAAACCGCATAAGGCTCAGTATAACAGCTATAATTTACAAGATCATACAACTAGTTACTTGGATAACTGTGGAAAATCTAGAGCTAATACATGCAAAATGCAGGGACCTCGCGGAACCTGTGCAATTATTAGGCAAACCAATCGTCCCTCTTCACAGGGCCGTGACGCTTGAGTTGAAATCTGGATAATTCCGCTGATCGTACGGTCTCGCACCGACGACGGATCTTTCAAATATCTGCCCTATCAACTATTGATGGTAGTATAGAGGACTACCATGGTTGCAACGGGTAACGGGGAATCAGGGTTCGATTCAGGAGAGGGAGCCTGAGAAATGGCTACCACATCCAAGAAAGGCAGCAGGCGCGTAAATTACCCAATCCCGGCACGGGGAGGTAGTGACGAGAAATAACAATATGAGACTCTTGAATGATGTCTCATAATTGGAATGAGTTGAGCATAAATCCTTCAACAAGGATCCAGTGGAGGGCAAGTCTGGTGCCAGCAGCCGCGGTAATTCCAGCTCCACTAGCGTATATTAACATTGTTGCGGTTAAAACGTTCGAAGTTCATTCTTGTCCAGCACGGGTGCTACTCCTAATGTTGGCAGTAGGTCACTGGTATTGCTGCGACTATAAGACTGGGTGCACATACACGGTGGCACTTTGTGCCCTTTATCGGGTGCGGTGTTTCCACCTGCCCAGCTGCGATTACCTTGAACAAATAAGAGTGCTCTAAGCAGGCCACACAACGGCCGAGAATGATCTTGCATGGAATAATGGAATATGACCTCGGTCCTGGGGCTGGTAAAGCCAGGGTACAGCGCAATCCAGTGCCAATTATTGGCCCTTCAGCTTCCGCCCTGGAACTCCTATCCTTACCTCCCCGAGGTACCGGCTGGGGTATGAGCAACCTTAGGAAAGATCGGGTAACCAACCCCGGTGGGACCTTTGGTCGTACGCAGACAAGGATGGGGGAAAACGGGCCCCAAAAGTTAAGGTGTGATGCGACCCGTGCCGAGAGCTGAGTGGTGGAAGGGGCGATATAAATGAGAAGCCGTTAACGGAGCCTGTGGGGCACCGGGGCGCACCCCACAGTATGCAGCCCTTACCGTGTTACAGCAGGGCACTGACGCGGAGGACCCCACCTTTCCCTAGCGACTCGTGGGAATCACATGGAGAACAATAAACAAAACCAACCAAAACAAAAAACTGTATCGACGATGAGCGGAGTAGGAGGTAAAACTTACCTCAGCCTTACGGCAGAAAAAACCGATGGAAAGATAACAAGAAACCCCTTCTTGATATCAAAAACGCTATCCAAACTAACGAAAGACATATTAGAAATAAAGTACATAAAAAGAGACACAAGCTTTCTGATTGTTCTAGAGAACAACAGAAACGCGGAAAAGCTACTAATGCTTAAAAGCTTAGTAAACGGAGAAAAGATAAAAGTAGAATACCACAAGAACCTGAACATCTCAAAATGTGTGGTCTACAGCGAAGAAATGATGGAAATGGAAACGAAAGAGATACAAGTTGAGCTAGCAGACCAAGGTGTGCTAAACGTACACAGAATCACTAGGAAAAACGAAAAGAGAGAAACGGTTAACACGCCTCTTCTTATCATTACGATCAATAGATCAGAGCCTCCGGAGCATCTGAAATGTGGTCTACTAAGACTTAAAACTAGACACTATTTCCCGAAACCAATGCAATGCTTTAAATGCTACAAATATGGGCATACACAGAAGAAATGCCAAAGAGAAGAAGCAAGGTGCAAAAAATGCTCGAAAGACCATATCAACGCATCTTGTGAAGAACCACCATATTGCATCAATTGCAAAGGGAATCATGGGCCTGGCGACAGAAACTGCCCATTTTACAAACGAGAGAACGATATACTAAAAATTAAAGTATCAAGAAACATACCATATGGGGAAGCAAAAAGAACGTACGTAAACACACAAAGACAAACAAAAAGTTACGCTGATGTAGCCAAAAGCCAAGTTCAGCAAAGATTGGTGGTAAACAATGAGGTCATAAACGAGAATAACGCTCTTAAGGCCCAGATCCAAGAACTGAAGCAACAGATAGAAGAATTGAAATCAATCATTACAGAGATGCAGAAGAACAACATGATAAACAAAATTGTTCAAAACGAAGCCGATCTGATAAAACCTTCAACCAGCCATAGCGCTCATGAGGGCATGAGAACGAGCGAACCTAATAACAAAGCAAACAAAAAACAAAAAAAGAGGAAAGAGAAAAGATCCTCTGACTCCTCGCCTCCGTCAAGGAAAAACAAGAAAAGCGGAAACTTTTCCGATTCCGAAATGTCACAAAGTGACACAACGGAGCTATAGTGAAACTTTTAATATTCCATAATGAGCTATCACAAATTCACAAACGAAACACTAATACTACAATGGAACATCTTTGGCTTCCGAGGCAGACTACACGAGCTACAGCTACTAGTAAACGAACACTATCCATCCATCATTGCACTTCAAGAAACAATGGTACCCAAAATACCGCAAAATGTACTAGGTGGTCAATATGACTGGAAAATATACAATGATCACAGTCACCCAAACAAAAACGGGGTTGCATTGGGAGTACTCCACGACGCACCTCATAAGTGGATAGATGTAAGTGGGATCGATAAGGTGCAAGTCGTAGCAGTAACTATACACCTCCCACTAAAACTTACGATCGCAAACATATACATATCGCCACACTATACAAACATCGAATATGAAAGGGCCATAATTGCAGAAATAACACACATTGCGAGACAACTCCCACAACCGTACATACTAGTGGGCGATTTCAATGCCCACAACGAAAATTGGGGATCATACAAAAACGATACAAGAGGCAATCTCCTCCTTGAGGAGACAGATAAACATCGATGGAAAATACTAAACGAAGGTAATCCGACTAGGATGCACCCAACCTCTGGTAAACCATCGGCAATAGACCTGATGATAGCCTCGCATAATTTGCCCAACAGCTATTTATGGAGAACTGACGAAGACACAAGAGGAAGCGACCACTTCCCTATTTTACTACAAAAACATGGCCAAACAATAGTACTTCCCACAAGAAGGAAAAGATGGGTAACAGAAGCAGCTAACTGGAACAAATATGAGAGTGAAATCGAACGTGCCTTAACAGGTATAGAAAGTATAGACCCCATGGGACTAACAGATATCATAACAACTGCGGCTAGCAAAAGCATGAGGAAAACAACTGGCTACAAGCCAAAGAGAGAGGTCCCATGGTGGACCAGCGAAGTACACCAAGCCATAAAAAGCCGTAAAAAGGCACTCAGGAAGTTGAAGAACTCCAACCCTTCCTCACCTGAATACCAGGAAAACGCGAAAAAGTTCAGAATAGAGAGAGCAAAAGCAAGAACCATAATAAAGGCGGCAAGGAAAAAGAGCTGGGAGGAATACCTAGCAGGGATTTCCCCAAACACAAGCAGCTCCAGCATGTGGGCTAAAGTTAGAGCATGTAAAGGAGAATACAAATGTGAGAGAATAATAATGAATATTGACCAAAAAATAACAGATGACAATAACATCATAACAGAAGAACTTGCCAAGCACTTCACTAAAGTATCGTCAGATGAGGTCTACGAGACCTCCTTCAGAAACTTCAAAGAGAACGAAGAGAAAACAGTGGATATAAAAATAAGTGAAAATAATGAAATTTACAACAGAAGCTTCGACATGAAAGAACTCCTATGGGCACTGAACAGTGCCACAGGAAAATCTCCAGGTGAAGATAATATAACCTATCCACTACTACAAAATCTTCCAATTAAGGGTAAAGCTATACTACTAAAAACACTTAACGAAGTATGGCATACCGGCAAAATACCAAGAAAATGGAAAGAAGGTATTATCATACCCATTCCCAAAGTAGGTAGCAACACCATGAAACCAGATGGATATAGACCTATAACCCTCCTTAGTTGTGTGGGAAAAACATTAGAAAGAATGGTCAACAGAAGACTCATTGATGAGCTAGAGTACAGAAACCTGTTAGACGAAAGACAACATGCTTTTAGAAGAGGCAAAAGTACAACCACCTACCTAGCACACGTCGTGAGTATAATTAATACAGCCACAAGGCAAAATGCCCACCTAGACATGGTCTCGCTGGACCTGTCCAAAGCTTTTGATAGGACGTGGAGACTACCAATCTTAAAGCAAATGAAAGTATGGGGTTTTGACGGTCGCATTCTGAGCTTCGTTAAAGACTTCCTGACCGATAGGAAAATTAAAGTGTTTTGCAAAGGAGCATTGAGCTCATCTAGAACCCTACAAAACGGCATACCGCAAGGTTCAGTCATGTCAACAACGCTATTTTTAATAGTTATGGAGTCCCTCTTCGAAAGGGTACCAAATAACGTGTCTCTGGTGGTATACGCAGATGACATTACACTTATTAACTACGGTGAAACGCCAGGCTGGAATAGAAGGAAAACTCAAAGAGCGATCAACCACATACAATGTTGGGCCGATGAAAGGGGATTCAAGATTAATCCCCAGAAATCAAAACTAGTACATATATGCAGAAGACGACACCATAGAAAGGCCCCCTCGCTCCATCTGGGAGAATGCATAATCCCCCAAGATAGAAAAATGAAAGTACTGGGAGTAACAATAGATTCAAAATTAACCATCAGACAACACTTCGAAGACGTTAAGAGAACAACACAAGGCTATATAAGAGTAATGAAAATAATAGCAGGAAGGTTCAAACCTAGCAACAGACATACCCTAATAAAGGTAGTAAACGCTACAATATTAGCCAAAATATTACATGGAGCTGAGCTGTACTCAAGAGCAGGCGATAAAGCTACTAAAGCTCTAGAATCTGTATACAACGAAGGAATCAGAATAGCATCAGGTGCTTTTTGCACCAGCCCAGTACTATCAATTTATGCCGAATGTGGAGAGCTCCCTCTCAAATACCAAATCACTAGAAACATTTGTACAAAAGCATATCAACTGAAAGACAGGCTTACATCAGACCAATGGGAAACCCTCCCTCTATTGGAAAGAGCAAACTTCAGCTTTAAACAGCTTACAAATCAAGATCTACCTCAAACCGTAACAAGTGTATCAACCAAACAAAGAACATGGGTACACCAATGTCCAATTATTGATTGGACAATAAAAGCCAATATTAAGGCAGGATGCCCAAATAACGTCGCAAAAACGAATTTCAGAATGTACACATACAATTACCCAGGAAGAAGCCTAATATACACTGATGGTTCGAAAACAAAAAATGATGTGGGGTATGGTATAACGATCCCCATCACAAACGTGTGCATAAACGGTAGACTACCAAAACAGTGTAGCATATTCTCCGCTGAGGCATATGCTCTCCATAAGGCAACCCAGGCTGCCAGAGAAGGTTCAATAATATTCACGGACTCGGCAAGCTGTCTGGCTGGGCTAGAAAGCGGAAACTGCGACCACCCATGGCTGAAGCAGGCCAAAGCAACAGCTTGGGAAAAAGGTATAAGGTTTACATGGATTCCCGCCCATACTGGGATTGAAGGCAACGAGAAAGCGGACTTTTTAGCCAACGAAGGTCGATCCAAGCCACTTGAAGACAGAACCATACCTAAGGAAGATGCCATCAGGTGGATCAAAGAAGCAATAAAGGACGAATGGAACAAAACCTGGTTCCACTGCAGAGAACAGAAACTCAGGAAAATTAAAGGCAGCGTAGAAAAATGGACCGAAGCAGACAACCCTAGGGACCAGAAGTTGCTTACTAGGCTCAGGATAGGCCACACCTGGATGACGCACAGCTCAATCATGAGCCAGAGACACCAAGATGGACCCACGTGCGAAACTTGTGGAACAGCTTTAACAGTAGAACATATCCTTGTGGAGTGTAGAAAGTACGACACTGAAAGACGGAAACATGGACTAGGAGACAACATCCAAATAATTCTGAAAAATACTGCATACTGCACTGAGAACATAAAAAGAACGTGTGATTTCATAAGAGACTGTAATTTGACTAATATGATCTAAGTTAGGGACTAGAGATAGGCCCACCATATCACGAATACTCAAAAAATGAAAAAGAGTGAACAGAGCAAAAAACGCCCGCTCAAAGTGATGGTGAACAGGAGTATAGGGAATATAGGGAATAATGTAAAAGAGATAAACTTAGGCGAATGACAGAGCAGCTAGTTACTGTAGAACAAATGTTAAAGCCTAATAAACAAGATATACACACACACCTCGGTCCTGGCTGGTAAAGCCAGGGTACAGCGCAATCCAGTGCCAATTATTGGCCCTTCAGCTTCCGCCCTGGAACTCCTATCCTTACCTCCCCGAGGTACCGGCTGGGGTATGAGCAACCTTAGGAAAGATCGGGTAACCAACCCCGGTGGGACCTTTGGTCGTACGCAGACAAGGAAGGGGGAAAACGGGCCCCAAAAGTTAAGGTGTGATGCGACCCGTGCCGAGAGCTGAGTGGTGGAAGGGGCGATATAAATGAGAAGCCGTTAACGGAGCCTGTGGGGCACCGGGGCGCACCCCACAGTATGCAGCCCTTACCGTGTTACAGCAGGGCACTGACGCGGAGGACCCCACCTTTCCCTAGCGACTCGTGGGAATCACATGGAGAACAATAAACAAAACCAACCAAAACAAAAAACTGTATCGACGATGAGCGGTGTAGGAGGTAAAACTTACCTCAGCCTTACGGCAGAAAAAACCGATGGAAAGATAACAAGAAACCCCTTCTTGATATCAAAAACACTATCAAAACTAACAAAAGACATATTAGAAATAAAGTACATAAAAAGAGACACAAGCTTTCTGATTGTTCTAGAGAACAACAGAAACGCGGAAAAGCTACTAATGCTTAAAAGCTTAGTAAACGGAGAAAAGATAAAAGTAGAATATCACAAGAACATGAACATTTCAAGCTGTGTGGTCTACAGCGAAGAAATGATGGAAATGGAAACGAAAGAGATACAAGTTGAGCTAGCAGACCAAGGTGTGCTAAACGTACACAGAATCACTAGGAAAAACGAAAAGAGAGAAACGGTTAACACGCCTCTTCTTATCATTACGATCAATAGATCAGAGCCTCCGGAGCATCTGAAATGTGGTCTACTAAGACTTAAAACTAGACACTATTTCCCGAAACCAATGCAATGCTTTAAATGCTACAGATATGGGCATACACAGAAGAAATGCCAAAGAGAAGAAGCAAGGTGCAAAAAATGCTCGAAAGACCATATAAACGCATCTTGTGAAGAACCACCATATTGCATCAATTGTAAAGGGAATCATGGGCCTGGCGACAGAAACTGCCCATTTTACAAACGAGAGAACGATATACTAAAAATTAAAGTATCAAGAAACATACCATATGGGGAAGCAAAAAGAACGTACGTAAACACACAAAGACAAACGAAAAGTTACGCTGATGTAGCCAAAAGCCAAGTTCAGCAAAGATTGGTGGTAAACATTGAGGTCATAAACGAGAATAACGCTCTTAAGGCCCAGATCCAAGAACTGAAGCAACAGATAGAAGAATTGAAATCAATCATTACAGAGATGCAGAAGAACAACATGATAAACAAAATTGTTCAAAACGAAGCCGATCTGATAAAACCTTCAACCAGCCATAGCGCTCATGAGGGCATGAGAACGAGCGAACCTAATAACAAAGCAAACAAAAAACAAAAAAAGAGGAAAGAGAAAAGATCCTCTGACTCCTCGCCTCCGTCAAGGAAAAACAAGAAAAGCGGAAACTTTTCCGATTCCGAAATGTCACAAAGTGACACAACGGAGCTATAGTGAAACTTTTAATATTCCATAATGAAAATTTCTTTCTGACAAATAAAGAAATTTTACGCTTTTTCGCGTGAGTTCGTGTTTAAGACTAACTTTATTTTTCAAATATGTACAATATATATACAGACATTCTTAACCTAAAGATGAGGAATATCTCCTCTCTCTTTCATGAAACCGATACACATCGGTTCCATTATCTCCACGCGACGACCTCGTGGTCGTCACCGTGGGCCTATCTTATTTTCGAGTTGGCCCTTTCCATCCTTCGCCCTAAAAATAAACCTGAATAAACATCATCTTATATTTTATTACACTTTGCTGGTGTATCTAGCCGAGCGCGCAGCTAGGGATGGAAAGGGTAATAAATGCATCCTAAGCGATGCGTGCATTAAATTGTTTACCAGACGCAATCTAAATATTCGTCTGTTTTGAATTTATGACCAGCAATAATTTCGAGCTACAAGCGTTTTCTAGCCTGATCAAACACTTGAGCTCTTACATTTGTTAATTGCCTTACATTGGTCCTATCTAAATATTGCGTTTCGTCCTAACTAAACGACTATTTCCCATTTGGGATTTAGGATAAGCAAATACTTGAGTTTGTCTTGCTCTTACATATTTTCCTTCGCTCAGCTGGGGTCTTGTTTTAAATGTATATTTTGTCTTACTTATTTCGTAGCCTATCTGTCCGCGACACATAATGAGCTATCACAAATTCACAAACGAAACACTAATACTACAATGGAACATCTTTGGCTTCCGAGGCAGACTACACGAGCTACAGCTACTAGTAAACGAACACTATCCATCCATCATTGCACTTCAAGAAACAATGGTACCCAAAATACCGCAAAATGTACTAGGTGGTCAATATGACTGGAAAATATACAATGATCACAGTCACCCAAACAAAAACGGGGTTGCATTGGGAGTACTCCACGACGCACCTCATAAGTGGATAGATGTAAGTGGGATCGATAAGGTGCAAGTCGTAGCAGTAACTATACACCTCCCACTAAAACTTACGATCGCAAACATATACATATCGCCACACTATACAAACATCGAATATGAAAGGGCCATAATTGCAGAAATAACACACATTGCGAGACAACTCCCACAACCGTACATACTAGTGGGCGATTTCAATGCCCACAACGAAAATTGGGGATCATACAAAAACGATACAAGATGCAATCTCCTCCTTGAGGAGACAGATAAACATCGATGGAAAATACTAAACGAAGGTAATCCGACTAGGATGCACCCAACCTCTGCTAAACCATCGGCAATAGACCTGATGATAGCCTCGCATAATTTGCCCAACAGCTATTTATGGAGAACTGACGCAGACACAAGAGGAAGCGACCACTTCCCTATTTTACTACAAAAACATGGCCAAACAGTAGTACACCCTACCAGAAGGAAAAGATGGGTAACAGAAGCAGCTAACTGGAACAAATATGGGAGTGAAATCGAACGTGCCTTAACAGGTATAGAAAGTATAGACCCCATGGGACTAACAGATATCATAACAACTGCAGCTAGCAAAAGCATGAGGAAAACAACCGGCTACAAGCCAAAGAGAGAGGTCCCATGGTGGTCCAAAGAAATCTACCAGGTGATAAAAGACCGAAGAAAAGCCCTTAGAATACTCAGGAACTCCGATCCTTCCTCTGAAGAATATAGAGAATACCTGAAAAAGTACAAAACCGAGTGCTCAAGAGCAAGACACATGATAAAAGCAGCCAGAAAAAAGAGCTGGGATGAACACCTTGCTAGTATCTCTCCCAGCACAAGTAGCTCCAGCATACTTGTGTGAAGTTAGCGGCCAAAATCCAGCGGCTAAAATCGCATACAAGTCATATGTTGGATGCAACATGCGATAATTTTGTTTTTCGTTATTAATTATTTTAATAATTATAAGTTGAACATTCATCAAATATATAACGTTGGATATATACTCATTCGAAAGAGAAATATGTTATCTATCTTCTAGCATGATTTAACCCATCATCAAAGTATCAGAAGGAAGTTATACATCAAAACGTGCACATGAGTAAATAATTTGAGGAGTAACAATTTCGGAAAATCAAAAAAAGTTGTTCGAAACACCCAAAAACACATTCTTGAAACAATGTTCATTCGATAGAGAAATATTTTACCTATCTTCCGGCCCCTACTTTCATTGATCGGAAAAGGGTCTGAGGAAAGTTATAGGCCAAGTTGTATGGGGGAAATTAATTAATTCAAACAACATTGAAAAAAGTTATTAGAAAGGACCCAATACACATTTTCGAGATAATATTCATTCGATAGAGACACACATTTTCATTGATCGGAAAAGGGTCTGAGAAAAGTTATAGGCCAAAACGTGTACGAGTTATATGGGAGAAAAATAATTTGAGAAAATGCGTACAAGTTGTATGGGTGAAGGGAATTAATTTAAAGAAAATGTAAAAAGGTTATTTGAAGGCCCAATTACACATTTTTTGAGATAGTACTCATTCGATAGAGAATATTTTCATCTATCTTCAACCATATTTTCATTGATCGGAAAAGGGTCTGAGAAACGTTATATGCCAAAATGTGTACAAGTTGTATGGGGGAAATTAATTAATTTAAAGAACATTGAAAAAAAGTTATTAGGAAGGACCCAATACACATTTTTGAGATAATATTCATTCGATAGAGAACATTTTTATCTATCTTTAGCCACATTTTCATTGATCAGAAAAGGGTCTGAGAAAAGTTATAGGCCAAAACGTGTACGAGTTATATGGGAGAAAAATAATTTGAGAAAATGCGTACAAGTTGTATGGGTGAAGGGAATTAATTTAAAGAAAATGTAAAAAAGTTATTTGAAGGCCCAATTACACATTTTTGAGATAGTACTCATTCGATAGAGAATATTTTCATCTATCTTCAACCATATTTTCATTGATCGGAAAAGGGTCTGAGAAACGTTATATGCCCAAATGTGTACAAGTTGTATGGGGGAAATTAATTAATTTAAAGAACATTGAAAAAAAGTTATTAGGAAGGACCCAATACACATTTTTGAGATAATATTCATTCGATAGAGAACATTTTTATCTATCTTTAGCCACATTTTCATTGATCAGAAAAGGGTCTGAGAAAAGTTATAGGCCAAAACGTGTACGAGTTATATGGGAGAAAAATAATTTGAGAAAATGCGTACAAGTTGTATGGGTGAAGGGAATTAATTTAAAGAAAATGTAAAAAAGTTATTTGAAGGCCCAATTACACATTTTTGAGATAGTACTCATTCGATAGAGAATATTTTCATCTATCTTCAACCATATTTTCATTGATCGGAAAAGGGTCTGAGAAACGTTATATGCCCAAATGTGTACAAGTTGTATGGGGGAAATTAATTAATTTAAAGAACATTGAAAAAAAGTTATTAGGAAGGACCCAATACACATTTTTGAGATAATATTCATTCGATAGAGAACATTTTTATCTATCTTTAGCCACATTTTCATTGATCAGAAAAGGGTCTGAGAAAAGTTATAGGCCAAAACGTGTACGAGTTATATGGGAGAAAAAATAATTTGAGAAAATGCGTACAAGTTGTATGGGTGAAGGGAATTAATTTAAAGAAAATGTAAAAAAGTTATTTGAAGGCCCAATTACACATTTTTGAGATAGTACTCATTTGATAGAGAATATTTTTATCTATCTTCAACCATATTTTCATTGATCGGGAAAGGGTCTGAGAAACGTTATATGCCAAAATGTGTACAAGTTGTATGGGGGAAATTAATTAATTTAAAGAACATTGAAAAAAAGTTATTAGGAAGGACGCAATACACATTTTTGAGATAATATTCATTCGATAGAGAACATTTTTATCTATCTTTAGCCACATTTTCATTGATCAGAAAAGGGTCTGAGAAAAGTTATAGGCCAAAACGTGTACGAGTTATATGGGAGAAAAAATAATTTGAGAAAATGCGTACAAGTTGTATGGGTGAAGGGAATTATTTTAAAGAAAATGTAAAAAAGTTATTTGAAGGCCCAATTACACATTTTTGAGATAGTACTCATTTGATAGAGAATATTTTTATCTATCTTCAACCATATTTTCATTGATCGGGAAAGGGTCTGAGAAACGTTATATGCCAAAATGTGTACAAGTTGTATGGGGGAAATTAATTAATTTAAAGAACATTGAAAAAAAGTTATTAGGAAGGACCCAATACACATTTTTGAGATAATATTCATTCGATAGAGAACATTTTTATCTATCTTTAGCCACATTTTCATTGATCAGAAAAGGGTCTGAGAAAAGTTATAGGCCAAAACGTGTACGAGTTATATGGGAGAAAAAATAATTTGAGAAAATGCGTACAAGTTGTATGGGTGAAGGGAATTATTTTAAAGAAAATGTAAAAAAGTTATTTGAAGGCCCAATTACACATTTTTGAGATAGTACTCATTTGATAGAGAATATTTTTATCTATCTTCAACCATATTTTCATTGATCGGGAAAGGGTCTGAGAAACGTTATATGCCAAAATGTGTACAAGTTGTATGGGGGAAATTAATTAATTTAAAGAACATTGAACAAAAAGTTATCCGAAAGGACCCAATACACATTTTCGAGATAATATTCATTCGATAGAGAATATTTTTATCTATCTTTAGCCACATTTTCATTGATCGGAAAAGGGTCTGAGAAAAGTTATAGGCCAAAATGTGTACAATAATCAATTTAAGAATATCAGAAAAGTTATTCAGAAGTTAAGAGAGATACCGTGTTAGTTGTCGTAATGCTACAAGCCGAGGAGGATCAAAGAAAATAGCTATTCCATGCCAAATCGATATAGTAGATCAGATTCTCAGATTTTCGAGAAAAATTGTAGTTTTGTTCCTTATCATAAAATATGAAACCCGTATTTTTCTATTTTTTCATCAGGGTGCCCATTTCCATTTTAGGGTGGTTCATAAAAAATCCAGTTTTAACAATTTTTTCCAAAAATTCCTTTTTTCAAAGATTCATAACTTTTGAAATAATATTTAAAATATTGCATTTGCAAAAAATGGATCTTTGTTTTCATAATTATTGATTGTATTTGTTTTTTTTTATAGTTGATATTGTTTCGGGACCACAGACGATATATTTTTTTTTAATATTTTCTTGAAAGTTGAGCTTTTACATAACATATTCAAAAATCATAAAGGTGGTGTATTTCGGTTTTGAGTTATAATTTTTCAAAGTTGAGATGCATTGATTGTGATAGCTTAGTGGACAGACATGGAAAATCCATTTTTCTTGCAAGTGTAATATTTTTTTCAAAAAAGGTTAGCTTATTGGCTGCTGTTTGAAATGTCGATCATCGGAATTGGTCCAATAGTTCAGAAGATATTAATCTTTGAAAAAAGGCATTTCGGAAAAAAGTGTAAAATTTGATTTTTCGGACCATCGGTTAACTTTCCTAATATAATAACGAAAAAAACGCTTCTCACCTCTCTTTTTGGACATACTATGTAGAAAAACCTCAGTTTCAAGAATAAATATTAAAAAATATGACGCTTTTGGTCCCAAGACTATGTATACTATAAAAAACAAATACGATCAATAATTATGAAAACATTTGCAAGTGTAAGTAGATAATTAGCTTTAATTTGATATGTCGATCATTTGAATCGATTCTGTGATTAGAAAGTTATGAATTTTTAAAAAATAGTCAATCTTGGAAAAAAGAGGAAAAATAGATTTTTCGGACAACCCTGCAATGGAAATGGTTATCTTAATGAAAAAAAAAAAAATAAAAAATATGGGTCTAATGTTTTGCGAAAAAGAACAAAACTACCACTTTTTACTAAAATATAAGACCCACTTTATCAGTTTGGCATGGAATGGCTCTATAAATAAGTATAAACTGTATTCTTTTTACGCGATTTTTTTCCGTGTTTTTATCTACGCGATTCTCTCGAAATTCGCGATTTTCTTGAAAATACGTGATCTGACGAGCGCGCGCCGGTGAAGGGACATTCTGTTATTATGCCTTTTTTTGCGCACACGCATCAGTCGCGTAAATAAAATCAGTGTAATAAAATTTTACAGATTTGAATTTTACATAACATATCATAAACACAGACACATAAAAATCATGAACGTATATTATTTTTTTCGCTTAGAGTAGATATAATATTTAATAGTGCACCAAGTTTCCTACAAAGAATCTCAATGTTTTTTTAAATAACATCATAATGCAATTTGTTTGGATATGTGTGTGTTTTCATTTTGAATTTGGAATTTTGAGTGAACGAAGAATATCAATTAATTATTTTCATTCAAGATTGAAAAAACATTATAACCGACTTCAAGGAAGCTAAGCCGAGAGAGGGAGACTTACTTCACTACACATTATAGCGACACGCTCATTAATTATACAATCTAACATTGGGGTTTGATGGAGCAGTGCGTTGGCACCATTTAAAGAAATAATACAAATTACAAGTTCTGATCACTCCTGTATGTTCAAGGTGATTTCGCATGTTGCAGCATAAAATGGTATTTGGGCAAAGACAAAACTACATAAAGAACGCAAACTAACCTCGTATGAGCGCATATTTAAACGCCTGGATAGGGAAGTCGTTTCGTCTAGGAGAAGGTCTAAATAACCATATTGCAACATTTTTAGATCCGATGTTCTATGGAAGATCTCCAAACGGAGACAGCCTGACAAAAAATCTAAATGGATAATACAGAAATATTTTGCTACGAATCTTTTAAGAGTAACAGCTCATTGCCGTCTTCAACACCTGTTAAACGGAAAGAGAAAGAATCATACGTAACATGCGAAGCTCACGACACCTTTTGGGACTGTTTCAACGAAGTGGCAAAGGAAAACAATAGTTAACTAGTTCATCTTTAAGCTCTTTGCAGTAATATTTACTACTGTTGAAAATTTATTATTCATTCATCATAATATACAACTAGTTTATTGTTGAGTACTGATAATAAATTAAGGATTCTAGGATTCTAGGATTAAGGATCTAGGATTCTAGGACTCGAGTTTCTGAACAAAGAAAACAAAGAATATTTTCATCATCAATTATTTCATTAATTCTTTATTTATCTTCTGACAATACAACGAGAACTAAACGGGAAATTCGAAATTAAAGTAGTTACAAGCTGGTGTTGTGAGGGGGTTCAAAAATAAGTTATGCCATGGCGAACGCGATTTCAGTCTTTCTGCTTATCTTAAACATAAAAATCGAAATAATTATGAATCAGTAAAGATACCGCTATCGTATGAACCTCGGACAAATAAAAAAAATCAGTTTTGACCAAATGGTGGCCGTTTGATAAAATAATTTGCATTTTTGAACGTTTTTACGACAATTTTTTTTTCGAAAATAATAAAATAAAAAAAAATTAATTTTTCTTTGGTTAATGCGATAGAGGGATGTATAAATATTTATTTACATCACACATTCACATTTATTTGCAATTGATCGATTCTGTAGAACTTGAGATATCGTGTACGTCTGTTTAAAAAAATAAAACGTGCTTCAAGTTTGGAGTCAAGGCCCTACTAGATTATATACCGCATCAATAAAATGGCTATTACTCGATAAATAACGGGATTTGCAAAAAAACTAACTTAACTTCAAAAATAAAAGATATTTTTTATATTTTTCAAATTTCCAGACTAGAATACCCTCTTGATACTGTAACTTTTTTATTTCATTCATTTTAATAATATTTCTGACATGACAGTAATGAATGATATTTAGTTGTTGTGTTATGATTTATTTTGTTTTAATGGAAGGTTATTTTTTCTAATACTCATTATGCAGCCGGATAGTATATATAATTGGGTTATAATTGAGTTACGGAATATACGTTCCATCTAAAATAATAATAATACAATAATCTCTAATTTTAAGTGTGAAATTTACCTTCTTGTTTCAACATCATAAAAAAGTTAGCTTTTAGAGAAGCTACAATAGTTCCTGCAAATATTCAATAATGAGTATTGACAGGTTGGTAAATTAAAACAATACTTTCATTTATTTACTTTTCTCCATTTTGAACTTCCTTGATTCCAAAGCATTAAATTCTTTTATGAAGTATTGTTGAATTTCCTCCTCCCTCACGGGCTTGGAACCGTCAGCATATAATTTTTATTAAAAGGCTGGCGGAGTTGAATCCAACTGATGCTTATAAAAAAGTTATATAAAAGTTATATTGTTGAGTCCCACTTCTTGTATGGTAGAATAAAAGTATTACATTCGAATATAAAATTGTTGGTCATTTTTATTTACTTCCTGAAATCGTACTTGATTCCAACACACATTACGCAAGAAAATTGTGTGGAATTTTTAAGTAATATTTTATCCCTGATGCAATTCACATGCCACACCCTGTTGCATTTATTACACTTTACCAAATTCACTGTTCCCGAAAACGATGTGTCATTCTCGGTTACTCCGCAGCCCGGACACATCTTTTCAACATTATTGGAATTTAAAATAATGTTTTTCAAAATTCTCATCCGCTCATATTTTGGATCGAATGAAGTACTTAAAAGATTTTGATTGGTGAGATACATCTCAATATTATAAAGAACATGAACTCCACAGTTTACTCCATCTGGTTGAAAATTGCATTTCATATCAATGGGAGTGAATTTATTTAAAATATTTAAAAAAATTTGAAATTTCACGATTCCTGGTGTATTTGTTTAGATTAGTTTTGATAATGTTGAACATTTGATCCGACCTATACACATGTTTAGACTCCATGAAGATAAATGTTTTTTCCTTTAAATTGATAAGGGCTAAATTGAAATGAGCCTTGAATAACATAGGTAAAACTGACATTTCATCATTAATTATATTCAAACAAATATTCTCTAGAATATTAAGATCGACTGGAGAAAGCCCAAATAACATTGGAGTTTGGTCGCAGAATATTCTATGAGCATTACGAGCAATGGAACATATTATGTTCTCTATGTAAAAATCTACAAGAAAATTCGTTAAATAACTGTTCCATCCACATTCGAAAAATGTCTTGAGATCACCCTATTGTAAGGTAGATTCTCTGTAGATTAATTTTATATTTTTTTTTTTATTAAATCGTTTATTTTTACAGGCTCAGTTACATAAGTTTAAAGGAGCCAAACTCCTATCTGTATAGTTACAAGTATACATAAACATTTTTTATTAATTCTAATGTTAATGAAGTAGAGAACCGATTACTCGCGGCTTGCTCGAGTTTAGAAGGGTGACATTTTGTTTCAGGAAAAGGATGGGATATAAGGATATGTTGACAATGTTCACACTCACATTCGCACTCACATTCATCATACTCAATTCTTAAGCCTATCTTATATCTAATATGTATTTACATTTCACCTTATTCTATTGTTAGTAAGAAGGGATTTGATTTCTCGCGAAGGAAAAGGAAAAGGAGAATATAAGGATATAAGGACAATCACACACGAAGATCGATAGCTTTTAGGAAGACATATATTTGGGACATGTAATCAAGGTCTAACCGAGCCAACACATCTCTCACCGGCACATTGGGCTGCCTTCCTCTAGCCCGAAGAGAGTTTTCTAAATTCGATCTGGAAACAAGATACTCCTCGCACGACCAAACAACGTGTTCGATGTCGTGGTAACCTTGGCCACAAGCACAGATATTGCCATCGGCAAGATTAAAACGAAAGAGTAGCGCGTCTAACGAACAGTGATTGGACATGAGTCGAAAGAAGGTGCGAATAAAGTCCCGACTTAAGTCCAGACTTTTGAACCATGGTTTGAGGCTAACCTTAGGGATAATCGAGTGAAGCCACCGACCCAATTCATCTTCGTTCCACTTACGTTGCCAGTTAGCGATGGTATTTTTACGGACTAAAGAATAAAATTCATTGAAAGCGATTTGACGCTGATAAATATCGCCTTCAATTGCACCTACCTTTGCTAATGAGTCAGCCCTCTCATTACCCGGAATTGAGCAATGTGAAGGGACACAGACAAAGGTAATGACATAACAGCGTCTGGTTAAAGCACTCAAATTTTCTCGTATTCTCTCAAGGAAGTACGGCGAGTGCTTTTCCGGCCTCACAGAACGGATAGCTTCGACAGAGCTAAGACTATCCGTTACAATGTAATAGTGTTCAACAGGTCGTGAGGCGACGCTGTCCAGCGCCCAATGTATTGCTGCCAATTCAGCAATATACACAGAGCAAGGATTCTGAAGACTGTGGGAGGTGCTAAAAATTTCGTTGAACACTCCAAATCCTGTGGACTCATTCATAGAGGACCCATCAGTAAAGTACATATTATCACAATTGACACGCCCATACTTTGCATTGAAGATCGTAGGAACGATCCCCGATCGATGATAATCTGGAATTCCATGGATTTTCTACTTCATGAACAGATCAAAATGTACAGAGGAATTGATGTAGTCAGGAAAACAAACACGGTTGGGAGTATACGAAGAAGGATCAACCTGCATGGAGATGAATTCATGATATGAGCTCATGAATCCTGAATGAAAATTTAGCTCGATAAGATGCTCAAAATTTCCGATCACCAATGGATTCATAACCTTACACCGGATGAGGAACCGAAGAGATAATAAATTGAAGCGATCTTTTAGTGGGAGTAGGCCTGCCAAAACCTCGAGACTCATGGTATGCGTTGAGGGCATACATCCCAACGCAATACGGAGACAAAGATACTGAATTCGCTCGAGTTTAATGAGATGTGTTTTGGCAGCTGATTGAAAACAGAAACTGCCATACTCCATCACTGAGAGAATAGTTGTTCGATACAACATTATAAGATCTTCGGGATGGGCTCCCCACCAGGTGCCGGTAATTGTACGGAGAAAGTTTATTCTTTGTTGACATTTTTTACTAAGATACCTAATATGGGCCCCCCAAGTACATTTGGAGTCGAACCAGACCCCAAGATACTTGAATGACATAGCATGAGTGATCGGTTTACCCAAAAGTTGAAGCTTTGGTTTTGCTGGTCTATGCTTCCTAGAAAAAACCACCATCTCTGTTTTCTCCGTGGAGAATTTGATCCCTAGCCCAATGGCCCAGGTTGAAAAATTGTTCAAGGTATCTTGTAAGGGTTCTTGCAGGTCGGATTCGTTTGATCCTACGACAGACACCACTCCATCATCTGCAAGTTGTCTTAGGCTGCAGTTTTGTGTAAGGCAATTGTCGATGTCGCTTACATAGAAGTTGTACAAAAGGGTGCTTCAACATGAGCCCTGGGGGAGGCCCATGTAAGAGAACCGACTTACTGCCGAATCTCCGTGAGAAAAGTTCAAATGTTTCTCACAAAGCAAGTTATATAACATATTATTCAATAGAGGCGGCAGACCCCGAGAGTGTAATTTGTCTGACAAAACCTCTATTGAAACAGAATCAAAGGCCCCCTTTATGTCCAAGAATACTGAAGCCATTTGTTTTTTTTCGGCGTAAGCCATTTGAATTTCTGAAGAAAGCAACGCAAGACAATCACTCGTCCCCTTGCCCCTGCGGAACCCATATTGTGTATCTGAGAGTAGGCCATTCGTTTCAACCCATCGATCAAGGCGAAACAAGATCATTTTCTCCAACAATTTCCGTATACAAGACAGCATTGCTATTGGGCGGTACGAATTGAAGTCGGACGCGGGTTTTCCGGGCTTTTGAATAGCTATAACTCGTACTTGTCTCCAATCATCTGGAACAATATTATGCTCCAGAAACCGATTGAATAAGTTCAACAAGCGATGTTTCGCCACATCAGGGAGATTTTTCAGCAAGTTGAACTTAATTCTATCCGATCCCGGAGCAGAATTGTTACATGAAAGGAGAGCAAGAGAGAATTCTACCATTGAAAACTCGGAATCAAGATCGCACCTATCTTGTGGTATATCTCGAACAATTTTTTGCACAGGAGCGGAATCAGGACAAACCTTCCGTGCAAAATTCAAAATCCATCGATGTGAATATTCTTCGCTTTCATTCGTTGAAGAGCGATTTCTCATGTTTCGAGCCACTTTCCATAATTTTTTCATTGACGTTTCTCGTGACAAACCTCCCACGAAATTTCGCCAATAAGCACGTTTTTTCCCTTTGATCAAGTTTTTAAATTGATTTTCAAGGTCCAAATACGTCTGAAAATTTTCAGGGGTTCCACGTTTCCGAAAAGCTTTAAATGCGTTCGATTTATCCTGATAAAGCTTGGAACATTGGCTATTCCACCATGGATTGGGAGGCCTTCGACGAATAGTGGAACCTGGGATGGGTTTCGTTTGAGCGCGAACCGCGCTGTCATAGATCAAACGAGAAATGAAGTTATACTCCTCCAATGGAGGCAAACCATCTCTGGAATTGATGGCTAGAGCAATTGCGTCCGCATATTTTTTCCAGTCAATGTGTCTTGTGAGGTCATATGCCATGTTTATAGATTCAGAAGAATTCGAACCAATGGTGATGGAAATTTTGATTGGCAAGTGATCACTACCGTTGGGGTCCTGGATTACATTCCACTTGCAATCTAACGATAGTGAATTCGAGCAAAGCGAGAGGTCAAGAGCACTTGGGTTAGCAGGAGGTTTAGGAACACGTGTTGTTTCCCCAGTATTCAAAACGGTCATATTGAAGCTGTTACAAAGGTCATATATCATCGATGAACGATTGTCGTCGTACTGTTCCCCCCAGGCAGTTCCGTGAGAGTTGAAGTCTCCCAAGATCAATCGTGGCTCAGGAAGGAGTGAGCACATGTCAACAAGTTGCTTGCGGCTAACCGCAGCTCTCGGAGGCCAATACAAGCTGACAATACAGAGGTCTTTGCCTCTATTAATTTTATGCCATCATATTTTTCGGTTCTTGGAGCAGTATAATAATCTACATCCTTCAGCAAACCGTTCGGCAACAGTTTCCCAAATTCTTCGGAGACAGATTCATCTATTCTACAATAAGACGAATCTTGTTTAACAGAATTCAAATTTAATTCATTATTTAAATTGTCAGGCTTCACAGCTTGGACGCCTTCTTCAACAAGGTTTTGCTTTCCGTTATCAATTTTATATTTTCCCCACCATTTAGAAATACATTCCAATGAATCTAATTTTTTATCACAAAACGGAAACTTTCTTCTACTCTTGCCTTTCTTAATTTTTTCTTTTTCTCTGTACAATTCTGAAATACGCATTGTACTAAGAGGGGTTTGGACTGATGAAGCTGGAGTAACGAATGATTCAGAATTTGACAGTTTTCGTTTTCGGGAAGTCTTATTCAAAAAAGGTGTTGCATCAGGTCGTTCAAAATTCTTCATTTTTGTATTTCGTGTATTTGGTACTCGCAATTTGAATCTCTTGACGATCGTATTTACATTATTTTCATGAATATGTAAAATATAATCATCGATTCTCACCCGATCTTGATTGCCAATAAAGGTGCAATTTTTAATATCACATTTTATGTCCTTGTGATATTCTTCAATAGTCCCATTATTTGATCGATTGAATCTTTGCTTCAATTCAACGTTCTGCGTTTCTGGATAATAAAGGGGTCCAGAAAGGTAAATATGTAATATATTTTTTCAAAAATGTGTTGATAAATGTATACATTGAGTTTGTTTCCGATGCTGCTATCCCAAAATCACCCACTTCTTCATTCACCACAGATTTGAAATCAATCAATCCTCGTTGATAAAAAGGACTTGACTGATAAATTGTCTTGAAATCATCACAATTTTCTGTACCAAAAACGTTACTTACAGTGCAAGATTCTGTATCACTAGGTATTGATACATCTTCTTTTAATAAATTTAAATATTTTGACAAACATCCATATGAATCTAATTTGGTATTTGTCTTTTTAGTCAATAAATATGTGAAAAATAATTTTAAAATATCGTAAATCGTGTCTGCGTATCTTATATTGAACAAAGACGCAAACACAATTTTACAAAATTTGTTATTCGGATGATATTTTTCAGGTATGAATTTGTCTACAACCCTATAAAACATTTTCGTCAAATGAGAGCTACACAACTTGATAACAACAAAATCTAATTTTTGATTCAAGTTTTTGTCTAGAACCCACGCTTCACAAGCTTTGAGATACTGCATTATGGACATTCCATTAAAAGATGTCATAAGAGCATTTATCTCAGCTAGTGAAAAATCTGTTGTGACAGTTCGAAAAATAGAAGGGAGACGTTTTTTCCGGGTTATTGACTATAAATTGTTTTATGAAACCCAAATTAGTCTCAATATTCCAGGTGTAGTGATTTTCAGTAAAAAAATTGGCGATAGGAAATGGTTATCCTAAGTAAGCATACTCTATAGAATACCACTGAATACCAGTGGCATCTAAATGGAAGTCAATTGGACCAGATTCTATTGAAATGTTATTGAAAATATCAAGCTGTGCTTTCGTCATAAGAAGAATATTAATAGGTTTGTATTGCAAAAACACAATTGAAGTCTCAGGCTTGCTCGACAACTCTTCAAGAGCAGAGAAGACATTCTTATCTTCTCGTAGCTTATATCTTGCCTCAGAAGCCATCTTTCTGGCAGAATCATCCGAAATGCAACCTCGAAGATTTTTATCCAAATCGAACAAAGTTTGATTCTCATGAAGAGTGTCAATTTGGTTTGAAATGAAATCACGAGTGGTGGTTTTCAAAATTTCTTGTTGTAATTTAATTCTATGTTTTCCCCGAATTTGTGGAGCCAATGGAGTTGTATGATGAATATCATCCATGTCATGCAGAATTTTGAAAGTTATGTCATCATTTTTCAATGGATCAAATGTAATGATGAACATAAAACGTTTACATGGAAGAAACATGCAACGTGCAAAAACTTTAATCGTTCGTTTGGTTTTTTTTGACGTAGGACTACGTCTTTCATTTCTATACCGGGGTGTAAAACCAAAGTTTCGAGAACGAAAGCGTTACGCTGGAGACCGAGATTTTGAGCGTTAATAGCTCTTAAACAACTGAACGAAATGGTATGATAAACACTTCATTTGAAAGATAAAATGTCTACGCGTCATATACTTGTTACTTTTTCATCCAAAAACTTGTTTCAATAGTCTTAAAATTGCTTTCAAAACAGGCTATTGAAATCAAAAATCGGTATATAAGCGAGCGGCGCTCGTTAACCCACTCAGTTATGATTGAACAGCGATTGGAGCATGTTGTCGCTGTTGTTGTGAAGCTAATTTCGTTTATCATGAATGCGCTGATGAACGGTGTCACCAAGAGCCTGTTTGTGCACCTAAGGCCAAAAGGGAATCCATCAGGAGGAGAGTGCTGCCACGGTTCCGCTTGAAACATCGGAGCAGCCGCCACACATACACACACACACATACACGCGTGGAATTCTCGTTGCTATCATCGTTGCTGAAAAATAATCTGCCAGTTCCCCTGGGAATTGAAAAATACATTCATGCGAAATAGTTTATTTTAATGTTTTCTATCCATATAACACTGCAACCAAATACATTTGGTTTTGTTATTTTTCAATCAATCGCAATTAACAGGAAAGCTTCTGAATATTTTTTCCCCATCAGTGGAAATTTTCGTATCCAATATTGGATGCATAACATGAAAAACGGAAAATGTTTCACATCGCGAAAATCAAGTCATTTTCGAGCGATTATTTGCTTTCTACTCATATAATGCTTCGACCAAATACATTTCGTTTTGGATTTTTTCAATCAAGTGCGATCAACGTAAGACCACGTCTTTCGGCAATTTATTAGAGGTGCAATGAATCTTTAGGAATTCCCGCTCTACGCGCACTAGCAAACAATGTTTACTCAACAATTTCTCAAACTAGAAATGGGTGTTGTGAGAGAGGATTAGCGAACGCGAAAACGACAAACGGGAGAAAGATACGTTTGGAGGTTGAAGGAAATTGGCAGAAACTTCTTCATTCTATCATTCAAATAATGTGATTCATACCACATCGTTTTGCCAGAAAGAGATTATTAATGCTCAAAGGATGAATCGAGTCCTCCGAGGAAATTACCCAGCGCAAATTAGAGTCGACTATCGATTGCGGCATTCGTACACAAATAATTTTATAATGCAGTTTCACCAAAGTGATTTCTTCGGATATATTCACTACATCATGTCATGTATTTCATATTCTTCATAAGGAAATCCATATCCATGGCACCTATCGGTAACGAATTATTATCGAAACCACGATTTTCGCTAAATGCTCCTTTCAGTTCGGCCTGTAAAAAACTTTTCTGTACTCTAATCCATCAAATTTGGAGCCCTGAAAAGGGCCGTTGATTATATGCTAAGCTAATATAGCACGCTCTCCTCGGATACGATGGGCCAGCTGGATGTCCTTGGGCATGATGTGACGCGTTTTGCATGGATAGCACACAAATTGGTATCTTCGAATAAGCCTCCTGCAGCGTCATAACCGCGGAACTTTGGAAGCGCAAGTCGGTTTTGAAGTCCTGAGCAATTCCACGAACCAAATGCTGCAAAGGTAGCTTACGGATCAGCAATTCGGTCGACTTCCGATAGCGATGAATTTCACGCAAAGTTCCCGGTCGATAGCGATGTGGCTTCTCCACCTATCCTGCTACTGGTGCGCTTATCCGAGCTGACTTCGTGTGTCTTACCACCGAATGACTAACGAGCTGTCTGCGAAAGACTAACGAGCTCGAGTCCTCACGGTGCGAGAGTAGAGTAAGAAATGAACGAAAGCAAAGGAAGTGTCATTTTATAAACCATAAAAGTATAGAATCTAAATCCCACCCTTATTATATTCGTGAGTATACAGTAAGCTTATACAATAAAGAGGGTGGGGTTTACATTCGATTCTTTTATGTTTTATAAAATGACACTTCCCTTGCTTTCGTTCAATTCATTCTTTGTGTGGACACCGACTGGATAACATCGTTGCTGGACGGGCTGGACGGCGAGGGATCGAGTGCCTTTCTCAAGGCAAGAGGGCGGAGGTGGTAGCGCTGGAGTAAAATAGAGTAGTGTTTTCAAAGGGCCTTTCTCAAGGCTAGAGACGAATGAACTGAAAAAGTTTAAAGTCTCTATAATACAATACCATTACCATTTCGTTCAATTCTTACTCTACTCTCGCACCGTGAGGACTCGTTTCATCGGGACTAAGCAGACAGCTCGTTAATCTTTCGGTGGTAAGGCACCACGAAAGCAGCTCGGATAAGCGCATCAGCCGCAGGAAGCGTGAAGAAGCCACATCGCTATCGACCGGGAACTTCGCATGAAATTCGTCGCTATCAGAAGTCGACCGAATTGCTGATCCGCAAGCTACCTTTGCAGCATTTGGTTCGTGGAATTGCTCAGGACTTCAAAACCGACTTGCGCTTCCAAAGTTCCGCGGTTATGACGCTGCAGGAGGCTTATTAGAAGATACCAATGTGTGTGCTATCCATGCAAAACGCGTCACATCATGCCCAAGGACATCCAGCTGGACCATCGTATCCGAGGAGAGCGTGCTATATTAGCTTAGCATATAATCAACGGCCCTTTTCAGGGCTCCAAATTTGATGGATTAGAGTTCAGAAAAGTTTTTTACAGGCCGAACTGAAAGGAGCATTTAGCGAAAATCGTGGTGTCGATGATAATTCGATACCGATAGGTGCCATGGATATGGATTTCATAATGAAAAATATGAAATATATGACATGATGTAGTGAATATATCCCCATATCGAAGAAATCACTTTGATGAAACTGTTTATCGTTTGTCGTTTTTAATTGTTGGGAAAGGGCATTATTTCTGCTGACTAAATTCCAAGAAAAAATCCATTCCTTCTTTAAGCGTGATTCATTCTGCTTCGGATCAACGGAACAGTATGATAATCATTTCATACAAAAGATAAAATGTCCAAGAGTTATATGATTGCTATTTATTGAGTCGAAAAATTGTTTCAATAGCTTAATGATAGCTTCGAAAACAGGTTATTGAAATCATTCGTATCCGTATGTAGCGCGCCCACTTGGAAACCCATTAATCTTATTGGAATGTGAGATGGGGAAGCTCATACTTACGTCTATGCATTATGCTGTACACTACAGACTTTTTTCTCCGTACTGATTAAGAAGCCGACCGAACTATCGGTCGACAAGTCAGTCTGCAGTCGGCGGGGGCTCTTAATTTCGTTTTTGCAGGTCGAACCGAAAAAATTTCAGTCGAGTTAACTCTTTTTTACAGTAATGCTTTTGAATCCGGACACTTTGCATTACATTCAATATCATACCACAGCCATAACATTTTTTTCATGTTGAATTTATGCGATTAATAGTTGCTAATATAGTTACTGATAGTTTCTTGATAGTTACTTATCAATCGCATTAATTCAACATGCAGAAAATGTTGTGGCTGCGGTATGGTATTAAATGTAACGTAAAGTGTCCGGATTCAAATACATTACTGTATACTTACTTCGATGTTATTCGTTTCTCTCTCAGGGTAAGCAACGAATATAATAAGGGTGGGGTTTAGATTCTATACATTTATGGTTTATAAAATGACGCTTCCTTTGCTTTCGTTCATTTCTTACTCTACTCTCGCACCGTGACGACTCGTTTGTTTGGGACCAAGCAGATAGCTAGTTAGTCTTTCAGTGGTAAGGCACACGAAAGCAGCTCGGATAAGCGCACCAGCCGCAGGATAGGTGAAGAAGCCACATCGCTATCGACCGGGAACTTTGCGTGAAATTCATCGCTGTCGGAAGTCGACCGAATTGCTGATCCGCAAGCTACCTTTGCAGCTTTTGGATCGTGGAATTGCTCAGGACTTCAAAACCGACTTGCGCTTCCAAAGTTCCGCGGTTATGACGCTGCAGGAGGCTTATTCGAAGATACAAATTTGTGTGCTATCCACGCAAAACGCGTCACATCATGCCCAAGGACATTCAGCTGGCCCATCGAATCCAAGGAGAGGGTGCTATATTAGCTTAGCATATAATCATCGGCCCTTTTCAGGGCTCCAAATTTGATGGATTAGAGTTTAGAAAAGTTTTTTGCAGGCCAAACTGAAACGAGAATTTTCGTTTGGATGCCATACAGCATCGAGAAAATTCCGGAAAGATCTAATCGTTGCTGAAAAATAATCTGCCAGTTCCCTGGGAATTGAAGAATACATCCATGCGAAAGAGTTTATTTTAATGTTTTCTAATTATATGGCGAACACAGCGACCAAATACATTTGATTTCGTAATTTTTCAATCAAGTGTAATTAGCTGGAAAGCTTCTGAAGATTATTCTTTCCCATCAGTAGGATATTTTCGTATCCAATATTGGATGCATAACATGAAAAACGGAAAATGTTTCGTATCGCGAAAATTATATAATTTTCAATCGATTATTGCTCAGTCGCCGAAATTTTCATACTCAGAGAGTTCATTCTCCTCTAGTTTGCCTTCCAAATTGCCATCGTAAACCACACCTTCTCTCGATTCAATCACGCACGAAAAGCATACTGAAATGATATTCTGGTGGTGAAACCGATTCATTTTTCGTGAGGCATCGTGCACAAATTACGTAACGCGATAAGGGGGGAGGGGGTAGATGTTGCGTTACTTTCTGCTTATTAGAGATAGGAAATTGCGTTACGAAAGGGGGGGGGGGAGAGGCGGTTCAAAATTCGGATTTTTAGCGTTACGTAATTTGTGCACGACGCCTGAGGACATCGACAAGACAACATCGTTACTGAACGAGCTGAACGGCGAGGGATCGAGGGATTCATTACCTGGCCTGACCTGACCTGAAATGCAATCAGTTTGTTTTAACTGTGAGGGAGCGCAGAAAAGCCGATGCTGATACTCTCGTGACCAAGAGAGTATCAGCATCGAAATACGGTTCCTCGGGAAGACATAGAAGCAGCCGCCACACACACACATACACGCGCGCAACTCTTTTCGTTTGCTGGTAATCGAGAGGAAACCTGGAAAGAAATGATCGTTGCTGAAAAATAATCTGCCAGTTCCCCTTGGAATTGAGAATTACATTCAAGCGAGTTTATTTTAATTTTTTCTATCCATATAATACTGCTACCACATACATTTGGTTTTGTGATTTGTCAATCAAGTGCAGTTAGCAGGAAAGCTTCTGAAGATTATTCTTCAGAACAAGGTTTTTTGTATCCAATATTGGATGCATAAAACCTTGAGTCTCCAACGTAACACTCTCGTTTTTGAAGTCACCCAAATATTTATTTATTCATTCATTCAGGATGGATTTAGATTCAACTTCAAACAAATGATCTCTAAATCAACGATAGTCCTACGTCGCCCTTGCGGTTATACCATAGATATAACCCACTTCCTGTTTTTCAATGGAACGTAATCTTTCACACCTCTCAAATAAACCTGACATGTATCATTAGGATGTCGGATTAAATCATGGAATGTTGTATATGATTCTTGCTTTTGAAAAGTGTCGAATTTAATTCGCTCTTTATATCCAGTCTTGAACCTAATTAATTTATTTTCCCCATCCAACAAACATTGGAGTTGCTCTCGTTTCCAAACGAGAGCTTTTCCCGAATCCCAGAAATCTTTCATTTCAAACTCGTTAAATCTATTGTCCCTTTGCGGTAAATTAGTAGAGTTCATATCGTCTACCTTACCAATAGTTGTTTGTAAGATTGATTTATTTATCATATTACTTGCTTAAATGTCCTGCGCATTCAATATACTGTTCTGAACCTCATCTAAACTTAACACTTCATCTTGTATATCAGTGCTGCTAAAGGGTGTGTCACATCAAATTGCATCACGGAAAAAACGCTGTAGAAATTTAATTTTTAGGAATTATATCTTCAGCTCTCGCTTATAATCAGATAAGAGTGTATAGATCACGTTGGCCATGCTTCACTGTCAATTTTTCGTAAATTTGGAAAAATGTCGTCGAACGAAAAAGAGCGTCGTGAATTAATCCTGCGCACTAATTTCGAGAATCCGGAGTTGTCACATCGGGACATCGGTAAGATGCTGGGAATCGTCCAATCCACGGTAGCAGAGTACTAAAACGATACTTCGAGAACCTAACCATCGACCGGAAGGTGAAGAACGGCAAAAATGGATGCTCCGTCAGTGAAAAAGATCACAAGCGCGTAGTTAAGCAGTTTAGACGTGATCCGAGAAGTTCGGTCCGGGATGTCGCCAATAAACTGAATTTGTCAAGTTCATTCGTCCAGCGGACCAAGCAGCGGGAGGGCCTGCGTACATACAAGGTTCAGAAGGCTCCTAACCGCGACGAAAGGCAAAACATGGTGGGGAAGACGCGAACCCGGAAGCTGTACACCGAAATGCTAACGAAGCCGCATTGCCTGGTAATGAACGACGAAACCTACGTCAAAGCGGACTTTCATCAGCTGCCGGGCCTGTTGTTCTTCTCCGCAGAGGACAAATTCAGCGTTCCGGAGGAGATTCGCAAGCAGAAACTATCCAAGTTTGCCAAAAAGTACATGGTGTGGCAAGCGATCTGCTCTTGCAGAAAGCGAAGCACGGTAAACGTGATGACCGGCACGGTAAACGGGCAGGTTTACCTTAAGGAGTGCCTACAGAAGCGCTTACTACCACTATTGAAGCAGCACGAGGGCCCGATCATCTTCTGGCCGGATCTCGCTTCGTGCCACTATTCAAAGGACGTGTTGGAGTGGTACGAAGCCAACGGGGTCACCTTCGTGCCAAAAGAAATGAACCCGCCCAACGCGTAGGAGCTTCGCCCAATAGAGAAATATTGGGCGATTTTGAAGCAGACCCTCCGGAAGAACCCAAAAGTTGTCAAATCGGAGGCGGACTTCAAGAGAAAATGGATTTCTGTTAAAAAAAAACTACAACCTGACGTTGTACAGAACCTTATGGACGGGGTAAAGAGGAAGGTGCGAGCATACGGGCTTGGGCTCGAAGTATGAATAAAAAGAAAATGCCAAAAGTTGTTTAATAGTTTTTATTTTACTGTCTAAAATTTTCAAAAAGATCGGTCTATTGGGTGAATTTCTACAGCGTTTTTTTCCGTGATGCAATTTGATGTGACACACCCTTTACTTTCCCCAAAACTGAAAACTTCCTGTTGTGACAATGTACTAGTTGTTTCACAACTTTCAATGTTACAATTAATGACGCAGTTTGCTCCTGTACTAACAAATTTATTATTTTTGGTTAAAGCAAAAGTTTTATTTGGATTCGTAAAATGTGCGTCATTATAAATTGAATCATCACTATCAATTAATAATGATGAACCTCTAACAGTTGAGAGGGATAATGAAGCCTTGTCAACTAGGTGTATTTCATCACATGAAGGCAATTTAGAAAGATGATTTTTCTCATTAATTTCCACACCCAAATTAATAACAGAAGACTTTTTAAATTTTCTGATCAGGGTCAGAATCTTCAAGTGATTGGATTCTGTAAATTTCACCCCCAATACGGTGTACGCTTCGGGATCACGCGTATTCAAATGATTCATCCATAGAGCACCGTATTTCGATTCCAAATGATCTCTGTCTCGATTTTCTTGAAGAACAGTCTGCTTCCTCGACTTAACCATTTTAGCTGAAAAGAAAATATCGCTAAGTAAAACGACACACTTCCTAGTGAATTTAATTTTCGGTATATGTTCTAAAAATTCAGTTTTTACAACATATTTTCGTGTAGAGCATTTTCTGTCAGAATATCCTGAAAATATGCGAAGTTTTTATCAGTTTTATTGATTGTGATAGAGTATTACACATAAATTTGGACTATGAAACTGAGCTTTTCCACGAAAGGAATGATTTTTTTTATCACGTGTAATTTATTAAAACGATGCAAGCAAGATCATTATTAAAAAATTATAGTTCGGAAACTTTTGACTGTACACAAAAATAGTCTAGAAACGAGTTGTACTAATATGAGTTTGTTAAATAAATACACACTTTTTCGGAAAACAAGAATTTGCACCAAATTTTTAATAATTCCATAACCATTATTTTCCTCCAACATTATATTACATAATCGTAATACGTGTGTTCTTAGCAATAGTTGATAGAGGCTGGCTGGTTAAGGAAGTGAAAAGTGCTCCCAAACCAAATCACGAGATCTATGGAAAATATTGTATAGGGTACTAAATGAAAAAAATTACTATTTTTTTGAATCCCTATGATGGTCACTATATAATTAATGATGAAAAATTCACTTCTAATTTTTACGCCATTCTCAATAACTTCGAGATAAAAATAAGAAAGAAAATACTGAAAATTCATTTTACTATTTACTATTTTTACTATTTACTATTTACTATGATGTATCGAAAAAAAAATCATCAAAAATTTGAACACCAAGAAAAAATTTGGAAATTTCGCAAAAAAATCAATTTTAAAATCCGAACTCCTCTAATTTGATTTTAAATGTGTTCTCACGCCTTTTCTAGACATGTATGATTTTTTCTCAGTGTTTTCAAAATTTGGCGCAGCACAAAAAATTTTTTTTCTGTTTTCAAATTCTGATTTTTTAGAATTCTGAGATCCAGTACTATTCTAATTTATATTAAAATATGTTCGTATGTGTTTTTTGATAATTATTCTGTAAGTAACACCTACGTTGAGAAGCCAAAATATCCACTGAGAACGAAAGTGCCATCCAGGAAGAAGACAGGTGCATTTAAATGAAAACAAAAACATAATTTTTATTTGAATGAATGTGTTTCTAGTTTGGGTTTTTTTTCAGAATTTCAGAACATTGCACGGTTCAATTTCTTGTGATTCTAAATTTGTGATTTTTAAAATTAAAAGAGGAAATTTTTGCATTTTCGCAAGCCTTAAAAAAAGTTATGTGGAAAGGATTTTTCGATTTTGCATCTCGTTGAAAAGTTACTGCTAAGACTATGAGGTTACGCCAAGTGAAGTAGCATTTTTGTACGCATCATTTAAACGCGTTTTTTTGAAATCATGTTTTTTCCAGCTGGTGGTACATTTATTTCACAATTTGACTGAATTTTTTTTCTAGCATGTAAAAATGAATTATCTAAATTTTTACGTAGTCGTTTTTTGTTATCTCAATTATTCAATTTATATGATTTTTTAAATTTAAAATTTTGAATTTTTAGTTGAAATAAACAGCTATTTTTTATTCAATGACAATTGACAATTTTTAAATACCGCCACGTGTCCAGCTGTCAACAGTATGATAGTTATTATATCGGCAACAACAAAAAATACATCGTCAAATATACCCTAATCATTTATCAAAATGTTCCAACACCCAACCTATAAGAATTCAAAAAAAATCAAAAATTTATTATTTGGAACCCTATACAATATTTTTCATAGAGCTGGTGATTTGGATTGGTCACATTTTACCTCTTGCTTGCGAAAAATTCTACAAAAGTCTTGAGCATTAAACAAAACAAAATATTTAAAAGTTCAAATTTAATCATACCAAATATGAAGGAAAAATGGTTTGAATTTTGAGGTACTTTAAAAATCAGGGTTAATTTCCAATTTAAAAAAAACATCCAAGAATATCGACCGAGTACTGTGCTGATAAAATATAATTACACCAAAACATATCTACCAAAAATAGTACTGATCATCTAAACAACAACACTTGCGGTTCGTAACGTATTGTATATTTAATATAGTGAGATTATTAATTAATTTCAAATCTTTTTTCATCGGTATAATGTCTTCTATTCAGCTATCATATTTTATGCATGGTCTCATCAGATATGGATCCTCGCAAAAATTGAGACGCGCATCGAAATCACATCCAACGTATTGCTAATAGATTTGGATGTTGTTATGATGGTAATGATTTTCAACTGCACCGAAATTAATTACGAAACCAAAAATATTGGAAATTTTCCAATACTAAATGTCATTGGAATGAAGTGGATAAATGTACAGGGCTGAAGTGAATAAAAATACAGGGTGGACTCGATACAGTCTCGGATTTCTTTTCACTGTATATAAAAAAAATAATCGTTTTTTATGCTTATATGTTTCGTTTCTTGAATATAAAAGAAGATTTTTATTTTTGATTCATCCCTTTGAAGTCAGAAAACACCTTTCTCACATGGAAATAATGAATTTATCCGGAATCTCTCAGGGGATGATAAACAATCATATTGGATGAAAAAATCCATCTACGCATATGTTCGAATTTCAACAATTAGAGAGTGATAGAACTTTTTTTCTGTTTCGGACTTTGTTGCTTCAAATTCTACATTAAAAAGTACGCTACGTACGGAAGACGATTCTGTTGCTTCCATTTGGAAAATGAGAAATTATAATATAGGATATAGTACTGGAACATTTAAATTTTGGAAGTGAAAAACTTAAAAGTTAGTAATTTTTAATGTGTTATTATTTATGTTATCCTAAAAATTTATTTTAAACTTGATTGTTTCTATCAATTGAATTAAAGCTTCTAACAGTTCTACAATTTGTTCTTTGATACCAAACTTCTATCATTCTTAATTTTGTTGAAATATCGATACAAACAATTCCTTGTGAAAATTCAGGCAAAATCTTCAAAAATCACAATTTTCACCCCACTGTACATACAATAACCACTTAAATTTCACTTTAACGTTGAAAGGTTACATTTTTGCTTGAACTAAGTCATATTTTCATTTTTGGAGTCGAGTAGAATTTTGTACTTCTGATACGGTTTGCAATGAAATGCTCCTCTAATTTAATCCAAACTTTGAAAAATCGTCTAGAATAAACGGTTGAACGTATCGATATGAAACATTCACAAATGTTTAGGTAATACACTAGGCTACAAAAATTGCCTGCAAACATTAGAACTTACTGCTATATTTGCAGAATAACAGTGGATTTTGTAAAGCACTATAAAAATCCTGTTTTGGCACTTCTATGAAATCGATACAAAAAATTCAAATAAATTTTTTTTCGTCAAAGTAACAAATTATTATCATGCTGAATTTATTGGAGTTTTCAAAACTGCCGTTAGATTTACGATGCGATGTTTTTTATTGAATTATTCATCACCAAAGGCAAAGACTCAAACTGAAATACCTCTGTGTGGGAAGGTCCTACAGGAACGTTCTTGGAATCGAATGAAAGCTGGTTGATAAGGTTAATTGGATTTACTATTGAGTTGGTTAGCAAAAAAACGTGTTAGTCCAGAATATTCTCAAAAAAAAAACAAATAAAAATCGATTTTTCATTTATTCTTGATATTGTTGCCAACTACACCTACACATCTCAAGATAAAAATATATACTTAAAATGTTCTAATAACTGGAAGTTGTAACTTTAAAATGATGCGCAGCCCATCGATATGCGTTGATTTTTCACGAAGTTACAGTAGGTATGTCAAAAATCACTTAAAATTTCCGACTTCGCACTCTGTTCCTCTAATTTTTCGGTCGAGTATATAATCGAGTCCAACCTTTTCCGATCAATGAAAATGTGGCTAAAGATGAATAAAAATGTTCTCTATCGAATGAATATTATTTCAAAAATGTGTATTGGGTCCTTCCTAATAACTTTTTTTCAATGTTCTTTAAATTAATTAATTTCCCCCATACAACTTGTACACATTTTGGCATATAACATTTCTCAGACCCTTTTCCGATCAATGAAAATGTGGCTAAAGATAGATAAAAATATTCTCTATCGAATGAGTATTATCTCAAACATGTGTATTGGGTCCTTTATAATAACTTTTTTTCAATGTTCTTTAAATTAATTAATTTCCCCCATACAACTTGTACACATTTTGGCATATAACGTTTCTCAGACCCTTTTCCGATCAATGAAAATATGGTTGAAGATAGATAAAAATATTCTCTATCAAATGAGTACTATCTCAAAAAATGTGCA
This sequence comes from Toxorhynchites rutilus septentrionalis, assembly GCF_029784135.1. Taxonomy (NCBI): domain Eukaryota; kingdom Metazoa; phylum Arthropoda; class Insecta; order Diptera; family Culicidae; genus Toxorhynchites; species Toxorhynchites rutilus. The sequence goes on from NC_073744.1 coordinate 107,227,864, forward strand.
ATTGGGTCTTCAAATAACTTTTTTACATTTTCTTTAAATTAATTCCCTTCACCCATACAACTTGTACGCATTTTCTCAAATTATTTTTTCTCCCATATAACTCGTACACGTTTTGGCCTATAATTTTTCTCAGACCCTTTTCCGATCAATGAAAATGTGGCTAAAGATAGATAAAAATGTTCTCTATCGAATGAATATTATCTCGAAAATGTGTATTGGGTCCTTTCTAATAACATTTTTTCAATGTTCTTTAAATTAATTAATTCCCCCCATACAACTTGTACACATACACTTGTACACTTGTACACATTCTCAGACCCTTTTCCGATCAATGAAAATATGGTTGAAGATAGATAAAAATATCCTCTATCAAATGAGTACTATCTCAAAAATGAGTAATTGGGCCTTCAAATAACTTTTTTACATTTTCTTTAAAATAATTCCCTTCACCCATACAACTTGTACGCATTTTCTCAAATTATTTTTTCTCCCATATAACTCGTACACGTTTTGGCCTATAACTTTTCTCAGACCCTTTTCCGATCAATGAAAATGTGGCTGAAGATAGATAAAAATATTCTCTATCGAATGAATATTATCTCGAAAATGTGTATTGGGTCCTTTCGGATAACTTTTTGTTCAATGTTCTTTAAATTAATTAATTTCCCCCATACAACTTGTACACATTTTGGCATATAACGTTTCTCAGACCCTTTCCCGATCAATGAAAATATGGTTGAAGATAGATAAAAATATCCTCTATCAAATGAGTACTATCTCAAAAATGTGTAATTGGGCCTTCAAATGACTTTTTTACATTTTCTTTAAAATAATTCCCTTCACCCATACAACTTGTACGCATTTTCTCAAATTATTTTTTCTCCCATATAACTCGTACACGTTTTGGCCTATAACTTTTCTCAGACCCTTTTCCGATCAATGAAAATGTGGCTGAAGATATATAAAAATATTCTCTATCGAATGAATATTATCTCGAAAATGTGTATTGGGTCCTTTCGGATAACTTTTTGTTCAATGTTCTTTAAATTAATTAATTTCCCCCATACAACTTGTACACATTTTAGCATATAACGTTTCTCAGACCCTTTCCCGATCAATGAAAATATGGTTGAAGATAGATAAAAATATTCTCTATTTTATTTTTTATTTTTTTTTATTTATTTAATTCACAAATACAACAGGCTACACATGCCCTAATGTATGATATAAAAAACTGAAACTAAAACTATTTTTCACTAAGCCTACTAAAACTAATACATAAGAAATTTCAAATTATGTAAGAGCAATAACATACAATTTTTTGAGGGACGAACGTGAAAGATGACAGTCAAAACAGGAGCTACAACGGTTAAACAAACGGCACATACTAGTCACAGGTTCATGGTATCCGTAATTTGTTCGTGTTGAGGAGATGTAGAGAAAATGACGAGAACGCAAGTTACGGCGATTAACATTAAAGTTGATTAACCGGAGAAGCTCAGGACAGTCGATTCTAGCGGTAATTAAGTCCGAAGTAAATAGGGCCTTGGCAACGTTTCTCCGTGAAACTAATGAGTTAATCCCTATTAGTTTGCATCGATCCTCGTAGCTAGGAAGATTTATTGGGTCATTCCATGGTAAATTGCGTAGTGCGAATCGGATGAATTTCCGCTGGATCGACTCAATTCGATGAACACTATTCTGGTAGTACGGCGACCACGCCACACAAGCATACTCTAGAATCGAGCGAACCAACGAGCAATAGAGAGTCTTGATACAGTGCACGTCCTTGAATCGCTTTGTGACGCGGAAGATAAATCCAAGTGTTCTGGACGCTTTAGCGATGATATAGGATACGTGGTCGCGAAAAGTGAGTTTCGAATCCAGCATAACGCCGAGGTCCTTAATGGTACTGACACGATCCAATTTAACACCATGCAGCTTAAATTCGAAGATTATCGACGAACGCTTGCGTGAGAACGATATTACCGAACACTTTGATGGATTCAAAAGCATCCTGTTGTTTGCACACCATTCGGCGAAGATGTTGAGTTGCTGTTGTAAAATCTCAGCATCTCCGATGCTATCAAATGAGTACTATCTCAAAAATGTGTAATTGGGCCTTCAAATAACTTTTTTACATTTTCTTTAAAATAATTCCCTTCACCCATACAACTTGTACGCATTTTCTCAAATTATTTTTTCTCCCATATAACTCGTACACGTTTTGGCCTATAACTTTTCTCGGACCCTTTTCTGATCAATGAAAATGTGGCTAAAGATAGATAAAAATGTTCTCTATCGAATGAATATTATCTCAAAAATGTGTATTGGGTCCTTCCTAATAACTTTTTTTCAATGTTCTTTAAATTAATTAATTTCCCCCATACAACTTGTACACATTTGGGCATATAACGTTTCTCAGACCCTTTTCCGATCAATGAAAATATGGTTGAAGATAGATGAAAATATTCTCTATCGAATGAGTACTATCTCAAAAATGTGTAATTGGGCCTTCAAATAACTTTTTTACATTTTCTTTAAATTAATTCCCTTCACCCATACAACTTGTACGCATTTTCTCAAATTATTTTTCTCCCATATAATTCGTACACGTTTTGGCCTATAACTTTTCTCAGACCCTTTTCTGATCAATGAAAATGTGGCTAAAGATAGATAAAAATGTTCTCTATCGAATGAATATTATCTCAAAAATGTGTATTGGGTCCTTCCTAATAACTTTTTTTCAATGTTCTTTAAATTAATTAATTTCCCCCATACAACTTGTACACATTTTGGCATATAACGTGTCTCAGACCCTTTTCCGATCAATGAAAATATGGTTGAAGATAGATGAAAATATTCTCTATCGAATGAGTACTATCTCAAAAAATGTGTAAGTGGGCCTTCAAATAACTTTTTTACATTTTTTTAAAATTAATTCCCTTCACCCATACAACTTGTACGCATTTTCTCAAATTATTTTTCTCCCATATAACTCGTACACGTTTTGGCCTATAACTTTTCTCGAACCCTTTTCCGATCAATGAAAATGTGTGTCTCTATCGAATGAATATTATCTCGAAAATGTGTATTGGGTCCTTTCTAATAACTTTTTTCAATGTTGTTTGAATTAATTAATTTCCCCCATACAACTTGGCCTATAACTTTCCTCAGACCCTTTTCCGATCAATGAAAGTGGGGGCCGAAAGATAGGTAAAATATTTGTCTATCGAATGAACATTGTTTCAAGAATGTGTTTTTGGGTGTTTCGAACAACTTTTTTTGATTTTCCGAAATTGGTACTCCTCAAATTATTTACTCATGTGCACGTTTTGATGTATAACTTCCTTCTGATACTTTGATAATGGGTTAAATCATGCTATAAGATAGATAACATATTTCTCTTTCGAATGAGTATATATCCAACGTTATTTATTTGATGAATGTTCAATTTATAATTATTAAAATAATTAATAACGAAAAACAAAATTATTGCATGTTGCATCCAACATATGACTTGTATGCGATTTTAGCCGCTGGATTTTGGCCGCTAACTTCACACAAGTTATTGAGTGGGGCAAGAGATAACTGATGACTCCAGCATTATTGCCAATGAATTTGCTAAACATTTCTCATATATATCATCCGAATCCACCTTTAAAACACTAAAAGAGCATGAGGAGAAAGTGGTGAACATCCAAATATGTGAGAGAAATGAAATATATAACAGAGACTTCAACATGAGCGAACTATTACTAGCTCTGAATAGTGCTACTGGCAAAGCCCCAGGAGCGGATAACATCACGTATCCAATGCTGCAAAACCTCCCAATTGCAGGGAAAATAGCTCTCTTGCACACCTATAATAAAATATGGCAAACCGGCAGAATACCAAACGAATGGAAAAAAGGTATAATCATACCAATTCCAAAACCTGGAAACAACTCAATGAGTACAGACGGATACCGACCCATCACCCTGCTAAGCTGCATGGGAAAAGTACTCGAAAAAATGGTAAATAGAAGGTTGATAGATGAACTAGAACAGAACAACCTATTAAGCGACAAACAACACGCTTTTAGAAAGGGCAAAAGTACCACCACATACCTAGCCCAATTAGAAAGAATAATTGATACTGCATGCAGAGAGAATGCCCACATAGATATGGTTTCATTAGACCTATCAAAGGCTTTTGATAGAACCTGGAGACTCCCTATTCTCAAACAACTAAAAGCTTGGGGATTCGATGGCCGAATCTTAAATTTCGTGAAAAACTTCCTGGAAAACAGAAAAATACAAGTCTTCTGCAAAGAAGCATGGTCAACTACCAACAACCTCCAAAACGGTATCCCACAAGGGTCTGTCATGTCCACAACATTGTTCCTAATAGCAATGGAAAGCATCTTCGAAAGAATACCCGATAATGTGACACTAGCAGTGTATGCTGATGATATCACCCTAATCAGCTACGGCGATACACCTGGCTGGAACAGGAGAAGGACACAAAAGGCATTGAACACCATACAACGCTGGGCCAATGAGAGAGGCTTCACGATAAACCCCAGAAAGTCAAAACTGCTACACATATGCAAAAGAAGACATCACCGAAAAGCTCCAACACTATACTTGGAAGAAAGTCAAATACCACAAGAAAGAAAGTTAAAACTGCTAGGTGTCACCATAGACTCCAAGCTCACGTTTAAACAACACTGCGCAGAAACCAAAAAGGCCACACAAAGCTACATAAAAGTGCTAAAAATAATAGCAGGGAGATTTAAAACTAGCAATCGAGTCACGCTATTAAAAGTTGTAAATGCAACTATACTCACCAAAATACTCCATGGAGCTGAGTTTTACACAAGAGGTGGAGAAAAGGTAATAAAAGCCTTAGAACCCATCTATAACAACGGCATAAAAATAGCATCTGGGGCTTTCTGCACCAGCCCAGTATCATCAGTATACGCTGAGTGCGGGGAACTCCCCCTCAAATACCAAGTTGCAAAAAATATATGCATCAAGGCGACCCAACTGAAGGAAAAATTCAGCTTAGAACAATGGGAAAACCTCCCCCTGGTAGAAAGAGCCAAAAATAGCTTCAAAAGCCTCACCAAAAGAGAACTGCCACAAGTCGCAACAACCACAACAACAGATCACAGAACATGGATACACCACTGTTCTATTATAGACTGGAAACTCAAAGCCAACGTTCGAGCGGGTTGTCCAAAAGACATTGCCAAGGCAAAATTAAGAAGCTACATACAAAATCACCAAGAAAAGAGCTTTACCTATACAGATGGCTCAAAAACAGAAAGCGAAGTAGGATACGGTGTAGTGACACCCAGCACAGGCATAAGCATAAATGGCAGAATACCGAACCAATGCAGTATTTTCTCTGCAGAGGCGTATGCACTACTAAGAGCAACGCAAAATACCCATGAAAACGCAATAATATTCACAGACTCAGCAAGCTGCCTGGTAGCAATGGAAAATAGAGACTGCACACACCCTTGGCTGAAACAAGCCAAATTAGAGGCTCTCAATAAAAGAATCCGATTTACTTGGCATACAGGAATCCGAGGCAACGAGGAGGCCGATAGGCTAGCCAATGATGGAAGACACAAACAAATCGAGGAACAGGCTATACCCAAAGAAGATGCCATAAGATGGATAAAGGAAGAAATTAAACAAGAATGGAACAGAGCATGGATTCAGTGTAGGGATCATAAGTTGAGAAAAATCAAAGTTCCACTGAAAAATGGATAGGAGCAGAAAACCCGAGGGACCAAAAGATCATTACCAGACTAAGGATAGGTCACACTTGGATAACTCATAACACAACCATGAGCCAGAGACATCAGGATACACCCCCGTGCGAAACCTGCGGTACCGACCTGACAGTAGAGCACATCCTAGTAGAATGCAGGAAATATGAAACAGAAAGAAGGAACCACAATCTAGAGGACAACATCCAAACGGTGCTAAGGAATAATGCTGAGAGCTTAAAAAGAACCATAAACTTCATTAAAGAGTGCAATCTAACAAAAATTATATAAATTACACAGAATAGAAGGTAGGTTCACCAAAAGAACACTCAAAAAATAAAAACGAGTATACAGAGCAAAAAACGCCCGCTCACTTGGTGATTAGGAGATTAGGGATGTAGGGAAAAATAAAAACAAAGAGAAACATAGGCGAATGACAAAGCAGAAGCTAGGTATTTTCTGTAACTTTCAATTTGTTAAAGCCTAATAAATATATATACACACACACACCTCGGTCCTAATGGCTGGTAAAGCCAGGGTACAGCGCAATCCAGTGCCAATTATTGGCCCTTCAGCTTCCGCCCTGGAACTCCTATCCTTACCTCCCCGAGGTACCGGCTGGGGTATGAACAACCTTAGGAAAGATCGTGTAACCAACCCCGGTGGGACCTTTGGTCGTACGCAGACAAGGAAGGGGGAAACGGGCCCCAAAAGTTAAGGTGTGATGCGACCCGTGCCGAGAGCTGAGTGGTGGAAGGGGCGATATAAATGAGAAGCCGTTAACGGAGCCTGTGGGGCACCGGGGCGCACCCCACAGTATGCAGCCCTTACCGTGTTACAGCAGGGCACTGACGCGGAGGACCCCACCTTTCCCTAGCGACTCGTGGGAATCACATGGAGAACAATAAACAAAACCAACCAAAACAAAAAACTGTATCGACGATGACCGGAGTAGGAGGTAAAACTTACCTCAGCCTTACGGCAGAAAAAACCGATGGAAAGATAACAAGAAACCCCTTCTTGATATCAAAAACACTATCAAAACTAACAAAAGACATATTAGAAATAAAGTACATAAAAAGAGACACAAGCTTTCTGATTGTTCTAGAGAACAACAGAAACGCGGAAAAGCTACTAATGCTTAAAAGCTTAGTAAACGGAGAAAAGATAAAAGAAGAATACCACAAGAACCTGAACATTTCAAAATGTGTGGTCTACAGCGAAGAAATGATGGAAATGGAAACGAAAGAGATACAAGTTGAGCTAGCAGACCAAGGTGTGCTAAACGTACACAGAATCACTAGGAAAAACGAAAAGAGAGAAACGGTTAACACGCCTCTTCTTATCATTACGATCAATAGATCAGAGCCTCCGGAGCATCTGAAATGTGGTCTACTAAGACTTAAAACTAGACACTATTTCCCGAAACCAATGCAATGTTTTAAATGCTACAAATATGGGCATACACAGAAGAAATGCCAAAGAGAAGAAGCAAGGTGCAAAAAATTCTCGAAAGACCATATCAACGCATCTTGTGAAGAACCACCATATTGCATCAATTGCAAAGGGAATCATGGGCCTGGCGACAGGAACTGCCCATTTTACAAACGAGAGAACGATATACTAAAAATTAAAGTATCAAGAAACATACCATATGGGGAAGCAAAAAGAACGTACGTAAACACACAAAGACAAACAAAAAGTTACACTGATGTAGCCAAAAGTCAAGTTCAGCAAAGATTGGTGGTAAACAATGAGGTCATAAACGAGAATAACGCTCTTAAGGCCCAGATCCAAGAACTGAAGCAACAGATAGAAGAATTGAAATCAATCATTACAGAGATGCAGAAGAACAACATGATAAACAAAATTGTTCAAAACGAAGCCGATCTGATAAAACCTTCAACCAGCCATAGCGCTCCTGAGGGCATGAGAACGAGCGAACCTAATAACAAAGTGAACAAAAAACAAAAAAAGAGGAAAGAGAAAAGATCCTCTGACTCCTCGCCTCCGTCAAGGAAAAACAAGAAAAGCGGAAACTTTTCCGATTCCGAAATGTCACAAAGTGACACAACGGAGCTATAGTGAAACTTTTAATATTCCATAATGAGCTATCACAAATTCACAAACGAAACACTAATACTACAATGGAACATCTTTGGCTTCCGAGGCAGACTACACGAGCTACAGCTACTAGTAAACGAACACTATCCATCCATCATTGCACTTCAAGAAACAATGGTACCCAAAATACCGCAAAATGTACTAGGTGGTCAATATGACTGGAAAATATACAATGATCACAGTCACCCAAACAAAAACGGGGTTGCATTGGGAGTACTCTACGACGCACCTCATAAGTGGATAGATGTAAGTGGGATCGATAAGGTGCAAGTCGTAGCAGTAACTATACACCTTCCACTAAAACTTACGATCGCAAACATATACATATCGCCGCACTATACAAACATCGAATATGAAAGGGCCATAATTGCAGAAATAACACACATTGCGAGACAACTCCCACAACCGTACATACTAGTGGGCGATTTCAATGCCCACAACGAAAATTGGGGATCATACAAAAACGATACAAGAGGCAATCTCCTCCTTGAGGAGACAGATAAACATCGATGGAAAATACTAAACGAAGGTAATCCGACTAGGATGCACCCAACCTCTGGTAAACCATCGGCAATAGACCTGATGATAGCCTCGCATAATTTGCCCAACAGCTATTTATGGAGAACTGACGAAGACACAAGGGGAAGCGACCACTTCCCTATTTTACTACAAAAACATGAGTTAATTCTTATACTCTAAAACTATCTAAAAAAAACAATTTCTTTCTTTTCACTGCACCACTGTGCGTTTATTCACTTCTATCTTAATACTAATACTGAACTTACAATTCATTTGCCCTGATATTTATAACAGATTTTAGTAAGACGCGATATTCGTGTCTAATCCTGATCGTGGGATTGTTTATTCTTTCGCGATGACCGTGAGATTGTTTATTATTTCATACGCGATATTCGCGTCTAATCCTGATCGTGAGATTGTTTATTCTTTCGCGATGACCGTGAAATTGTTTATCATTTCACTAATTGATTCTTGGCATTATTTATCCATCGGCTAGCTAAGCGGTTTTCTGTTTATATTAAGAAATGGAGTGATGATGTTGAGTGGCTCGTTGTTTATGTTGCTGGGTTATCCTGGCTTAGATGTTGTTGTTAACTCTTCCCCTCTTAAGTAACTTTGTCCTCAAAGTTGAATTGTTCTAAATGGTGATGGCATATTGATAAATGATTGAATTTCTTTTTTGCGATGTTCTGTTAATTCTGCTGATGTTGACTCTGGATTTGTTATGATGATTTCATCTTTTCCGCTGACTGGAGAATGTGTTTCTTCAAGGGCGATATTTTCTTTGTTGATTTCTGGAATGTTGAATTCTGCTTTGATAGTTGGTTTCCGGGAATTGTATAGGAATAATCCGATGATGGCGATAATTGAAATAAACGTTACTCCTCCAAATGATCCAAATAAGTTGAGCTTGCATGTAAGTGAATTATTTTGAAGATTTATTGTTTCTAGTTGTTCTCTGTTTTCCAATGTAACTAGTAGACCTGTTGTAGGATGATATGGTCGTCCAGGTATGATGGCTTCGAAATTAGAGAAGAATTCTCCATTGATTTGTAGGCTGCATGCTTCAAATTGGATGAGGAATGAACCATTGAGTTGTTGATTCGAATTGCTGCAATTTGATGAGACTGCTACTATTGCGTTATTGATGATAATAGAAGCGTCGTTTATTCGTTTGATTAATCCTTTTGAGTACACTTTTTCGAAAATGCAATTAGAATGCTGTCCTCGGATGAGTCGGTTAATGCAATCATTACTTGAGGTTAATGTTGTGGTTTCGCATAGAAAATAGTTTCCTTGGTCTTCACATGGTTGATTTGATTCGTATATATGTGTAATATTTCGCATAAGGTAATTGCGTTGTAATGCGATTCGTTTGTTGTTTTTAATGACAGAGTCAATATATTCGTATTCATAGATATTCTTTGAGAATTGAGGTACTTTTAGAATATATGCAATATGAGTGGTATTTAATGTTACTTGGGCGGTTGATTGTGATAGGAGTTCTTCGAATGATGTAACGGATATATCGTGGTTTCCCAAAAAGGTTGCTATTGTGTTGAAGTCGCGCATGGATAATAACTTGCTGCTTGGAATGCCATGTTTTGCCATTAAGATTGCTTCTTCTAGTGTTTCTATTTGATCTTGAAGAGAATCTAGGTTTGATAATATCATGAGGTGATTGATTTCAATGGAATGGTTTTTTGCTTTTTGCCTTTCCATTGCTAATATTTGATTGGCTAAATCAGTTACTTCTTGGATTCGGTTACTTATAGCTTGATTGATCATAACTTGTTTGTTATTTTGTGTAATGAGGGAGTTAAGCGTTGCGTTGATTATTCGTAGATCTTCTGCATCTGGATTACCTGCTACCCATTTCCATACGGTGCCTAATGTATCCCATCGTTTCTGTCTTGTTACAAATGGTTTTAACTTAAGGAATGTTTTGTATAATTTATAATTTTTTATTTGCATAAGTTCATATAATGGATTGCTTGATGGATTCAATTGTATTTCTTCATTAACATTTGCTATTGTGTTGCCTATCTGAATTAAATCTATCGGATGTACAATTCTTACGTACCCTGTCTTGACCTTGGCTTTCCCTAACGGTATAATAGCTAACGGATTATTCGTGAGGTCGTGTATATAAATGCCTGAATGTACTATTGATACGCAGAAGGCGAATCTGAAAAAGTAAGAGATTTGTACATTTTTCAATTGCTTGTGTCTTTTCTAAGATTTGTTTTGTGTATCTTTCTGTTATTGGAATCAATTACATAGGTATCGTGGTTTTCTTTAATTTTTACAATATTGTATCTGCTTTTTCTTTTATTATTGGTAAAAGTTTTTTCGTATGCATAGCTATCTGGTATGTATGTTTTATAATTTTGGGTACGATCATGTTTTCTTTGTCTTTAAACAATTGTAATATTTTTTTATTGATTTGTTCTTTTCTTTGGGCAAATTCTGAAAAACTTAAATTGTTTGGGTTGTCTCCTATATAAACTGTTTTAGGTGTTTGCTTAGTGAATGAATGTACTGTATTATTATATCTATGTGCAGCTTCTTGAATTAGATTGTTTACAGTTATACCTGGGTTAAGTGCCTTAATACATCTTGCTATTTCTCTGATAGTTGAATGACATCTTTCTACCTGTCCATTAGTTTCTGATCTATGCACTGGTGTTTTAAAAATTTGGATTCCTAGATTTCTGATTTGCTGCTCTTTTATGTTTGAAACGAATGCACTTTCATTATCTATTACTATTTGTGCTGGCACTTCCCAATCATAAAGAAGTTGCATTAATGGATCTCTAATGTCTACTATTGATTTGGATTTTATTGGTCTGATTTTAATAAATTTTGAAAATTTATCCAGGGATGAAAGGAATAGGAAATTTGCATTGTAGACAAATATATCAATATGAACAATATCTCCTGGGTATTGTGGCATAGGTGTTTTTATAGGTATGTATTCTTGAGGTTTACGATCATATTTTTCGGTTTTGCAAATTTCACAAGTATTAACATATGATCGGATCATTTTATTTATTCCGGGAAAGTAATATTTTTTTAATAGTTGTATTGAATTTTCTTTAGCGTTACGGTGAGCGAAATTGTGGATATTTTTGATTTCTTCGAATTGTTGTTCTACCTCTTCTATGTCTTCTACTCTTATTTGAGAAAATCGAGCTTTGACCATTTTGGGATTATAATTTTCTTTGTATATATTTTGTATTTGTCCCATAGTATTTTCGTCTGTCATAATTCCGTTAATAATTCCTGGTACTAAGTATTCTTTCATTTTCTGTTTTAAGAAGTTAGTTGTAAAGTTTGGTTCTGTAAAGATATATCTGTTGTAACTTTCGAATGGCCTATTTTGTTCAAAGCTAGAGTTTCGTCCAATTGTAAAAATTAATTGATTGCGGAAGACATTTATCGGGGCTTCAGTTGAGGGTATGAAGGAGTTGTCATCATCTTCTGCTGAATGCTGTGTAGGAGTTAAAGAGTTGATTTGTATACGGGATAATGCATCAGCTACAACGTTGGATTTTCCTGGTTTAAAAAACATTTCGAAATCATGTTCTTCCAAAAAGGATTTCCATCGTTTTAGTTTAGCATTGTTGTTTTTAGGGGATAATGTGAATGTTAAGGGAAGGTGATCGGTGTATATTTTTAGTTTAGCTCCGTAAATGAAGTTTCGAAGAGTGCGTAAAGCCCATACTACTGCGAGCATTTCCTTCTCATTTGTAGCATAATTTTCTTCTGCTCTAGAGAGTGTTCTTGAAATGAAAATTATTGGTCGTTCTCCATCGTGAAATTTTTGTGATAGTACAGCTCCTAATGCTGTATCTGAAGCATCAGTAGTCAGAATGAAAGTTTCTTTGAAATCTGGATATGCTAGTACGTCGTTTGAAGATAATATTTCTTTTAATGTTTCAAAGGATTGTTTTGCATCGATGTCGAATTTGATGGGAAAATTTTTTGATTGGTTTTTAGGAATCTGGCGATGGCCATCTTCCCCTCTTAAAAGTTTTGTCAAGGGTTTCGCAATGTTAGCGTAATCCTTTACAAAACGTCGGTAGTATCCGGAAAGTCCTAGAAAGGCTCTTAAATCTTTGAGATTTTTTGGCTCTGGGTATTTTTGAATACATTCTACTTTTTTCATGTTTGGTTTCAATCCGTTTTCTGAAATTATAAAACCTAGAAATTCGACTTCTGTTTTCAAAAATTCTGATTTATCTGGTTGGATTTTAAAGTTCGCACTTCGTAATGTTTTAAAGATGATTTCTAAATTTTTCAAGTGTTCTTCGAAGGTTTTTCCGAAAATAATGATATCATCGATGTAAACGTGTCAAATTTTTCCAATATGTTCTCGCAGAACATCGTCCATAACTCTTTGAAAAATTGAAGGGGCATTTTTCAATCCAAATGGTAATCGTACAAATTCATATTTTCCATTATTTACCGAAAATGCTGTTTTTTCTATATCCTTTTGTGCCATTGGTATCTGGTGGAATCCAGAAGCTAAGTCAAGAGTTGTGAAAAATTTATTGTTGCCTAAATTAGCTAAAACTACTGAAGTATCTGGAATACGGTATTTATCGCTAATGGTTTTTGAATTTATTTTTCGATAATCTATGACCATGCGATACTTTTTTCATTTAAAAGTTTTTCAATTTGTCTATTGACTTCTGATTTTAGAGCTTGTGGGTATGGATAGGTTTTACTATACACAGGGTTTTCGTCCGTGGTTCGTATATCTGCGCTTACCTTTGTGGTGAATGGTAACTTGTCATCTGGTGGCTGAAATAGATCTTGAAAGTTATTTAAAAATTTGTTAAGTGTTTCCCTTTGAGGTTCTGTTAGGTGTTCATCTCGAATATGTATTTTATTAACCTCTTGTAGCTGGTGTTGGAGAAGTGGAATTACGTGATTATCTGTATTGATTAATTTTTCGTTTGATGTATCTATTATAGCTTTAAGTTCTTTCAGTGTGTCATGCCCTATTATTGCATCGAATGTTTTTAATTTTTCCAAATGATAAAATTTTACCATAAGGTCTGAATATGGTTTAAAAAATTTTGCTTTCGAAAATTTATTGATTTTGATGTCACCTCCGACGGATGATATAAAAAATGGAGTTTTAGTGGTATGTGAAATTTGAGCGTATTTGGGATGAATGTAATTTTTGTTTGATCCAGTATCGATCAAAATTTTCAAGGGAGTTTCTATGTTACCATAGTAAAGAAAATATGGTAACGTGGAGTTTATTCTAAAAAATTTAACTCTGCGGTTTCAGAAATTTCTTCGAGATCATCTGGTTCTTGAGCTTCAATATTTCTCATGTACCTTTCAAATGTAGAAGATTCTTCAGGGTAATATTCTTCGTCGTCTGAAGGTGTGTATCCATATCTTTCTTCGAATCCACATTCTGGGTCTGGCGGTTGCTTTTCATTTGTTTCGGTGTTGAATAATCGAGGTCTTTTTGAGGGATGATTTTGATGAGATTGTTGGGGTCTATTACTGTAATTAATCATTTTTGTTCTAATGGAAGGATCAACTTCCATTGGTTCAGGTTTTTGAAATGGATTTTTATTGAATTGTAATGGTTTTGGGCGGAAGAATGATTGAGCGTTCTGTGGTTTATTGACAAATGGTTGTCTTATGAAGGGTTGTGGATTATTGACTGGAATATAAGGATGGTATCTATTTAGATTTATCTTTCCGTTCTGCATAATATTTCTAGGAGGAATTCTCGGGGGTAGATTAGGTATGTTATTTCTTTGAGGAATTAATGGTATTGAGTTTCGTGGGCCTTGAGGTATTTCTGGGGGCTTTGGTCTAGCGAGACTCTTTCTAAACTCAACATTTTGAAAAGAAATGCAATAGGAGTATGCACTTGCGAGGGAGTCCGGTCTGTAATTTTTAAGGAATTTTCCAATCTCTCCATCTAGTCCTCTTACGAACGCATCGATTGCTTTTTCATTGTACATGTCGATCATTGCTCTGCATGCTTCGGGATGTTGGAATCTTACATCCGTCTTTACCTGATTAGCAATCAAAGAAAGGATACGATTTACTTCATCGTAATAGTCTTTGTTGGGGAAACCGATTAGCCTGACCACCCTGTCAACCGTTCAGTTGTCGAAAAGGAAACTTCTGAAGGGCAGTTGACAATTGTCACATTCAAACAATCAAAAGAAATAGACCAATAGGGATAGACCAATAGCAGATAGGGAAGTAAACAAACACAAAACAATAGAAGGATCGATAGGAAGTACAAACGTGGAAGTTTAAATAGAGAAATTACGATAATTGAACATTGAAACTTATTTAAATTAACAAATTAAACTTATTGTAAGTACACACAACATTGAATTACACCAAACATGGAAAATAACATATATTTACATCGAAACAGATAAAGTTAGAAAACGTTGCACAACAGTCCGACACAGATAGCGAAATACACAAAAAAGGACTATAAATGTAAGTTTACACTGAATTAAACATTATATTATAACACTCATGAAATAAAACTTCTAGCTTAAAGCATTCTCCAACTTAATAACGAGTTTGCTCAAAAGAGTCCCGAAACGCTTGTGGTCACGACTGGGTCGCAAAAATCTTTAAGATTTATACGCGAATTTAACCTCAAACTCGACGAGCGATTTATTGTTCCAAAGACATCGGATAGTCGAAGTACATAATTGCAATGTCTTTGAGGAATAAGAGGAAGAGTTTGATGCGGCAGGTAACCGAAGACGAAGTGGATGCACGGGATTGCATCATGTGCACGCGACCGAACACTGCAGACTAGTGGATGGTCCAGTGCGATGTCTGTTCGAAGTGGATTCACTTTTCGTGTGCTGGCGTGGATAAAGGTGTTGAGAACGAGTGCTTCGTCTGTGCAAAATGTACCACTCCACCTCCACCACCTAGATCAAAGTCCGGAAAATCGTCCTCTTCGAGTACTCGTGCTAAGCGAGAGCTCGAACTCCAACGGCTAGCCGAGTAGAAGGCTATGCGAGAGAAGGGGTTGCAGGATAAGCTGGATTTGGAAAAGCAGTTCATCGAGAAGAAGTACGAGATTCTGCAAGCGGGAATTGATGAAGACGATGATGACCGAAGTGGACGGAGCAACCGTAGTGTCCGCAGCGCTCGGAGCACAGTTCAAGGATGGGTGGATAAGCAGGAAGAGTTGACCATGGTCGCCGGTATCGGAAACAACGAAATTCCCACCGGAACCACGTCATCCACTGGAACGCTACCCAAACGAACGTCTGCCCCCAACCAGGATGACGGCCAAGTAGCTAGCTCTTCTGCGGTTGATTGTTTTACCAATCAAATTCCTGCTGCATCGTTAGCCTCCAATACGCACAACGGCGTAGTAACGAGTGGTGCTATGGTTCAGCAAAGCATACAACTTCCAGTGCTGCCGAGCTATCCAGCCTTGCAGATCTCACCAGTTACATCCCGTCAGCAGGACCTGCTACCGGTAGTGAGTATGGTCATCTCACCTGCGTCAGCATCCGGCACTCAGGAGTTTTACCGCCCAGTGCATCATCAACAGCTGAGTGGTGTTCAACAGCGGCAGCATGAACGAAGTCTGCAGCAGTTAGAGTGGTATCCAGGTTCCAGCGCTGCTCTAGCCAGTAGTGCATCAATACCAATTACAATTAGTAGTAAGACACAGCAGATAGGTAGGTTCCCTCCGAATGTACCGCTTCCGATGGTGAACCAACCGCAGTCGAGTACTATGAATAATTTCTTACCACATGATTGTATAGTTGGTAGTAGTATAGTAGGTACCACAACACAGTGTGTGAAAGATTTAAATACTGGCAGGTATCCGCCAGTCCTCTCACGTGAGGTCCATAGTTTGAATTCTGCTTACATTCCATCGATCCAAATGTATACCTCGTCTCAGTCCACCGTTGATAACGTTCGGAATCCCGTTAGTACGTTCACGGCATCAGTGATTTCTCCACGTTCATTGTCTAATCAACAAGGGTTGAGCGTTTCCAGCTATTCGTATCCAATAACCTCGCCGGTAGTTGTTGATAGATTAGTGCAAGAATCACCACGGTTGGGTATTCCGCAAACTTCTTGTGTTCCGAGTGTTGGTCAGTATCCTCCTGTATTCGGTTTAGGCGCACGACAAAGTTTCGCTGCTCCCACAATTCCTGGTCTTGGTCAACAAGCTACTTCGTGCGCGACAGGTATTCAGCAGTTCGGGGCAGCATCAAATGTCGTACCCGATTCCATTCAACCCCAGGTGCCGATGTTTGGGCCAACAGCGCAACAAATCGCCGCTAGACACGTTGTTCCGAAAGATTTGCCAGAGTTCACAGGAGACCCAACGGAATGGCCACTCTTCGCGAGTAGTTACTACAATTCTACTGCTATGTGTGGCTATTCGGATGGAGAAAATCTGATGAGGCTACAACGTTGCCTCAAGGGTAAACCACGGGAAGCTGTTCGATGTCACCTACTTCATCCATCGTCCGTGCCGCAGATAATGGCGACGCTGCACACTCTCTATGGTCGGCCGGAATTGATAGTTCGGTGTCTTCTTAATAAGGTTCACTCTACGCCTGCTCCCAAAGCGGATAAGTTGGAAAGCTTAGTAAACTTCGGACTCGTCGTGCAGAACCTATGCAGTCATCTCCAATCGATGGGAATGGAAGCCCATTTGTCGAACCCTACTCTACTCGAAGAGCTGGTGGACAAATTGCCAGCCAACATAAAATTAGATTGGGGTCTGTATCAACGTCAACTGTTTGTGGTGGACATGAGAGCATTCGGGGATTACATGTCAACGATCGTTTCTGCCGCCAGTAAGGTCACACTTTGGACGGAGGCAGGGAGATCTGATAAGCAGAAAGGAAAGGAAAAAGGTTTCCTGAACGCACATTCCACCGAAGAAGCTACGAAGCACGAACAACGTGAGGAGCAAAAGTGGAATAGCAGTGGAACCCCGAAGGTTATCGAAAGACCGAAGCCATGTCTGGTGTGCAAAAAGGAGGGTCATAAAGTAAAGGATTGTCGCAGTTTTCTTAGTGCAAACATTGAGAATCGATGGAAATTGGTTCAGCAAACGAACGTGTGCAGGCGCTGTTTGATCCCGCATGGTAAGTGGCCATGTAAAGCCACATTATGCGGAATGAATGGTTGTGAACTACGTCACCACAAATTGCTTCACCCTGGGAGACCAGAAGCATCATCAAATCCAAGGATTCCACCATCAACGACTACCACAGGCACAATTAACCTCCATCGACTACAGCCACGTCCTACCCTTTTTCGAGTTCTCCCAGTCACCATTTATGGAAAAGACTCGTCAGTGACTACGTTAGCGTTCCTCGATGATGGATCATCCTTTACATTGGTCGAGCAGGAGCTTGCGAAAGAGCTTGGTGTTACAGGCGAGGCTGAACCGCTTTGTCTACAGTGGACCAGTGGCATAAAACGAATCGAAGCGAAGTCACAGTCAATTCAATTGCAAATCGCTGGTGTAAACGACAATAGACAGCATGCTTTGAACGACGTACGTACAGTGGAGAAGCTTGATCTTCCACCGCAGTCCCTGCGATATCCAGAGTTAGCAGAAAAGTATGAGTACTTGAAAGGTCTACCAGTAGCGAGTTATGACAGAGCAGTTCCTCGAATCCTTATCGGAGTGGACAATGCCAGTTTGCTGGTCACTTTGAAGAAAAGGGAAGGAAAGACGTACGAACCTGTTGCCACTAAAACAAGGCTTGGTTGGACAATTTTCGGAACAGTGGAAGGCTTCAAGGGCACGCTTGAGCAGCGACATCTTCACATCTGTGCTCGGTCGACCGATCAAGAGTTGCACGATACCGTAAAAGAATTCTTCTCCGTTGAGAGTATATGCGTTGCCGTTGTACCAGAGGTAGAAGGAGAGGACGATCGTCGTGCTCGAGAGATTTTGAGCGAAACCACCATCCGAACTTCAACTGGAAGATTTCAGACGGGTCTGCTTTGGAAGCACGACTACGTTGAATTCCCCGACAGTCGGGATATGGCAGAGCAGCGGTTGAAATGTCTCGAGCGAAGGCTGGCGAAGAATCCGAAATTGTATAGTAACATTAACCAGCAGGTAGTCGACTATCAGCATAAGGGTTATGCACACAAATTGTCGGGAGAAGAGTCAGTCAACAGTGACCCTAGACGGGTGTGGTATTTACCATTGGGAGTAGTGTTGAATCCCAATAAACCGGAGAAGATACGAGTCATCTGGGATGCCGCGGCCAAGGTAGAGGGAGTATCATTCAATTCTATGCTGCTGAAGGGCCCGGATCTGCTGACTTCGCTCACAGTGGTGCTATATCGCTTCCGACAACGTCAAATTGCCATTGCAGGAGACATCAAAGAGATGTTTCATCAGATACAGATTCGGCGCGAAGATCGGCAGGCGCAGAGATTCCTGTGGCGAGATGAACCAGGAAAGCCAGCTCAAGAGTACGTCATGGACGTTGCGACCTTTGGATCGACGTGTTCGCCATGTTCGGCTCATTACGTCAAGAACAAGAACGCCGAGGAGTGGAAACATCAGTTCCCAAAAGCGGCTGCAGCTATCATCGAAAACCACTACGTGGATGACTACCTCGACAGCCTAGACACGGACGAAGAGGCCGTGGAGTTAGCGCTTGAGGTGAAAAAAGTTCACGCTAAAGCCGGTTTTGAAATCCGGAACTGGTTGTCGAATTCGGAATTGGTCACTCGACGGGTCGGGGACTCAAGCCAGCAGATCACGAAAAATTTCATGGCTGACAAAGGAACGAGTACTGAGAAGGTACTCGGAATGGTGTGGAAGCCGAAGGAAGATACATTCACATTCGCAGTCAAATTTCGAGAAGATGTCCAATTGCTGATCAATGGAACGAGTGCACCGACTAAACGCCAAGTTTTACGGGTGGTTATGAGTATTTTCGATCCTCTTGGAATAGTAGCTGCATTCGTGATTCATGGGAAGTGTCTGATCCAGGATATATGGCGTACCGGTATTGGCTGGGATGAAGCAATCCCCGGAGAACTACATGACACTTGGCGACGCTGGGTAGAAGTTCTTCACAGTTTGAGTCGAATCGGAATACCAAGGTGTTATTTCCCGGGTTACAGTTCCAGCAGTTTGCCGAGCCTTGAACTACATGTCTTCGTAGACGCAAGCGAAGCGGCCTACGCTTGCGTCGCCTATTTCCGGATGGTAGACCATGGCCAGGTTCGATGCTCGCTCGTTGCAGCTAAAACTAAGGTGGCTCCACTGAAGCCTATGTCGGTACCACGGCTAGAACTTCAGGCGGCGGTTATTGGCGCTCGTCTGATGAAGTCCATACAACAAAGTCATACGCTGCCGATCTATCG
This sequence comes from Toxorhynchites rutilus septentrionalis, assembly GCF_029784135.1. NCBI lineage: Eukaryota > Metazoa > Arthropoda > Insecta > Diptera > Culicidae > Toxorhynchites > Toxorhynchites rutilus. Next base: position 107,247,665 of record NC_073744.1, read on the forward strand.
ACGCGTCATTTGGAGCGATTCTAGGACGGTCCTTTCATGGATAAGATCTGATCAACGGAAGTACCGTCAGTTTGTCGCTTTCCGAGTATCCGAAATCCTGGATGAAACAAGCTTGGACGAGTGGAGGTGGGTGCCCACACGTCTTAATGTAGCAGATGAGGCTACTAAGTTCTGGCTAAAGTGGATCAAGGAGTATCTTCCATCCATCAACTGCCGTTCCAAGTGGCTTACGGACTCTAAACCTGTTCAACCAGGAGATTTGGTGTTATTGGTTAACAAAGAATCGCGCAATGGTTGGGTACGAGGCAGGGTTGTGAAGGTCTACAAGGGAAAGGACGGCAGAGTTCGGAGTGTAGATGTTCAGACGGTAAATGGCGTGCTACAGAGACCGGTTACTGGACTGGCAGTGCTTGAGGTGCTGAATGATGGTACAGCTGGAAGGGATGTCCAGCAATACGGGTCGGGGATTGTTGGGGAAACCGATTAGCCTGACCACCCTGTCAACCATTCAGTTGTCGAAAAGGAAACTTCTGAAGGGCAGTTGACAATTGTCACATTCAAACAATCAAAAGAAATAGACCAATAGGGATAGACCAATAGCAGATAGGGAAGTAAACAAACACAAAACAATAGAAGGATCGATAGGAAGTACAAACGTGGAAGTTTAAATAGAGAAATTACGATAATTGAACATTGAAACTTATTTAAATTAACAAATTAAACTTATTGTAAGTACACACAACATTGAATTACACCAAACATGGAAAATAACATATATTTACATCGAAACAGATAAAGTTAGAAAACGTTGCACAACAGTCCGACACAGATAGCGAAATACACAAAAAAGAACTATAAATGTAAGTTTACACTGAATTAAACATTATATTATAACACTCATGAAATAAAACTTCTAGCTTAAAGCATTCTCCAACTTAATAACGAGTTTGCTCAAAAGAGTCCCGAAACGCTTGTGGTCACGACTGGGTCGCAACAGTCTTCTAATGATCTACGATTTTGTTGGCAATTCATCAACTGATGATCCAATGTTGTAATATCTCTTTTTTCTCCATAGTATGTCAAGAGAGTACGTTTGATGAGATTCCAATTGGTGTTCACATTTGATGCTACTAGTGCATCATTTGCTTCACCTCGGATTTTCCTACGAATTGCTTTACATACTACGTGAAATTTATTTTTGGTGTCTATGCTGCTTGTTGCTGAAGGTTGGTACAACTGTACTAAACCTCCTGCATCACTTAACCAAACACAAACCTCATTCGGATCTCCAGTAAAAATAGGGAGATCTCTCACGAGATCAGGGATCTTTTCAATTTTCTCTGGGTCCACAGGTGTACCATCTGATGATGTCAGATATAATGGTGGATCTGAAGTATTAATGTCACTTGGCTCGGCTCTGGTAGTTTCCAGTGCAGCGAGTCTATTCAAAATATCTTGATACTGTTGTTGTTCCATGTTGAAATGGAATTGTTGCAATAAGTTCGTTAATTCGTCAATTTTTTTGTTTGGATAAAACTTAATCTAGAATCGTTGTTTCACTTTGCTTTTGTTTTTCTTATATGTTATATCTTTACTTTATAAATTGCTCTTTTGTTTTATGTTTTATAATTCACTTTTGTATTCCACTTGATATATTTCTTTTATTTGATTCACTTGTATGATTGATAGAAAATGGTTACTTACGTTACTAGCCTGAACATCCTGTGGGAACACCACAAGACTGCGGGACAACGTACTTCCATACGTCAATCCTCTTACGGTGCCGTTCTTGGAAAGCTCCGGTGCGCGTGTTCAGTGGTTTGTTACCGGTGTCCTATTATCACCTTTTTCCCAACACTGCCGGGTACAGTAGAGACTCGTTGGGTTGGAACCTGAGGTGTTGTCTTTCTCTCCTTCTCAGCACGTCCGCGTGATCCTTTTCACCTAGGCCGAGTGATTAGCTGTCCTGGTTACTAATGGCGCTGGTACGTACGGCTGCAGTTCCCTGCGATCCAGATAAGTTTCGGTAGTGAAGTCAGGAATGTGATATCCTCTATCGGATCACGGTTTCCTGGTGCGATGTTGGTCACTTGGTATCCAATTAACTCTTTCGTTTCGGATTACTAAGTTTGTCTCCTAGGCATTTGCACTTCACTAACTACTTGCAACACACAGGTCCCTATTCGGGCGCCAGTTAATTCTTATACTCTAAAACTATCTAAAAAAAACAATTTCTTTCTTTTCACTGCACCACTGTGCGTTTATTCACTTCTATCTTAATACTAATACTGAACTTACAATTCATTTGCCCTGATATTTATAACAGATTTTAGTAAGACGCGATATTCGTGTCTAATCCTGATCGTGGGATTGTTTATTCTTTCGCGATGACCGTGAGATTGTTTATTATTTCATACGCGATATTCGCGTCTAATCCTGATCGTGAGATTGTTTATTCTTTCGCGATGACCGTGAGATTGTTTATCATTTCACTAATTGATTCTTGGCATTATTTATCCATCGGCTAGCTAAGCGGTTTTCTGTTTATATTAAGAAATGGAGTGATGATGTTAAGTGGCTCGTTGTTTATGTTGCTGGGTTATCCTGGCTTAGATGTTGTTGTTAACTCATGGCCAAACAATAGTACTTCCCACAAGAAGGAAAAGATGGGTAACAGAAGCAGCTAACTGGAACAAATATGAGAGTGAAATCGAACGTGCCTTAACAGGTATAGAAAGTATAGACCCCATGGGACTAACAGATATCATAACAACTGCGGCTAGCAAAAGCATGAGGAAAACAACTGGCTACAAGCCAAAGAGAGAGGTCCCATGGTGGACCAGCGAAGTACACCAAGCCATAAAAAGCCGTAAAAAGGCACTCAGGAAGTTGAAGAACTCCAACCCTTCCTCACCTGAATACCAGGAAAACGCGAAAAAGTTCAGAATAGAGAGAGCAAAAGCAAGAACCACAATAAAGGCGGCAAGAAAAAAGAGCTGGGAGGAATACCTAGCAGGGATCTCCCCAAACACAAGCAGCTCCAGCATGTGGGCTAAAGTTAGAGCATGTAAAGGAGAATACAAATGTGAGAGAATAATAATGAATATTGACCAAAAAATAACAGATGACAATAACATCATAACAGAAGAACTTGCCAAGCATTTCACTAAAGTATCGTCAGATGAGGTCTACGAGACCTCCTTCAGAAACTTCAAAGAGAACGAGGAGAAAACAGTGGATATAAAAATAAGTGAAAATAATGAAATTTACAACAGAAGCTTCGTCATGCAAGAACTCCTATGGGCACTGAACAGTGCCACAGGAAAATCTCCAGGTGAAGATAATATAACCTATCCACTACTACAAAATCTTCCAATTAAGGGTAAAGCTATACTACTAAAAACACTTAACGAAGTATGGCATACCGGCAAAATACCAAGAAAATGGAAAGAAGGTATTATCATACCCATTCCCAAAGTAGGTAGCAACACCATGAACCCAGATGGATATAGACCTATAACCCTCCTTAGTTGTGTGGGAAAAACATTAGAAAGAATGGTCAACAGAAGACTCATTGATGAGCTAGAGTACAGAAACCTGTTAGTAGAAAGACAACATGCTTTTAGAAGAGGCAAAAGTACAACCACCTACCTAGCACACGTCGAGAGTATAATTAATACAGCCACAAGGCAAAATGCCTACCTAGACATGGTCTCGCTGGACCTGTCCAAAGCTTTTGATAGGACGTGGAGACTACCAATCTTAAAGCAAATGAAAGTATGGGGTTTTGACGGTCGCATTCTGAGCTTCGTTAAAGACTTCCTGACCGATAGGAAAATTAAAGTGTTTTGCAAAGGAGCATTGAGCTCATCTAGAACCCTACAAAACGGCATACCGCAAGGTTCAGTCATGTCAACAACGTTATTTTTAATAGTTATGGAGTCCCTCTTCGAAAGGATACCAAATAACGTGTCTCTGGTGGTATACGCAGATGACATTACACTTATTAACTACGATGAAACGCCAGGCTGGAATAGAAGGAAAACTCAAAGAGCGATCAACCACATACAATGTTGGGCCGATGAAAGGGGATTCAAGATTAATCCCCAGAAATCAAAACTAGTACATATATGCAGAAGACGACACCATAGAAAGGCCCCCTTGCTCCATCTGGGAGAATGCATAATCCCCCAAGATAGAAAAATGAAAGTACTGGGAGTAACAATAGATTCAAAATTAACCTTCAGACAACACTTCGAAGACGTTAAGAGAACAACACAAGGCTATATAAGAGTAATGAAAATAATAGCAGTAAGGTTCAAACCTAGCAACAGACATACCCTAATAAAGGTAGTAAACGCTACAATATTAGCCAAAATATTACATGGAGCTGAGCTGTACTCAAGAGCAGGCGATAAAGCTACTAAAGCTCTAGAATCTGTATACAACGAAGGAATCAGAATAGCATCAGGTGCTTTTTGCACCAGCCCAGTACTATCAATTTATGCCGAATGTGGAGAGCTCCCTCTCAAATACCAAATCACTAAAAACATTTGTACAAAAGCATATCAACTGAAAGACAGGCTTACATCAGACCAATGGGAAACCCTCCCTCTATTGGAAAGAGCAAACTTCAGCTTTAAACAGCTTACAAATCAAGTTCTACCTCAAACCGTAACAAGTGTACCAACCAAACAAAGAACATGGGTACACCAATGTCCAATTATTGATTGGACAATAAAAGCCAATACTAAGGCAGGATGCCCAAATAACGTCGCAAAAACGAATTTCAGAATGTACACATACAATTACCCAGGAAGAAGCCTAATATACACTGATGGTTCAAAAACAAAAAATGATGTGGGGTATGGTATAACGATCCCCAACACAAACGTGTGCATAAACGGTAGACTACCAAAACAGTGTAGCATATTCTCCGCTGAGGCATATGCTCTCCATAAGGCAACCCAGGCTGCCAGAGAAGGTTCAATAATATTCCCGGACTCGGCAAGCTGTCTGGCTGGGCTAGAAAGCGGAAACTGCGACCACCCATGGCTGAAGCAGGCCAAAGCAACAGCTTGGGAAAAAGGTATAAGGTTTACATGGATTCCCGCCCATACTGGGATTGAAGGCAACGAGAAAGCGGACTTTTTAGCCAACGAAGGTCGATCCAAGCCACTTGAAGACAGAACCATACCTAAGGAAGATGCCATCAGGTGGATCAAAGAAGCAATAAAGGACGAATGGAACAAAACCTGGTTCCACTGCAGAGAACAGAAACTCAGAAAAATTAAAGGCAGCGTAGAAAAATGGACCGAAGCAGACAACCCTAGGGACCAGAAGTTGCTTACTAGGCTCAGGATAGGCCACACCTGGATGACGCACAGCACAATCATGAGCCAGAGACACCAAGATGGACCCACGTGCGAAACTTGTGGAACAGCTTTAACAGTAGAACATATCCTTGTGGAGTGTAGAAAGTACGACACTGAAAGACGGAAACATGGACTAGGAGACAACATCCAAATAATTCTGAAAAAAAGCACTGAGAACATAAAAAGAACGTGTGATTTCATAAGAGACTGTAATTTGACTAATATGATCTAAGTTAGGGACTAGAGATAGGCCCACCATATCATGAATACTCAAAAAATGAAAAAGAGTGAACAGAGCAAAAAACGCCCGCTCAAAGTGATGGTGAACATGAGTATAGGGAATATAGGGAATAATGTAAAAGAGATAAACTTAGGCGAATGACAGAGCAGCTAGTTACTGTAGAACAAATGTTAAAGCCTAATAAACAAGATATACACACACACCTCGGTCCTAATATTCATTGGTTTGTAACCGGATCCGGAGGTAATGATTAACAGAAGTAGTTGGGGGCATTAGTACTACGGCGCGAGAGGTGAAATTCGTAGACCGTCGTAAGACTAACTAAAGCGAAAGCATTTGCCATGGATGCTTTCAATAATCAAGAACGAAAGTTAGAGGATCGAAGGCGATTAGATACCGCCCTAGTTCTAACCGTAAACTATGCCAATTAGCAATTGGGAGACGCTACTGTATGGTGCTCTCAGTGGCTTCCGGGAAACCAAAATCAGGTTCCGGGGGAAGTATGGTTGCAAAGTTGAAACTTAAAGGAATTGACGGAAGGGCACCACCAGGAGTGGAGCCTGCGGCTTAATTTGACTCAACACGGGAAAACTTACCAGGTCCGAACTTATTGAGGTAAGACAGATTAATAGCTCTTTCTCAAAACTAAGGGTAGTGGTGCATGGTCGTTCTTAGTTCGTGGATTGATTTGTCTGGTTAATTCCGATAACGAACGTGACTCAATCAAATTAACTAGAACGCTATCAGCAGTCAGACGTAGAAGCTGTCGTCCGGTTGTGATGTGTGCGTGTGGGGTTGGCTTTCGGGTCGGCTTCCGCGCGCGCTCGCTGGCGCAGTGTAGTATGACCTGATGACACGTCAACTCATCGAGGTTGACTTCTGCTTAATGGAACAACTTGTGTTAAGCAAGGTGAGATTGAGCGATAACAGGTCCGTGATGCCCTAAGATGTTCTGGGCTGCACGCGCGCTACAATGTGGGCAGCAGCGTGTACCCTAAAGGGTGTGTCACATCAAATTGCATCACGGAAAAAACGCTGTAGAAATTCGCCCAGTAGACCGATCCTTTTGAAAATTTTAGACAGTAAAATAAAAACTATTAAACAACTTTTGACATTTTCTTTTTATTCATACTTCGAGCCCAAGCCCGTATGCTCGCACCTTCCTCTTTACCCCGTCCATAAGGTTCTGTACAACGTCAGGTTGTAGTTTTTTTTTAAACAGAAATCCATTTTCTCTTGAAGTCCGCCTCCGATTTGACAACTTTTGGGTTCTTCGGGAGGGCCTGCTTCATAATCGCCCAATATTTCTCTATTGGGCGAAGCTCCGGCGCGTTGGGCGGGTTCATTTCCTTTGGCACGAAGGTGACCCCGTTGGCTTCGTACCACTCCAACACGTCCTTTGAATAGTGGCACGAAGCGAGATCCGGCCAGAAGATGGTCGGGCCCTCGTGCTGCTTCAATAGTGGTAGTAAGCGCTTCTGTAGGCACTCCTTAAGGTAAACCTGCCCGTTTACCGTGCCGGTCATCACGAAGGGGGCGCTCCGCTTTCCGCAAGAGCAGATCGCTTGCCACACCATGTACTTTTTGGCAAACTTGGATAGTTTCTGCTTGCGAATCTCCTCCGGAACGCTGAATTTGTCCTCTGCGGAGAAGAACAACAGGCCCGGCAGCTGACGAAAGTCCGCTTTGACGTAGGTTTCGTCGTCCATTACCAGGCAATGCGGCTTCGTCAGCATTTCGGTGTACAGCTTCCGGGCTTGCGTCTTCTCCACCATGTTTTGCCTTTCGTCTTGGTTAGGAGCCTTCTGAACCTTGTATGTACGCAGGCCCTCCCGCTGCTTGGTACGCTGGACGAATGAACTTGACAAATTCAGCTTATTGGTGACATTCCGGACGCAACTTCTCGGTTCACGTCTAAACTGCTTAACTACGCGCTTGTGATCTTTTTCACTGACGGAGCATCCATTTTTGCCGTTCTTCACCTTCCGGTCGATGGTTAGGTTCTCGAAGGATCGTTTTAGTACTCTGCTGACCGTGGATTGGACGATTCCCAGCATCTTACCGATGTCCCGATGTGACAACTCCGGATTCTCGAAATGAGTGCACAGGATTAATTCACGGCGCTCTTTTTCGTTCGACGACATTTTTCCAAATTTACGAAAAATTTACAGTGAAGCATGGCCAACGTGATCTATACACTCTTATCTGATTATAAGCGAAAGCTGAAGATATAATTCCTAAAAATTAAATTTCTACAGCGTTTTTTCCGTGATGCAATTTGATGTGACACACCCTTTATTCCGAGAGGAACGGGAAATCACTGAAATGCCCACGTAGTCGGGATTATGGACTGAAACGGTCCATATGAACTTGGAATTCCCAGTAAGTGCTGGTCACTAGCCAGCGTTGATTACGTCCCTGCCCTTTGTACACACCGCCCGTCGCTACTACCGATGAATTATTAGGTGAGGCCTTTGGAGGCGAGTAATTTGCTGGCTCCTCGAGGGCTGCATTTGACACGCTGAAGTTGACCGAGCCTGGTTATTTAGAGGAAGTAAAAGTCGTAACAAGGTTTCCGTAGGTGAACCTGCGGAAGGATCATTATTACGTCTTATGATGACCTTTGTCGAACAGAAGACCGAACGCGTTGGGGTCTTGGTACATAGACACGCGTTACCCAGTGGTTGTTTTGCGAGGTGTTTGAACTATATGCGATGCTTAGGTAGCGCATATGCGTAATGGTGTTTTTCGGCCTTCAGTGGTGGAAAAACATTGAAGATAGTCAAACGTGCGAAGGCCCCGGCGCACGGCTTGATGAACACACGTCACAAGATGAAAGTCTTTGTGTGTTCCATCTTCTCCATACATGAGATAGTTCTTATAGGCCTCAAATGATGTGTGACTACCCCCTCAATTTAAGCATATTACTAAGGGGAGGAAAAGAAACTAACAAGGATTCCCTGAGTAGCTGCGAGCGAAAAGGGATGAGCCCAGCACGTAGAGGTGATGCGCGTTTGCGTGTCCACCTGGTTCCGTGTACTGGAAACGCTGCCCTCCGCCATAACCGATGCGTCTAGTTCAAGTTCAACTAGAATGTGGCCCTTACTCCCACAGAGTATACTAATATGGTGGAACGCTGGTGGTGTTGCAAAGCATCAAGATATGATTTCGACACCTGAGACCTCCTACAAACGATAGGTTTACAGGCTGGGTGTTGCGAGTTGCAGAGAGGTGTACATTTCGATCCTCTCAGACTACCCTTGCTTGGAGGTTGGCCTTGTACGTGTACGGTTGTTGTGTTTAAAAGAGAAGTCCTACTGTAGCTTAGTGCTGCATGTGGTGACTTCTCTTTTTTTTATTTAAACATTTTCGGGCGCTTGAAGGTCCATGCCGAGTGTCGGAGATAGGCATGTGGATGGGGTACGTGTACGGTTGTTGTGGTTAGAAGAGAAGTCCTACTGTAGCTTAGTGCTGCATGTGGTGACTTCTCTTATTTTTATTAAAAAATTTTCGGATGCCTGGAGGCATGTGGATGGGTCACATTCGACTGCAACGTGGTGCGTGAACGATGATATGTGCGGGTAGTCACACTGATCGCGCATAGGATGGCTTCTATTGATTTGTTTCAAAAGAACCTTCCTCGAGGTGCACGAACTTTCTCAACACTTGAGATGCCTTATGCTAGACATAAGATAGGCATGTGGATGGGTCACATTCGACTGCAACGTGGTGCGTGAGCGATGATATGTGCGGGTAGTCACACTGATCGCGCATAGGATGGCTTCTATTGATTTGTTTCAAAAGAACCTTCCTCGAGGTGCACGAACTTTCTCAACACTTGAGATGCCTTATGCTAGACATAAGATAGGCATGTGGATGGGTCACATTCGACTGCAACGTGGTGCGTGAGCGATGATATGTGCGGGTAGTCACACTGATCGCGCATAGGATGGCTTCTATTGATTTGTTTCAAAAGAACCTTCCTCGAGGTGCACGAACTTTCTCAACACTTGAGATGCCTTATGCTAGACATAAGATAGGCATGTGGATGGGTCACATTCGACTGCAACGTGGTGCGTGAGCGATGATATGTGCGGGTAGTCACACTGATCGCGCATAGGATGGCTTCTATTGATTTGTTTCAAAAGAACATTCCTCGAGGTGCACGAACTTTCTCAACACTTGAGATTTCTTATGCTAGACATAAGATAAGCATGTGGATGGGTCGTATTCGACTGTAACACGGTGCGTGAGCGATGATAGGTATGGGTGGACATATCATTCGCGTGTAGGATAGTAGATGCTGAGCAAATCATAAACTTTTGAAACAGCCCAATATCTATATCTATATATATAAAAATGGAGTGATGTCTGTCTGTCTGTTTGATTCTTATAGACTCGGAAACTACTGAACCGATCGACATGAAAATTGGTATGTAGGGGTTTTTGGGGCCGGGGAAGGTTTTCGTGATATTTTGAGACCCCTCCCCCCTGACTAAGGGGGGGCTGCCATACAAATGAAACACAAATTTCTGCATTACTCGGAAATTAACCAAGCAAACGAAACCAAAGTTGGCATGTGAAAGTTTTAGGGTGCAATAAATGTTTCTATGATGGTTAGACAGTCCTTCCCCCACTCAAAGGGGGGGCTGCCATACAAATGAAACACAAATTTCTGCATTACTCGAGAATTAATCAAGCAAATGAAACCAAATTTGGCATGTGGAGGTTTTAGGATGCAATAAATGTTTCTATGGTGATAAGATACTCCTTCCCCCTCTCTTAGAGGGGGCTGCCATACAAATGAAACACAATTTTTTGCATTACTCGGAAATTAATCAATCAAACGAAACCAAAGTTGGCATGTGAAAGTTTTAGGGTGCAATAAATGTTTCTATGATGGTTAGACAGTCCTTCCCCCACTCAAAGGGGGGGCTGCCATACAAATGAAACACAAATTTCTGCATTACTCGAGAATTAATCAAGCAAATGAAACCAAATTTGGCATGTGGAGATTTTAGGATGCAATAAATGTTTCTATGGTGTTAAGATACTCCTTCCCCCTCTCTTAGAGGGGGCTGCCGTACAAATGAAACACAAATTTTTGCATTACCCGAGAATTAATCAAGCAAATTAAACCAAATTAGGCATATGGAAACTTTAGGGTGCAATGAATGTTTCTATGGTGGTTAGATACCCCTCCCCCTCTCTTAGGGGTGGCTGCCATACAAATAAAACACAAATTTCTGCATTACTCGAGAATTAATCAAGTAAATGGGCGGGACGAAGTTTGCCGGGTTAGCTAGTATATATATATATATATATATATATATATATATATATATATATATATATATATATATATATATATAAACACAAATTTCTGCATTACTCGGAAATTAACCAAGCAAACGAAACCAAAGTTGGCATGTGAAAGTTTTAGGGTACAATAAATGTTTCTATGATGGTTAGACAGTCCTTCCCCCGCTCAAAGGGGGGGCTGCCATACAAATGAAACACAAATTTCTGCATTACTCGAGAATTAATTCCTATATATATATATATATATATATATATATATATATATATATATATATATATATATATATATATATATAGTGCGGAACCGATTGAGCTCAAAGTTTGACACAATATACAATCCACTTCAAGGAGTGTTGTTACGGCATAAGAAAAAGGAAAATTGGAAGAAAATAATTTTATATATGACCAGAGTGCGTTTCTCAAATTGAGCTTCTAATGAAATGTTATGAATATGTGTTCTATGTGAAGGAAACATTTTTTTACACGCGTTTGACAAAATCTTCAACTGGAATTGTGTTTCGAAGTGATTTAAAATTTATCGATTCCCCTCATCTATCTCTATCTCTATCTATATATATAAAAATGGATTTCTGTATGACCCCTGCCATACAAATTAAACACAAAATTCTACATTACTCGAGAATTAATCAAGCAAATGAAACGAAATTGGGCATATTGATGTAATAGGGTGCAATAAATGTTTCTATGGTGGTTAGACTTTTCATAACCCCCCCCCCCCGCACCCCCTTTTTAAGGGGGGGGGGGGGGTGCCATACCAAAAAAACACAAATTTATGAATTATTAGAGAATTATTCAAGCAAATGAAACGAAATTGGGCATATTGAGGTATTAGGGTGTGCAATAAATGTTTGTATGGTGACTCTCCACCCCCTCTCTAAGGGGGGGGGGGGTGTTGGTGGATGCGATACAAATGAAAAACAAATTTCTACATTACTCGAGAATTATTCAAGTGAATGAAACTAAATTGTGCATATTGAGGTATTGGGGTCCGAAAAAAGTTTCTATGGTGGTTAGACTCTCCATCCCCCTCTCTAAGGGGGAGGGGGGGATCTGTCATACAAATAAAACACAAATTTCTACATTACTCGGGAATGCAAGTGGTTGAAAAATCTTGAACGATATTATAATATATTATATTATAATGAAGAGGTCAACTTAGTATCACCAAGAGCGTTTTGCATGGACCGGAAGAGACGATAATCACTTGGAGCCAGGTCCGGACTATACGGTGGGTGCAATAAGACATCCCGACCGAGCTCCCGTAGCTTCTGGCGGGTCATCGAAGATGTGTGAGGCCGAGTGTTGTCTTGGTGGAAAACACCATTCCTATTGATCATTTCTGGCCGCTTCTGGTCAATCGCCTGCTTCAAACGGTCAAGCTGCTCACAGTAGAGAACCGAGTTGAGGGTGAAACTCTCTAATTAGGGATTTCCTTCCGTCAGGGTCGTTTAACCTGCTTCCGGTCACTTGCAAACAGCTGTTCCTCCAGCAAAAAAGAGCAGTATCAGTTTTATCCTTCTCCAGAAGACCTACGCATTCCTTTGAAGCCACCAACTACTCCCACAATCTACTATCTCTCAAAGGTTGAGCAATGCTAGCCAACTCCGCCGACCAATCGAGGACGAGGGCTGGCGACTCCTTTCGAGTCCGAAAAACGGGAATTTCCAAAACCGCAATAGAGGAGATAAATGTAATTTTCTTACAATTTTCTTCTTTTATTCCTTCCTTTTAAATCTACTCTTTAATGTTCTTCTGACCCTATCCTATTTTCTCTATCACTTCTTCCTCTGTCCTAATTGTGACGTCACAAAATTTTATGCTTTTATACTTGCAGTACTTTTCGTGTATTTTTTCTCTTCTTTCTCCGTCGTTTAACCGGATAAAATCCCCGCTGTAACCTCCAAGCGTGAATATGGCTCTTCTGGTTCCGGTATCCTTACTCGACGTCGACTATCAATGGCGGAAATTGCAGTCGAACGTCCCTTATTTCAATGGCGGGTACCACACGTCTCGGCGGAGAAAAAGATGAAATATAAAAAAAGGCCCGCTGAAAGGACCTGTCCAGCGCATTATTTCTTAGTCTTGATTCTCGCCAATACACTACTTTACCTTTTTTTCTCTTCCGGTTCTCTTCTTCTTTTTAGCTCTTATCTTTTCTCTTATAATTTCTATAAATTAAATATTAAATTACTAATAATTCATTCCTTTTCAATTTCCCACTAACCTTTTATTTCTTATAACAATCTTATTCTATCTTCTCTATTTGCTCTCGATGCACTCTGGCACTATTAAAATTTACTTGTTCCGACGCGCACTTCCTACTTCCTTGATGGTGGAAAGTCGTTAGCCGGCACTACTCTTTACCAAGGCGCCTCTATATATACCAGGTGAAACAATCATATGAAATGCACTTTCAGCCATATTGGAATTGCTGTCGGTATTGTTTACAAACAGCTGCCGGCGGCTCTCTACAAACTGCCACGACGCTTATTCGAACGATGCCTACTATGTTCGGCTTTAGCAAATTTATGTGAAAAAGTAGAGATGATTTTGTAGAATTTCATTCTCATCCAGTTCATCCACTACTCTCGCATGTGAAAATGCAAAAATGGCGTATCCTAGCAATAACAAAACAAACAACCCCCGCTCCACAAACCGTAATCCCCTTCTTATTGAAGTGATGATGATGCTTCGCCTGTTATACATTTATACAAACGCCTTGCTCTTTACCGAACTTTTCTTTTCTTTTTTCTTTTGTGTGAGTTCATTTATGTTTTGCCTAGTTGGCAGCTCTGTTGAATAACAGATGGTCCCATGAAGCGTATTTCGCGGTGGGCATCTTTACCCAGGGCTCACACCGTTCACTATTGGGCCAACTGTTTACAAGCGGCGGTGGGTATTTATGGCGATTTTTATTGAAATTATGTTGGGATCTTTTATTTGGGTAGAGCCCAAATTAATGCTTGGAACCAACGGTTACATTACCCCTCCGGCGGTTTCAAAATAACATTCTTGTTTATTTTGAGGATCAATTACCAGAAAGACTTTGTCTTCATACCTTTTCATTCTAAGTTAATACTGGAAAATATCATGATCGTGGTTTTTTTTGCATCACTTTAGCTTTCTCTTCCTTATTTTGTAAGAGCAATAAGACGATGTTCATTAAGTGTTGATGCGTTCATCACATGAACTCAAACAGCTGTCAGTAGTGTTATTAATTACATTGCCTCCTCTCTCAAATCAAGTCAATTCGCGAAAAATAATCTCGTCCTAGCGCTACGGACGTTTAGATGCGTTGTTAATTTTGAGGATCAATTACCAGAAAGACTTTATCTTCATACCTTTTCATTCTAAGTTTTTTTTTATCCAAAATATATATTTTTATTAAGGCTCATATGGCGTCAACCTGACGGGGCCGGGAGTTCAATATTTCGACAATGTTTGCCTTATAACTATCTTAGTAATATGTAACCGATTACTCGCGGTTAACTCGAGGTTAGTATTACAAGTGTTTTCGTAATTGTGATGTTGCTGTCTCCAATGCTCTGTACGTGTGCCCGACACGGGATACTTCCTATTGGGATGCAGCTGACCATTAATCAACAACGCCCCCCTAGTCTGTACCCCATATCTAGCGTGGTGCGTCTTCTCGACTCGGAATCCAGGAATCCAGGTTAGAATGGTCACTAGCCGGCGCAAACATCAGCTCGTGTAGAGTTGTCATGAGCGTTACAACCTTTGGCTCTTGTTGAATCATCAGTGGACTGCACAGCCTTTGGCCCGTGTATCTGTAAAGAGTGTGTGTATGTATTGCCGCGACTAAGTAAAAGTTTATAGATCGGATAGGAGGGATATGAAACGGGGACACAACGAAGGAAGCATCATTAAACGTTGACATCGGCGTTTCTGAGGAACAGGTATAGATGAAGCAGAAGATCAGGATCACGGCTACCTCAGATATCCCGGACGGGGATATCCGATTGTCTGCCTTTTGCTCTCAGTGCTCTAGAGAGCTGAGAGCGAGCAGCATGGAACCGGATACACGACCAGACAATATGCTCGATGTCGTGGTAGCCATCGCCACAATCACAAAGATTGTTTGCTGCGAGCCCAATGCGATAGAGATGCGTGTTTAGGTTGTAGTGATTGGACATAAGCCGAGATATCACGCGAATGAAATCACGACCTACGTTCAATCCCTTAAACCAAGCTTTCGTCGAAACCTTAGGGATAATCGTGTGTAACCAGCGACCGAACTCACCTTCACTCCACATGCGCTGCCAACTAATGAGTGTGTCCTGACGAGGAATGTGAAAAAATTCGTTATAAGCAATTTGCCTTTCAAAAAGTGTGCCTTATGAAGCGCCCACCTTAGCTAACGAGTCCGCTTTTCTCATTCCCCGGAATCGAGCAATGAGAGGGAACCCATTGTCGCGGACAGATAGGCTACGAAATAAGTAAGACAAAATATACATTTTAAACAAGACCCCAGCTGAGCGAAGGAAAATGTGTAAGAGCAAGGCAAACTCAAGTATTTGCTTATCCTAAATCCCAAATGGGAAATAGTCGTTTAGTTAGGACGAAACGCAATATTTAGATAGGACCAATGTAAGGCAATTAACAAATGTAAGAGCTCAAGTGTTTGATCAGGCTAGAAAACGCTTGTAGCTCGAAATTATTGCTGGTCATAAATTCAAAACAGACGAATATTTAGATTGCGTCTGGTAAACAATTTAATGCACGCATCACTTAGGATGCATTTATTACCCTTTCCATCCCTAGCTGCGCGCTCGGCTAGATACGCCAGCAGAGTGTAATAAAATATAAGATGATGTTTGTTCAGGTTTATTTTTAGGGCGAAGGATGGAAAGGGCCAACTCGAAAATAAGATAGGCCCACGGTGACGACCACGTGGTCGTCGCGTGGAGATAACGTAGAAGATTGTCCATGTGGGTGATCTAAGAAAAATGGAACCGATGTGTATCGGTTTCATGAAAGAGAGAGGAGATATTCCTCATCTTTAGGTTAAGAATGTCTGTATATATATTGTACATATTTGGAAAATAAAGTTAGTCTTAAACCACGAACTCACGCGAAAAAGCGTAAAATTTTCTTTAATTGTCAGGAAGGAAATTTTCATGGTGGCTCCAGAGAGGAATGTGAATGTTTCAGTGCTGATTCCTGACTCATCCATAAGCGATTGTGAACAAAAGCTAAAACGGCAGTGATTGCCAAGTGATTTTCAAAAAAATTGACAGTGATTGTCGATTGTGAACAAAAGCTAAAACGGCAGTGATTGCCAAGTGATTTTTCAAAAAAATTGACAGTGATTGTCGATTGTGAACAAAAGCTAAAACGGCAGTGATTGTCAAGTGATTTTTCAAAAAAATTGACAGTGATTGTCGATTGTGAACAAAAGCTAAAACGGCAGTGATTGCCAAGTGATTTTTTCAAAAATTGACAGTGCCTGTCGATTGCGAACAAAAATAAATTGGCGGTGATAGCCAGTGAAAACTCTAAAAGAGTTTCAATTTGCCAGTGTCCGGTGTCACAAACAGTTGAAAACGAACCAACTGCAGCAGCGAAGTAGCGGTTGAACAAAGACCTGGGAGCGACGGGCGGTGGAACCAGGCACCACACCAGCAGGGGAGAACTGACAACCAGTCAGCATCAACAGCAGCAACGGTAGCAGCATCAGCAGTAGCAGCAGCAGTAGCAGCAGCAGTAGCAGCAGCAGTAGCAGCAGCAGTAGCAGCAGCAGTAGCAGCAGCAGTAGCAGCAGCAGTAGAAAACCATCGCAGTAGGATCGAAACCAGAGTGACTTAGTACAAGACGACTTCACCGGAAACAGGTATAAAATTCAAACATATAAATAAGTAAGGAAAATGTCTGTACAATTCACTAATAATAAGAATGGAAATTGCCGATTGTGCAATGAACCCGACTCTAGGGATGACCTAGTAGCGTGTGACGAATGCGACCGATGGTTTCATTTGACATGCGCAGGTCTAAAACAAAAACCTGCCAAAAATGAAAGATGGTTATGTATCAAATGTAAACGCATAGAAAGTGAGTTGCTTAGGCTCCAATCAAAGTCTGCAACTTCACTAGAGGATCTTATGAGAATTCACAGAGAATCGATACAAACTCTGGTAGAATCTTTCCAAAACGTTAAAACGGAAAACAAAGAAGAAGATCTCGATCTATCTAGATTAATTGTAAGACAATCTCTTTCAGATCTTCCAATATTTGACGGCTCACACAGAGTGTGGCCTAGATTTAAAATAACTTTTGAGGAAACCACCCTTCAAGGAAAATTTTCTGAATTAGAAAATATAAATCGCCTTCAAAAGCATCTAAAAGGAGATGCACTGAGGTTAGTAAGTGCGCTCCTAATAGATAAATCAAACGTTCCCAAAATAATGGAGAAATTAGAGATGCGTTTTGGTAACCCAGAAACAATATACTCAAATTTGTTGAAAGATGCGATAAATATCAAGAACCCTCGTTTTGAGTCACCACAAACAGTCATTGATTTTGTCACGTCGATCGACTGCTTCGTAACAAACGTTAAAATGTTAAAACATGATGAATATCTAAATGATCCAAGATTAATTCGTGACTTGGTTGCAAAACTCCCAAAACCCCTACACTTTCAATGGATAAAATTCGTGTCAGATTCAAAGAGAGATAGAGTAGATATAGACCCATTCATACCAACATTAGAAGATTTTAATGACTGGTTGAAACCGCATGAAGAATTAGCTACAATGCTACTCTCGGAAAATAACGAGCGAAATACTAGAGTTGATCGTCTAAACACCCTTGTTACAAGGGAAACGAATTCCAAACACAAGCGTCCGCTTAAGTGTTCTTATGCAAACGTGATCACAAAACATCAGCATGTCCAGAATTTGAAAAAATGAATGTTCCTCAGAGATATGATTTCATTTATAAACATAAACTATGTTTAGCCTGCTGTAATTTCACGAACCATATGGCAAAGAACTGTAGGATAGCAAAGCCTTGTGGAGTTGATGGATGTAAATTCAAACACCATCCTCTATTGCACAGAAGTAGCGAAAAAGGCAAGGACAGTGTTCCTCAGGAGTTCGTCAATTGTCACGTGAATAAGGAGAAGAAAGTTTTGTATCAAATTATTCCGGTTACGCTAGACAACGGAAGTAAGAAGATTCAAACTTTCGCATTTATTGATCCAGGGTCGTCTGTGAGCTTAATTCACGATGACATTAAAACCAAACTAAGAATGAAGGGTCGGAATAATCCATTGACATTGATTTGGACTAATGGCGAAACTCAACAAGAATTAGACAGTGAAGAAGTTACTGTAGGTATAAGCGGGAGCAATGATCAACATTTCTATTTGAAAAATCTGAGAACCGTATCAGATTTATCGCTTCCGTCTCAATCAATGTGTGTTGATGAATTGCAACAAAAATATTAAATGGTCAGGTTTAGCCTTAAAAGGATATAATAACGCCAAACCAGAAATATTGTTGGGTCTCCCACACGCATATTTGATAAGCGGTAGTGAGGCGAGATCGGGTAAGTTCAATGAACCAGTTGCTCAGAGAACTAAGCTCGGATGGGTGCTATTTGGACAGACAAATGAATGTAAAACACAAAAAGAGCATGTACTCACCAATGACGAAATTGACTCATCAGATCTATTCAACAGACTGATGGAAGGTTACTTCAGTTTAGAAGACTTTGGAGCAAAAGCACCTGTGAAGGCATTGATGTCTAACGATGAGAAAAGAGCGATTGACATCATGAATAAAACTCTGACTTATCAAGAAGGAAGGTATGAAATCGGACTGTTGTGGAAACATGATAATGTACAGTTCCCAAATAGCTATCAATCAGCCTTGAACAGACTTCACGGTCAGGAATCAAGGATGAGTAAAAATCCAGCCTTGAAAAAATGGTACGTGGATAAAATTAAAGAGTATGTAATCAAGGGATACGCAAGAAAACTCACTTCTAAAGAGCAACAGAAACACGATCCTAAAAACTTCTATCTACCACACTTTACAGTGGTAAACCCAAATAAATTCCCTATAAAACCACGACTTGTATTTGATGCTGCTGCAAAAGGTTAAAGGAGAATCTCTAAACACAAAGCTATTATCAGGCCCAGACGCAACAACGTCGCTGCAAGGAGTTTTAATACGGTTTAGAGAGGGAACATTTGCAATTGCTGGGGACATTCAAGAAATGTTCCATCAAGTAAAAATAAGAAAAGAGGATCAAAATGCTCAAAGGTTCTTATTTAGGGAGAATTTTGATACAGATCCCGAAGTATACGTGATGCAAGTAATGACGTTTGGAGCTACTTGCTCACCAGCTTGTGCACAATTCGTGAAGAATTCAAACGCAGAGAAATTTAGAGAGGCTCACCCACAAGCGGTAGAAGCTATACAAAACAACCATTACGTGGATGACTACCTAGATAGTTTCAATGACTTAAAAGACGCGTCAAAAATTGTAAACGAGGTTATTGCGATACATAAACATGGCCACTTTAACATTAGGAACTTTACATCCAATAGCGAGGAGCTGCTAGAAAAAATTCCGATGGAAAATAGGACTGAAATTAAAAAGGAGTTGTTCGAAAAACGCGAGGAATCATACGAGAAAGTACTTGGAATATACTGGGATACAAAAGAAGATTGTATAAGCTTCAAAGTAGAAATCCCTATTACTCAAGAATTTACTAAACGACGATTGCTCTCACAAAGCATGAGTGTTTATGACCCGCTAGGATTACTTTCGCATATAACAATTCAATCTAGAATCTTAATGCAAGAGCTTTGGAAAAGTGGAATTACATAGGATGAACCAATTAACTCAACCATGAAGGTTAAGTGGGAAAAATGGCATCAAAGACTCGAAGAAGCTAAATCGACCAAAATACCACGCTCATATAGTAAATTTTCTTACCCTAAGGAACGAGAGCTACATGTATTCGTAGATGCATCAGAGAATGCCTTCGCATCTGTAGTGTACCTTAAAAATATATATGAATCATGCACTGACATCAATATCGTAGCCGTGAAGGCAAGGGTAGCACCAACTAAAATTATTTCTGTACCACGGCTTGAATTACAAGCCGCGGTATTAGGAACTAGGTTGGTAAAGACGGTGAAAGACGAACTGCGCATATCAATAAAAAGAGTAGTTTTTTGGACAGATTCAAGAACAGTATTAGCGTGGATTCGCTCAGAACCACGCAAATATAAGCAGTTTGTTGCCTTAAGAATTGGAGAAATCTTAGAAACAACATATGTAAACCAATGGAAATGGGTAAATAGCAAAAATAATCCAGCTGATGAAGCTACGAAATATACAAAACATAACTCGATCTGGTTCTCTGGTCCCGAGTTCTTACATGCCAATGAGGAAAATTGGCCCAAGGAAGATGAAAAAATTGATACTTCCGAAGAAATTAGACCCATGTACCCTATCAAATCGAAAAATTCAATGGTCTTGATAATATTCACATAAATTGGTGTTCGGAATTTACAAGGCTAAAGCGATCACTAGCCATTGTATTCAAATATATTGATTGGTTAAAATCAAAAGTGAGAAAAATAAAATTCAACAAAACCATCGAGAAAGTTGATTTGGATTATGCCGAATGCATCTTAATTCAAAAAGCGCAATGGGAGTCATATCTCAGCGAAATGGAACTACTACAGAAGGGAGAGAAAATCCACCAAAAAAGCGAGATAAGAACGCTCAATCCTGAGCTCTGCGCACACGGACTGATAAGATCAAGAGGACGCATTGAAAATGCTAACTGTCTACCTACTTCAGCTAGAACGCCTATCATACTGTCTTACAAACACTACGTAAGCACATTAATATTACGCCATTACCATGAGAAATATCGGCATAGAAAAAGCGAAACGGTGATAGCAGCCGTACGACAAAAGTTTTGGATCACAAACATAAGAGTCGCAATTAAAACCGTTAAAAGAAACTGTCAATACTGTAAAAACATGTCCGCGAAACCTGTTCCCCCAATAATGTCAGTCCTACCACCATGTAGAGTTACGCCATATTGCAAACCATTTACGTTTACTGGAACAGACTATTTCGGGCCATATTGCGTATCTATAGGCAGACGAGTAGAAAAACGCTGGGGATGCCTATTCACCTGTCTGACCACTAGAGCAGTGCATCTTGAACTAGCACAAGATATGAGCACAGACTCTTTCATTATATGCTTTCGAAATCTACAATATCGTAGAGGTAAAGTACAAGAATTATTTAGCGACAATGGAACTAATTTCATTGGAGCTAAAAACGAGTTCGACAGAATGCTTAGAAAATTATCGAATGACGAAGTTAAATGGCACTTCAATCCTCCCGCTTCACTACATTTCGGCGGAGCGTGGGAAAGAATGGTAAAAGAAATAAAAAGTTTGCTGCCGCAAGGGCAAGGAACAATGCCAGAATATGAGCTCCGAACGGTTCTAACCGAAATAGAATTTCTTATCAACAATCGACCATTAACACATATTCCACTAGATATTGAGGATGACGAAGTTTTAACTCCCAATCATTTTTTGTTGGGATGCGCTGGTGAAGCGGTAGCTTCTATCGACGATGTCTCAAAGGCGGAGGCCACTCGGCAGCACTGGAAAAGAGCGCAATTAACTGTCAAAGGATATTGGGATCGATGGGTAAAGGAATACCTTCCAACATTAACTAAAAGTAACAAATGGTTGGAGAAAGTTAAACCTATAAAGGAAGGCGACATAGTTGTATTCGCCGATGAGGAGAAAAAAGGCAAATGGCATAAAGGCAAGGTGATTAAAACCGTTGTTAATACGGACGGACAAGTTAGATCCGCAACCGTAAAAACAATAAAAGGGGAATTTATTAGACCAGCTGTGAAATTAGCAGTATTAGAGGTGATTCGAAACGATACAGACCACACTAAGAGCTCGCCAGAAAATAATATTTTTTCATCGCCTCTCAACTTTGTTGGTGTAATACAAGCTGCACCAGAGAATAAGATGGAAGTGGGAGAACGAAAAAAGTTTCCGAACTGGGGAATAAGGAAAACAGCTGACGACAAACATGTAAAAGAACTTGCATCGAGTTTCAAGTCAAAACAAAATCAAAAACAGAAAGCTACAGGGAAAATGAGACCATATACTGGCTCAATACAAAACAAATTAGTAACTGCTTTAGCAGTTTTGGCATTAGTTAATTTAACAAGTGCCGTGAGCATTAAGCCTCTCGAAGGAGGAGGATTGATGTTCGACCATTTAGGATCCTGCCTAGTAAAGCGTGGAATCTGGAGGACGAACATCGTATCCAATATAGCACCTAATGACGATATATCCATGCTTGATTCAATTCATTCGAATTTAGCAGAAGCCTTGACATTTTTGGGAAACGTAACTAGAGACAAAACTTTAGCAGAAATAACTATGTCAATAGAACGACAATGTAATAACGCTAAACAAGAAATAACTCTTTTACGTCGACTAAAAAGAAGTAAAGGAATACTTGGTTTTCTGAAGGATTTACTATTCGGAAGTAATGACGTGGAAGACGAAGTACAATCTTTACGCATCCATGAAGAGCAGAAGCTTCATGAAATTTCACAGACGATGAGAACCCTAAATGAGAAAAGCAAAAATATGGGAGACGAATTAAGCAAGAGAATTTATAATCTTAATTTAGGAATGACAGCCTTGAAGGAAAAGTACTCGGAAGAAAAAATTAATAAATTTACAGAAAATTTTTTTGAAACAACAATATTAGCTTCACGACTGATTGAAGGAATAACTCAAAAGTATACAACATTAAAAACCCACCCCTTAACTAACGATGAAATGCAAAAAACAACTGAGAAAATCAGACGGCAGTTGCCGAGAGGATACACTATCCTTGGGGACCCGCTAGCAGTCAAATATGAACTTAAGAATGAAAATGGAACTATACACATAATAATGGAAAATGTTATTATCTTTAAGAACAATTTCGAACTCTTAAGAGTAATCTCGATTCCTGAGAATGGAAGTATTGTACAGATAGACCACCCTACTATAGCAATAAACGATAACGAAGAATTTTTCTACCCAAACGAAAATTTAGTAAAATTTAATAATAGTCATTATATAATAAATCAACCAGAATTTATTAGAACAATAGATTGTATAGCTGGCGCTGTATTCCATAAATCTACAAAGAACATGTGTATAACAAAAACACTACAGGAGCCATACGCAACGTTGATACAACTAAGCAAAGTTAATTCAATAGTGTATATAACCAGCCATTCTAAGACAATTATAATTCATTGCGATAATACAGTGATATCACCACCCTATAAGGTTGCGATTGTAGAATTATCCCCAGACTGTAAAATTCTAACTGAGAATAACGTTTTATACGCCCAAATATCAGGAAATGATACAAAATCAAAAATATTCTTCAAATCAATAGAAAAGCTTCCATATAATATTGTAAAATTAGACGCAGATGTAAAACTAAACAAAACAATCTCGAATGAAAATCCATATAAAAATTTGAACATAGAGGACATAAGCATCCCTGAAAATGATCTAATTCAAAGGAAGCATGTCTTTACATTCGGCGGTGCAATAAGCATCATATCGGTAATTATGATAATAGGAATTTTCATGTTTATAAAGAAAAAATCGAGAAGGAACAGACAACATAATGAAAATAACGAACCTCCACGTTCTATTCTAGAAATGATAAGGCTAAATGGATTACGAGAAGAATCAACATCAAGAAATCCTCCTATGATTGTAAACCGCGATAGTTGTCTGTAATTGTAAATCTATGGGATATATTTACGGGGTCCGGAATGTCGCGGACAGATAGGCTACGAAATAAGTAAGACAAAATATACATTTTAAACAAGACCCCAGCTGAGCGAAGGAAAATGTGTAAGAGCAAGGCAAACTCAAGTATTTGCTTATCCTAAATCCCAAATGGGAAATAGTCGTTTAGTTAGGACGAAACGCAATATTTAGATAGGACCAATGTAAGGCAATTAACAAATGTAAGAGCTCAAGTGTTTGATCAGGCTAGAAAACGCTTGTAGCTCGAAATTATTGCTGGTCATAAATTCAAAACAGACGAATATTTAGATTGCGTCTGGTAAACAATTTAATGCACGCATCACTTAGGATGCATTTATTACCCTTTCCATCCCTAGCTGCGCGCTCGGCTAGATACGCCAGCAGAGTGTAATAAAATATAAGATGATGTTTGTTCAGGTTTATTTTTAGGGCGAAGGATGGAAAGGGCCAACTCGAAAATAAGATAGGCCCACGGTGACGACCACGTGGTCGTCGCGTGGAGATAACGTAGAAGATTGTCCATGTGGGTGATCTAAGAAAAATGGAACCGATGTGTATCGGTTTCATGAAAGAGAGAGGAGATATTCCTCATCTTTAGGTTAAGAATGTCTGTATATATATTGTACATATTTGGAAAATAAAGTTAGTCTTAAACCACGAACTCACGCGAAAAAGCGTAAAATTTTCTTTAATTGTCAGGAAAGAAATTTTCACCCATGCTAAGGTAATCTTGAATAATTTTTCGACCAAAACACTCAATGGATGTCTTATTCTTGTTAGGAAATAAGATGAGCATTTATCAACTTTCATTGAACGAATTGCCTCTATTGAGCTGAGACTGTCTGAAAAAATAAAATAATGGTCGATGGGCAATGTTTCAATGATCCCTAGTGCGTAGTATATCGCACCCAGTTCAGCGACATACACGGAACAAGGATCTTTGAGTTTGAAAGAGGCACTGGAATTTTCATTGAAGATGCCGAAGCCAGTGGACCCGTTCATGAATGAACCGTCAGTAAAGAACATTTTATCAGATCTAACTTTCCCATATTCTGCCGAGAATATCGGCGGAATAGAATCGGAGCGTAGATGATCTGGGATTCCATGGATTTTTTGTCGCATGGACAGATCAAAATTGACAGAAGAATTGCAAAAATATGAGAAGCAAACTTGGTTGGAGATGCCCGGTGAAGGGTGCACTTCATGGGTAAGGAAATCATGGTACAAAGACATAAAACTTGACTGAGGAGTCAGTTGGAGTAGATTTTCGAAGGTATCAATCACCAATGGATTCATGATCTTGCAACGGATGAGAAATCTGTAGGATAATTCTGTGAATCGAAGAGTAAGCGGGGGTACTCCTGCCAAAACTTCGAGACTCATCGTATATGTCGAATGCAAACACCCCATTGCTATACGCAAGTAACGATATTGTATTCTCTCCAGCTTGAGAATATGAATCCTGGCAGCTGATCGGAAGCAAAAACTGCCATATTCTAACACTGATAATATCGTTGTATTGTACAACTGAATGAGGTCTCCTGGATGGGCACCCCACCATGTTCCGGTTATTGTTTGGAGAAAATTGATTCTTTGCTGGCATTTCTGTTTCAAATACGCAATGTGTATTCCCCAGGTACATTTAGAGTCAAAATATACTCCAAGGTATTTGAAAAACATCGAGTGCCTGATCGCTTTACAGGATAGGTGAAGCTGGAATTGGGCGGGTTCGTGCTTCCTAGAAAAAACGACCATTTCAGTTTTCTCCGTAGAGAATTCGATACCCAGCTTGAGAGCCCACGTGAACAGATTGTTCAGGGTATCTTGCAACGACTTTTGCAGAATGACGGGATTAGTACCCGTGATGGAAATAACTCCATCGTCTGCAAGTTGTCTCAGCGTGCAGTCTCTAGTTAGACAATCATCTATATCATTGACGTAAAAACTGTACAAGAGGGGGCTTAGGCAGGAGCCTTGTGGTAGGCCCATAAAACTGTATCGAGAAGATTTCAAGCTGCCATGATTGAAAAACATGTGCTTTCCTGACAGTAAATTGTACAGGAAATTATTCAGAATTGGTGAAAGTCCACGATTATGAAGTTTCTCTGAGAGAATTTCCATGGAAACTGAATCAAATGCCCCTTTGATATCGAGGAAAACGGAAGCCATTTGTTCTTTGCGAGCAAATGCGATTTGGATTTCAGAAGATAGCAGCGCCAGACAATCGTTCGTCCCTTTACCTCGGCGGAAGCCAAACTGCGTATTTGACAGCAAATTGTTCGCTTCAACCCACTTGTCCAAACGAAGTAGAATCATTTTCTCTAACAATTTACGAATACAGGATAACATTGCAATCGGCCTATACGAGTTGTGATCGCAAGCCGGCTTGTTGGGTTTTCGTATGGCTATCACTCTCACTTGCCTCCAGTCATGTGGGACAATATTCAGCTCCAGAAACTTGTTGAACAAGTTCAGCAAACGCTGTTTCGCCAAGTCGGGAAGATTCTTCAACAAGTTGAATTTAATCTTGTCCGACCCAGGAGCTGAATTGTTACATGAGAGGAGGGCAATTGAGAATTCTACCATCGAAAAATTCTCATAGTCGCATTGGAGCGGAATGTCGCGTACGACGCTTTGTGCAGGAACGGAATCGGGACAAACCTTTCTTGCAAATTTGAAAATCCAACGGTCAGAGTATTCCTCACTTTCATTTGTATGGTTCCAGCCACGCATTCTCCTAGCCGTATTCCAAAGAGTGCTCATAGCGGTCTCCCTTGACAAACCATTGACGAACTTTCGCCAATATCCACGCTTTTTTGCTTTAATCAGACCTTTTAGTTTGGCTTCTAGAGCTTGGTACTTTCGAAACCATTCCACTAGTCCAGTTTTCCGGAATTTTTTGAAAGCGGATGATTTTTCAAGGTAGACCTTTGAACACTCCTTGTCCCACCAAAGTGATGGAGGACGACGTCGGAAAGTGGTAGCAGGAACACGTTTCTTTTGAGCTTGAAGTGCGCTTTCGTAAATCAAACTCGATATAAAATTATACTCTTCGAGTGGAGTAAGTTCATGGATTAAAACAAGTGCTTCAGATATTATTTCTGCAAATTTTCTCCAGTCAATATTTTTCGTGAGGTCATACGCAATATCGACTGACTCACGAGAACCTGATTCATTGGCGATCGATAAAATTATTGGCAGGTGGTTACTACCGTGGGGATCTTGGATTACCTTCCACGTGCAATCCAGGGATAACGAAGAAGAGCAAAGTGATATGTCTAGCATACTTGCCCGTGCAGGAGGGTTGGCTATTCTGGTTGCTTCCCCAGTATTCAAAACTGTCAATTTGAAGTTGTCGCACAGATCATAAATCAAAGTGGCACGGTTGTCATCGTAGAGTGAACCCCATGCTGTTCCATGGGAGTTGAGGTCACCTAAGATTAGCTGCGGATCCGGCAGTGCCTCGATGATATCAAAAAACTGATGGCGGCCAACCATAGTTCTTGGAGGAATATATATCGAGGCAATGCAGAGGTCTATGCCATTGATTTGTGTCTGGCAAGCGACAACTTCAATGCCTGTCATCGATGGGAGAGTGACTCTATAGAAGGAGTGACATTTTTTGATCCCCAATAGTACGCCACCAAACGAGTCATTTCGATCGAGGCGAACCCCTTCTATCACTAATACATTTTTGTAGTCCGATCTGAGATTTCTAAAAATTATATCGAATTTTTTTTGCTCGATAGGAGGTATCGCCATGTAATCGAAAATCTCCATTATCGCATGGTAATAATCCATGAAAGTCTCAGATCTTCTCTGTCTCCGTTGGGCTGCCTGTTGCTCGTAATGAAAATCCATATCTGGGGGCTGAAACTCTTGCTTAAGTTCTACAACAAGTTCATTCCAGCTTCCAATTAACCTATTTTTCTTCCCCTCTATAAACCACATTCTGGCGTCACCGGAAAACAAATGATTCGCTTCTTTAAAAAGAGCCTTCTTGCTTATATTCTCGGCCTCTGCCATAAATTCAACTTCTACTATAAACTTGTTCAGCTTTTTCCCTTCATCTCTCCCATCGTATTTCATTCTCCAATCTGCTACAGACCGCGGTCTTCGCTTTGGAGCTTCCGACGTATCACTTTCAGTTTCAGAACTACTTCTGTCATCGCTACTTTTTTCATTATATCTTCCATGCTTTTTCATGCTGTGTTTTCTTGGTTTCAAAATTTCGTCATGGTTACACTTCTCATAATCATCCCTTTGTTTCCCTTCACTATTATTCTTAGATCTTTTGGATGACAACCCAACGATCTTCGAAGCCTCCCGCGTATTCAATTTAGCTTCAATATAAGTATCAATATGTTTTATCAATTTTTTCAATATTTCATGCGATTCAATTGAGTTCTGATCAGCTCTCATATGAGGATTATTTCTTCTTCTGTGTTTTCTTGTATTCACTGGTGGATCTGGTTCTTCCTCTTCACTACTAACTTCTGAATTTTCATGTTTTCTGTATTATCATCCTCCCGTTCTAAGGTTTCTTCTCGTACACTCAAGTTATTCATCTGTTTCAAAATTCTTTCTTCTGTGAGTTTTCTAGCTTCAATGTCCGAAGACAAAAGCGAAAAGTTATCATTCAATAGCTTTAAAACAGTTGCTTCTAAGCCTTCTGTATTGAAGTTCTTTTTCAGACGAATAACTCGAAAATACAAATGAATCAATCTCATTTTGAACGGGGGCAAATCAACTCGTTTGGTTTTATTATTCTCTAATTTATATTGTATTTCGGTAATTTTTTCTTTTAATTTCAGATATTCATTCCCGCATTCTTCCTGAGAATTACACACAGTTAATTCAAACTCATTAGATTCCCTCTGTTCTTTCAGAATTGTTCGCAGTTTTCTTTTCTTCACATCACGGGATTCAGCTTCAGTGAATGGAACCTGACGCACTTGTAGCTCATGCTCAATTTCATCGACTAGCAAATGATCCACATTCATCGATCGATATTGCAGTAAATACTCGGAATTCATTATAACACACAATTAGAACTTGATCAGCAATAGAATTAAATTAGAATAAAAATAATTTCAACACATTTATATAAAAATTCAAAATTATAGGACACTATTACGTCACAAACATTTACCAGCACAAAACATTTTCAAAAACGCGATTATATAAATTAATCAAAAAAATGTATTATATACAATCACTAGTTTTAAGTCTGAATAGTTTTAGTTGTTGTCGTGAATTAAAATGGAGTTTGGCTGTTATGGGTTTCAATGGCTTTTCAGATTTTCAGCGATCAATTGTCGAATAATTTCTTCCTATTATGCTTTTGTGTCGGTCGGTTGTTCTTTGAACAAAATTTAACTGCTTTGTTCCGTGCTTTTTCACAATAGTTTTTCTTTTGCACTTTCACGAACCGATTAAAATTCAGCAATTGTCTCTTAAGTTCTTTGAAAGTAATTATTCGACACTGATTGATGAAGAACAACTTGCACAATTGGATGAAATCCGATTCGTTAGATTTTTATGCTACTCGATCCTCCAATTACCTTTCGTGTGCTATTGTTGGGCGCCAAATGTGACTGAACTACTGTCTGTATCCCGGAAAGTCTCAGTAGCAAGAGACCCCTCGAACTGTGTCTCAGGATCGGCTTACTACTGGGTAATTGGAGGGGCTTCGCGGATCAAATAAAAGATTTTCTCACCTTCTTTTACCTTTTTTTTATTCATCTTACAATTCTGGTGTTTGGCGAGCAGTTCCTTGGTGGCGAGAGGGTAGTGGGTCAGAAGCGGGTTGATATCTGGTCTTCAAAAGTGGGTCTTCTATTTTGTCCCTCAGTCTCTAAAGTCCTCGGCCAGTCGTCACGTGGAAGGTTGACCTGTGACCGGCGTCTTCCCTCTTTGACACAATCGTCAGGCCCAGGACGATACCGGAAAGACACTGCCGAGAGGGGCCCTCCTTTATGATTATGGCCAACCTAGCCAGAGGGTGAATCGCTCCTTAGCGATTGGGCGTAGCTCGGTCCCGCTAGCCAAGGTGTGCGATGGTCAACCACGAGGTTCGTCGATCCAAACTTTCGACCGAACTTGAGACAAACGTCCGTTACACACCACGCCTGGTTTCAACAAGCCCCGAGCTTCATGGCGGATGCTCTCAACAGCATTTTTCATTTTCCACTCTATTGTGCCTCCATCATATTGCTGACCCTCTCTTCATAAAATCTTCTGCTATACCGACTCGCCATTTCGCCTTATTTTTACATACAAGTTTATCATACACATTAATTCGATTTATTCCCTACTTGACATTAATTATTCCCTACTTCAAAATATTAAAAAGGTGACAATTCTTAAATACAAAAAATTAAAATAAAAACCTAACGCTTCTGTAACAAACGGTTACAACGGAGAGGTGCTAATAGTGACACAATCTAACCTGGAGATACTGCTATCATAGAGCTCCAAATCTAAGCTGAGCTGAGCTGATCTGATTCAAGATTTCATTCGAAATGGTTTATTGTCGTCAAAGAGAACAACGTCAGCTTACTTCTTGCCAGACGGTAAAGGTTATGTTGTAAAGTGACATATATCACAAACAAAAAACTCAAATTTGAGTTGACAATTCGCGAACGAACCGTGGAAAACCAATTAATGTTAAAACATCCTCCCGATCAGTGAAGAATTCAAATGCTCCATCATATCTATCTGAATAAGTTCGTTTGATGCAAGATCAGTCATTTTAAACTTTATTTTTAAACTGTGACGATATATATTTTTTAACACTCCTATACTCGCGCATTGGTCTGTCAGATCGAGAAATCAATAATTCATTCATTTGTCAGAAAATATCAACACAACACTTTGCGATTCTCTCTAGCTTCTTTATTCGTCGTTCGTCATCGTTTAGCGTATCGCATGTGTTGGTACAAAGGGGACGTGTGTCACTTTTTTCACACTTTCGGTCTGACACACCGACGCGAATATAGGAGTATCTTTTTTGGGCAAGTGCCTTTTTTCATATTCTAGAATATTGTTGCATAAAATGTATAAATTAATGTTAATGGCGTGGAATATTTATTGAATATAATGCATAAGATTATTACCCGACTATTCTTATATGATTTCAGTCCCTTTTGTAACTGGATTGAACGGATCCATATATTAACTATTCGTAGTTAGATTCATACGTTCGAAAGCAAAATATAAATATTCGACTTTCGTATATTTATTCGCTAGATATAATGGTCATACATATACACACTTGTGAAAGAATTTCACTTGTGGAAGAATTGTTAACAGTAAACTATAAACTAATCGGTGGCTTATGGTAATTTTTAACAGTTACGGTTTCGGGGATATTTTTTTATAATGGAAAATATCGACAAGAAAACAAGAAAAAGAAAAGGAAGTTTATAAGGAATTAAAAGGAATTTTATATCATCTTTTTATGCCCCATCTAAAAAAAGGAAATAATTCTTAGTTTACCAAGAATACAGAGACGAGTAATATGCAAACTTCATATTCCAGAACCTTCATCATCTGGTAATTATCTAGACAGTCGTTATACATTATTTTATTCGATAAAAGACCCGAAAAACACACAACAACTGCATGAAATGTAAAAAAATATGTTTGTTCCGAGTCTGCAGTTATGCTATGTTCTGATTCTTACTCCAATGAAACCACAATCGATTAATACGTTTTTATGTTATTTTATAACTCTTTATACTTCCATGAATTATATTCAGTTGCTTACTTTTAATTAATAACAGTGAAAATTTTGAATTTCGTTATTTGTTTTGGAGTATCGAAAATTACTCTGTTTTGAGGAGGCTAAAGTAGATGACTATTAAAACATAATAAAGACGAAGAAAACTTATTTTTTGAGTTTTTTCATTCAATCGTACCCTCTTCTTCAAATAAGTGCCAACAAAGCCTGAAAAATACACAATGGCAACATTACAGAGAAGTTAAACTTTCGGTCTGTGACACCGTGCGCGAGTATACGCGTTATGATTTTGCACGCGAGCACAGGAAGGTTAACGTTAATAAAGTCAAATTTAAAAACTTTTTATTTGAGGATGAAATGATTTTTTTTTCGTTTTTTTTCCTGTGAGAAGGGGGAAGATGTGTGGCATGAGCCACGCTATCGGATAATTGCACAGCATGCATAAAGTCGGGTTCAGACGGTGCTAGTAAACATACGAGTCGGTCTAGTCAGTTACTGCAGTGCAGCTACTCACACCGTGTGAACACATCATGTGTTGGGAACGTGGAAACCTTGCTCCCATAAAAGGCTCACTGATGGCAGTTCAGCTGTCATCACGTCGACGCTGCTATAACGGAAGCTGTACGTCAGACGGTATGTCATTCAAGTCAGTCAGTGTGTGATATTAGTTGCAACAACACATGTTTTAAAGTCCCGCAATAAAGATATTTTAATTTGTAGTTTAATGTACGTATCGCGTATTTCTTTCGGTCTGTCCGGAACAGCCACCTCTTAATACGCGATCGTAACATCATGCCAGTTAGTGTCATGTGTGATTCGGCGTGCGAGCTACTTCAAAGTTTTTTGAATTTACTCGCACTCGCACTAGAGGATCATCATCGTAGAGTACGACGTCCTTCAATATTGTGTTTGTTGCTCCTTTTCATTGCACCCAATTCCTGACCCAAGAAATTCAGCACAAAGCATTTTTATACACGGTCAGCGTGTATTTCGCGATAAAATAGTGTAATAATAAATGCAACTGAAAATCTGAGACGAAAACTGCCAATAGATAAGTCGATTTCGGATCAATCAACTGTCAAATTCGACCCGATTGCTGTTTCTGACTATTTGATGGACATTTGAAAAATTATCTGGCATCCCTGGTAAGCCAATGATGTGGTATCTAATTCCTCGTCAGCAGCTCACACTGTGTGAACGGACAAGGCGAGTCAATCAATTATCAAGCGAGTTCACCGGCCCAGTAGCTGCTCACTGTCAAGTCAGCTACTAGCAACGTATAAATGGGCCTTAAGTCTAATGTATAAGTGACAACACACCATCCACTCAGCACTCAACCATCGGTTTACTTCTCGTATTCTAGTGAGTTCACTTCGTCCGTCGGTTTACTGCTCGTATTCTAGTGAGTTCACTTCGTTGCTATGCGCGTTGACGGTGGAATGGTGTCGACATCTAGATACGACATTAGTTTGTATGAGGCCAACTATTCTCTATCAAATTAGTCGGTTCTAAGGCAGTTTTAATTTGTTAAAATAGGTTTGATTTTTTTTCCTTTGCGTTATTATCGAGTGCAGCCATCATTCGAGTAGGTATTGTTTACGAGGCAAGTCGTGTGTGCCGTATTGCTGCATGTTGGGTGATTCCTAATAAATGGCTAGCACGCACAGATGCTGTATTTTTTTATATTTTTTTCTTGAAAGTTAAGTTTTTTACATAAAATATCCAAAAATCAGAGATGTGTTATTTTTCGTTTTTAAGTTATTATTTTTCAAAGTTAAAATGTTTTCGGTCTACGTTCAATATTTCTATGCGTCTGGATTGGATGTATGCGACTAAGATCAATTAATGTGTAATGTGCAAATGTGTAATTTTTTCAAAAAAGATTGGGCAATTGGCTTTAATTTGATATATATCTGAATCGGTTCAGTAGTTCAAAAGTAATAAATTTTTTAACAAAGTCATTTTAAGAAAAAAAAAAGAAAATGATTTTTTGGACCATCGGTTAACTTTGAAAAATCATAACTTAAAAACGAAAAAAAACGTCTCTTTGGTTCCCACACATGTTATGTGAAAAATCCTCAGCTTTTCAGAAAAAATATAAAAAATATAGCTGTTCGCCGCACCAGCCCCTCGAACAGGTCTGTGACGGTGTGTAACGCAACTCTAACGGATGATCTGGGAAGTATGGGAGAAAGCGACAGTAGGAAAAAACGTAAACATAAACAAAACAGAAATTATACAAAAAGCGGTGATTTGGTTAATTGGTGATTGGAAAATATTAAATACGTGATTTAAATTGGAATCAGTTGAATTTTAAAAGTAAAGGTGAACTATAATTTATTATGTAAATCTATTAAAACCTATACGATTTACAGGCTAGTAAATAGACACTTAAGTGTCGTGGAAAAAACAGTTTGTGATAGGAAAAAACAGGAAGTGGGTTATATCTATGGTATAACCGCAAGGGTGACGTAGGACTATCGTTGATTTAGAGATCATTTGTATGAAGTTGAATCTGAATTCATTCTGAATGAATGAATATTTGGAGAACTTCGAAAACGAGAGCGTTACGTTGGAGGCACAAGGTTTTATGCATCCAATATTGGATACGGAAATATCCTACTGATGGGGAAGAATAATCTTCAGAAGCTATCCTGTTGATTGCGATTGATTGAATATATTTTGAAAATTCCCAAAGGAACTGGCAGATTATTTTCAGTAACGATTAGATATTTCCACATTTTCCTCGATACTGGAAGCCCACCAGTGGTTAATGCTAATTCGATAACCACCTGTTAATAGCACTTGATTGAAACATATTTGGTCACAGTGTTACATGGATAGAAAACATTCAATTAAACTCTTTCACATGAATATATTTTGAAAATTCCCAGAGGAACTGGCAGATTATTTTCAGTAACGATTAGTTATTTCCACATTTTCCTCGATACTGGAAGCCCACCAGTGGTTAATGCCAACTCGATAACCACCTGTTAATAGCACTTGATTAAAACATATTTGGTCACAGTGTTACATGGATAGAAAACATACAATTAAATTCATTCACATGAATATATTTTGAAAATTCCCAAAGGAACTGGCAGATTATTTTCAGTAACGATTAGATATTTCCACATTTTCCTCGATACTGGAAGCCCACCAGTGGTTAATGCCAACTCGATAACCACCTGTTAATAGCACTTGGTTGAAACATATTTGGTCACAGTGTAACATGGATAGAAAACATTCAATTAAACTCTTTCACATGAATATATTTTGAAAATTCCCAAAGGAACTGGCAGATTATTTTCCAGCAATGATTAGATCTTTCCGGAACTTTCTCGATGCTGAATGGCATCCTAACGGAAAGAGTTCTGCGCGTGTATGTGTCGATCCTTCGCCGTCCACCTCCTCCAGCACGTTAGGCAACGATGTTGTCTTGTCGATGTCCTCACGAAAAATGAATGTGTCTCACCACCAGAATATCGCTTAAGTATGCTTTTTGTGTGTGATTGAATCGAGAGAAGGTGTGGTTTACGATGGCAATTTGGAAGGCAAACTAGAGGGGAAAGAACTCTCTGAGCTCGGAACTTTCGGCGACTGAGCAATAATCGATTGCGGGCGCATACAATATTGGATAAGGAAATATCCTACTGATGGGGAACAATAATCTTCTGAAGCTATCCTGTTAATTGCGATTGATTGAAAAACCACAAAACCAAATGTATTTGGTCACAGTGTTATAGAAAACAGTGGATAGAAAACATTCAATTAAACTCTTTCACATGAATATATTTTGACAATTCCCAAAGGAACTGCCAGATTATTTTCAGTAACGATTAGATATTTCCACATTTTCCTCAATACTGGAAGCCCACCAGTGGTTAATGCCAACTCGATAACCACCTGTTAATAGCACTTGATTGAAACATATTTGGTCACAGTGTAACATGGGTAGAAAACATTCAATTAAACTCTTTCACATGAATATATTTTGAAAATTCCCAAAGGAACTGGCAGATTATTTTAAGTAACGATTAGATATTTCCACATTTTCCTCGATACTGGAAGCCCACCAGTGGTTAATGCCAACTCGATAACCACCTGTTAATAGCACTTGATTGAAACATATTTGGTCACAGTGTTACATGGATAGAAAACATTCAATTAAACTCTTTCACATGAATATATTTTGAAAATTCCCAAAGGAACTGGCAGATTATTTTCCAGCAATGATTAGATCTTTCCGGAACTTTCTCGATGCTGAATGGCATCCTAACGGAAAGAGTTCTGCGCGTGTATGTGTCGATCCTTCGCCGTCCACCTCCTCCAGCACGTTAGGCAACGATGTTGTCTTGTCGATGTCCTCACGAAAAATGAATGTGTCTCACCACCAGAATATCGCTTAAGTATGCTTTTTGTGTGTGATTGAACCGAGAGAAGGTGTGGTTTACGATGGCAATTTGGAAGGCAAACTAGAGGGGAATGAACTCTCTGAGCTCGGAACTTTCGGCGACTGAGCAATAATCGATTGCGGGCGCATACAATATTGGATACGGAAATATCCTACTGATGGGGAAGAATAATCTTCTGAAGCTATCCTGTTAATTGCGATTGATTGAAAAACCACAAAACCAAATGTATTTGGTCACAGTGTTACATGGATAGAAAACATTCAATTAAACTCTTTCACATGAATATATTTTGAAAATTCCCAAAGGAACTGGCAGATTATTTTCAGTAACGATTAGATATTTCCACATTTTCCTCGATACTGGAAGCCCACCATTGGTTAATGCCAACTCGATAACCACCTGTTAATAGCACTTGATTGAAACATATTTGGTCACAGTGTAACATGGATAGAAAACATTCAATTAAACTCTTTCACATGAATATATTTGGAGAATTCCCAGAGGAACTGGCAGATTATTCTCAGTAACGATTAGATATTTCCACATTTTCCTCGATACTGGAAGCCCACCAGTGGTTAATGCCAACTCGATAACCACCTGTTAATAGCCGCGCGTGTATGTGTGTGTAGCGATGTCTTCCCAGGGAACCGTTTGTGGCATCACTCTCCTCCTGATAGGTTCCCTTCTGGCATAGGGTGCACAAACAGGCTCTTGGTGACACCGTTCATCCGCGCTTTCATGATAAATAAAGAGCTTCACCGCAACAGCGACAACATGCTCCAATCGCTGTTCAATTAGAACTGAGTGGATTTCCGAGCGCCGCTCGCTTATATACCGATTGGTGATTTCAATAGCCTGTTTTGAAAGCAATTTTAAGACTATTGAAACAAGTTTTTGGATCAAAAAGTAACAAGTATATAACGCGTAGACATTTTATCTTTCGAATGAATTGTTTATCATACCATTTCGTTCAGTTGTTTAGGATCTATTAACGCTCAAAATCTCGGTCTCCGGCGTAACGCTTTCGTTTTCGAAACTTTGATTTTACACCCCGGTATAGAAATGAAAGACGTAGTCCTACGTCAAAACATTGTGCGGAGACCAAAATGTAAGCGAAGAAATGAGATTGTTGTAGAACCTATCCTAAATCAATATATACATTTATAGCTTTAAGCGGATCAAATCATATACACGGTTGATTGATTTTTTGCTGGAAGAACTCCCATCGATTCTATCACAACATCCTTAAAGATTTTGTCCGGAGTAAAATGAATCCACAGGCGAATGTGAGACAAACTCGATCGCGGACAAGGGCTCAGCAGGTGAATGCTAACCTTACACCGGGTGATGATCAGTCATCGGAACGTTTGTCGGAAGATTCGTTCATCCCATCTATGGTTGACAGTAGCAGAGGTGACTTGCACGAATGTGCCGGTTGCGACCGACCCAATAGCTACGATTTATACATGGTGGAGTGTCAGAAATGTGATCGCTGGTACCATTTCTCTTGCGCGAATGTAAATACGACCACGTTCTATATGCTTCGTATGTCCGTCATGCATGCGGAATGAGGTTTCCAGTGCATTGGAATCGGCTCTGGCGTTGAGTCAAGTTAGTGGCATTTCTAGCACGGCAAGTGCTCGTGCAGCTAGAGTGGCTCGTGAAATGCAACGTCTCGACGAAGAAAGGAAACTTTCGGAGGATTTGAGTCGAGAAAGGATTGAGAAGGAACGCGCGTTAAACGAAAAAGAGCTGCGGGAAAAAATGGAACGTGAGAAGCAGTTTATCGCTAGAAAACATGAGCTATTAAATCAGCAAGACGACGAGGAAAGAAAAAGTGTGCGCAGTATGCGGAGCAGCCAGAATAGTGCGAAACGAACGGCGGATTGGGTTAGATAAACCGAATCAGCCGCGGACGAGGCCATCGTTCCGGCATCGACGTCTACGAGTGCCGATCGTCCGGAGGATTCAAGTCTGGGAAACCCACAGGAAGTGCATCCGTCGTCAACGCCACTGAAGACTGTAGCATCCGTGGTACCTATATCTACATGCGATAACGGTATGGGATCAGAGGTTAAATCGATCCCACGGGCATTTGAAAGTATGACAGTTGGAGAAAACGCTGAGGATTCTCTTGAAGGTGCCGGCATAGTAGATGCAGATAAGCAGAACAAGTCAGTTCTGCCTACCGTCGATCTTCAACCGTATGCAGACATATTAAGAGTGGAAGAAATAGCGCCAACCACCGCGTACCCGAAAGTTAATCGTCCACACTGTTACAAGCGCTGGAGTGTTGAAACCGGTGAGCTCCGAATGCAGCAACAGCAAACGGAAGCGGAACATCGCGACATGGAAGCACTTGTGGTGAAATATAAATTAGACATTGACACGAGGCGAAAACGAGAGGTAGAGCTGTTAAGTCCAATAAAAAACATGCAGTTGCAACACGCTGGTGAACTGGGACTGGTTCGTGAATCGGAGACAGGTTGGCGAAGTAAGCTCGAACATCGTGAACGTGAGCAAATATTACTAAAGGAAAAGATTGAGACCCTGAATAAGGAGATTGAACGGATCCGCACTTCGGAGGTAGATTTGCGGGGTCAGCTCAAGCAACGTGATGATGAATCTGTAAACTTGAAAAAGCAAATACAGAGATTAGAGTTTCAACTCTTCGAGACAAGCGAGCGAATGCGCACTTCGGAAGCAGATTTGCGGGATCAGCTAAAGCAACGCTATCGAGAGTGTGAAGCACTTCAACTTCAGCTGGCAGAGCTGGAGAGCGAAATTCAGGATCTGCGTGCAACAAAGCAGCAGTTGCAACTACAAATAGAAGCAGGTGGTCGGCGAGAAAATGAAGAAATTCATCTACGAAAAGAAGCGGAGAATGAATACTGGGATTTTCACGATCAGGTTCAACAGTTCGTAAATCGGAATGAAGATCGGTCGGTCGACGTTGATTGTTCTCCTCCGTTACCTCCTCCTCCGGCATCGTGGTTTGATTTGCCAAATGAAAATGAATGCGATGTGAATTCACTATTTCCTCCTCCTCCTCCTCCTCCACCTTCTTCACTGAGCTCGGAAAATGTCGTTCTACCCGTTGTTTCTGTTGGGGGAATTCCGTCTGTACCGATTCATCAGCAGATGTCCTTTCAAGGTGTAAATCCGCCTTATACAAGTGGTGGTTTTGGGCCATCTCCACAACAGATAGCTGCTAGACAGGTGGTCACCAGGGAGCTTCCGATTTTCTCCGGCGATCCTATTGACTGGCCACTATTTATTAGTAGCTATCAGCATTCGACGGAAGCTTGTGGGTACTCTAACGCCGAAAATCTTCTGCGTTTGCAGCGTACTCTGAAAGGTAGTGCGAAAGACTCAGTCAGCAGCTTCTTACTCCACCCAGCGACAGTACCTCAAATTTTGTCCACTCTTCAGCAACTGTATGGACGTCCTGAACAAATCGTCAATAATATGATTGCCAAGGTTAGGGCTACCCCTCCCCCGAAACCCGATCGGTTGGAAAACATAGTCACCTTTGGACTGGTAGTCCAAAACTTGTGCGGGCACCTGAAAGCGATTGGTCTAGAAAGGCATCTCGGAAATCCGATCTTACTCCAGGAGCTGGTAGACAAGCTGCCACCGACGGTGAAGTTTAGCTGGGCGCTTTACCAAGAACAGATTCCTGTGGTGGACTTGAACGTGTTCAGCGACTATATGGCGAAAATATCGTCAGCGGCGAGTGGCGTAACACAGCTTGCAACTATTACGCAGAAATCTGGTAAAGATGATCGAAGTCGACAGAAGGAGAGATCGTTCGTAAACACGCACGTGTATAGAGAGCAGTCGAAGACGAATTGCCGGGAAGAGGAGGAGAAAGCCAGTACCAGCGGTGGAAAGATAAAAGAAGGTGGTGCTGGAGTCAAAATTTGTTTGGTCTGCAAAGTCGACGGTCATCAGCTAGAGAACTGCACATCTTTCAAAGGATTGAATTTAGATGGCAGATGGAAGGCAGTGAAGGTGAATAAACTTTGTGCTCGCTGCCTCACCTCACATGCACGATGGCCGTGTAAAGGTGAAATTTGCGGAATCAACGATTGCCCAAAACGACATCACCGTTTACTCCATTTCGATCCACCCGTAACGTCAAAGAATACCAATGCGGTAGTATCAGTCCACCGTCAATTGTCGTCATCAACATTATTCCGTATCCTCCCTGTTACATTGTTCAGTAAAAGCGGACAGTTCAACACCTACGCATTCCTCGACGACGGGTCGTCAGTAACACTCGTAGAGCGGTCGATCGCGGACGCCCTTGGAGTCAATGGTCAGACGGAGACGTTGCATATTGAGTGGACTGGGGGCATCAGCAAGACTATCGACAAAGCAGAGGTCGTAACGATGGAGATATCTGAAGCCGGCGGAAGTAAACGGTACAGACTATCGGAGGTGTACACTGTCGACAATCTCGGTTTGCCACACCAGACCACGAACTACGTCGAGCTAGCTGCACAGTTTGCCCATCTTAGGAAACTTCCGGTGAAGAGCTTCAGCTCGGCTGTTCCAGGTATCTTGATTGGGCAGAGTAATTGCCATCTGTTAGCGACATTGAGGTTGCGGGAGGGCAAATCAAACGAGCCAATTGCAACGAAAACCAGAATCGGATGGGCGGTAAGTGGTAGTCTGCGGAAAAAACAGGAAAGTACGATGCATAGCTAATTCCATGAACCGACTAGTGTTGATCTACACGAGTACGTTCGGCATTTCTTTGACGTCGAGAGTCTGGGCATAGCTGTGGTGCCAACTGTAAAAGGAATCGAAGAAGAACGAGCATACAAGATTCTGGAAGAAACTACGCGTCGAACCAGTAGTGGGAAATTCGAGATCGGACTACTGTGGAAGTATGACTATATTGAGTTTCCCGACAGTCGAGCGATGGCGGAACGACGTTTCAGATGCCTTGAGAAGCGTTTAGCTCGGAATCCCGAGCTTTACGATAGCGTACGGCAGCAAGTAGCAGATTTTAAAGCGAATGGGTACATACACGAAGCGACTACAGAAGAAATTGACGGTTTCGATCTGCGATGTACTTGGTACCTGCCAATAGGCGTCGTAGTTAGTGATAAGAAGCCAGGGAAGGTTCGAGTTATTTGGGACGCGGCGGCAAAGGTCGATGGAGTGTCGTTGAACTCCATGTTGCTCAAAGGTCCAGATCTTCTGACGCCATTATTATCTGTGCTGTTTTCATATCGGGAGCGTGAAGTGGCTGTATCAGCAGATGTGAAAGAAATGTTTCTGCAAATGCTAGTTCGGGCTCAGGATCGCAGTGCTTTATTATTTCCTTATAGAGATTCTCCAGAGCTGCCAATGAGTACAATGGTATCCGATGTAGCGATATTTGGAGCTGCCTGTTCCCCCGCACATTCACAGTATGTAAAAAACATAAACGCAACCGAACAAGAAACAGCATTTCCACGAGGAGCAGCGGCAGTGAAGAAACGACACTACGTTGATGATTACCTCGATAGTTTTGACACAGCAGAGGAAGCATTCGAGGTGGCACAAGAAGTAATCGAAGTACATAAGCGAGCGGGATTCCATATCAGGAATTGGATGTCGAATGACCAACGCATGTTAGATAAGCTAGACGAAGCAAACCAGAAGCCATCGAAACTCATGTTACCGGAGAAGGATGTCGGGTTCGAGCGAGTGTTGGGAATGGAGTGGATGCAAGAAGAAGATGTCTTCGTTTTTTCTTTGCGGTTCTGCGAGAAGTTTCGTACTCTGTTGGGTGGTGCTACGATACCGACGAATAGAGAAATGCTTCGACTGGTCATGAGCGTCTACGACCCCTTGGGGCTGGTAGCGTCATTTGTCATCCACGGAAAAATCCTCATCCAAGAAGTTTGGCGAACTGACACGGATTGGGACACCGAGATTCCTGTGGAGATAGCTACACGCTGGTTTGAATGGTTAGCGGTGTTGAAAAACATAACCGGATTGCGTATTCCGCGGTGTTACTTCCCAGGATGCAATCCAGAAAGCATGAAAAATCTTGAGCTGCATGTGTTCGTGGATGCGAGCGCTCAGGCTTATGCGGCGGTAGCTTATTTCCGCATTATAGATCGAGGACAGATCAGGGTTGCACTCGTATCATCCAAAACGAAGGTCGCGCCACTCCGAGGACTTTCGATTCCACGATTAGAGCTGATGGCAGCTTTGATTGGAGCACGCTTGCGGAGAACGATTGAAGAGAACCATACTCTAAAAATAAAGAGAACTTTTTTCTGGAGTGATTCATCGACAGTTTGCTCGTGGATTAAGTCGGACACCGACGATATTGCCAGTTCGTCGCATTCAGGGTCGACGAAATATTAAGTCTA
Source organism: Toxorhynchites rutilus septentrionalis (assembly GCF_029784135.1). Lineage (NCBI taxonomy): Eukaryota > Metazoa > Arthropoda > Insecta > Diptera > Culicidae > Toxorhynchites > Toxorhynchites rutilus. The sequence continues at coordinate 107,290,035 of NC_073744.1, forward strand.
ACGAACATCAATGAATGGCATTGGGTTCCGACGAAGGTCAACGTTGCAGATGAAGCTACCAAATGGGGAAAGGGCCCGTCATGCAAGGTAGATGGCCGTTGGTTCCAGGGACCTGAATTTCTTAACCACTGCGAAACAGATTGGACGATGGTTCCGGAGAACGGTACGGATGAAAGTCACAAGGAGTTACGGGAGGTATATATGTGCAGTCATTACATTAGAAAATCGCTCATAGATCCTGAACGATTTTCACGATTTGAAAGAATGGTACGATATGTGGCGTATGTTCATCACTTCGTTGACCTCCTGCGAAGTTCCATAGGTAGTGAAGGTATGGGTACTGTGGGGATAACTAGTGCGGAAATCCAAAGGGCGGAGAGTACTCTGTGGTTGATTGCACAGTCTGAAGCGTTCCCGGTTGAAGTTGCGGTCTTAAGACAGAATTTGGGACGGAATGAAACTTGTCAGAAACAATTAGAAGTTTCTAGCAATATAGCGAAACAATCTCCTTTCGCTGACGAGCACGGTGTGTTGCGGGTAGGCAGTAGAGCTACAGATGCAACGGTGTTAGCCTACGATACGAAGTTTCCGATCATCTTGCCCAGGAATCATCGAATTACGGACCTGCTGTTAGACTTCTATCATCGAAAGTACGGCCATGCCAACGATGAGACCATCGTCAACGAGGTGCGTCAGAAATTTCACGTCTCACAACTACGAGTGAAAGTACGCCTGACCAGAAAACGCTGCATGTGGTGCCGCGTGTACAAAACAATGCCCGCCGCTCCTAAAATGGGACCGCTTCCTGCGATACGGTTGAAGCCGTGTGTGCGTCCATTCACCTACGTGGGCGTGGACATTCTTCTTCTTCTTCGATGGCACTAACGTTCCTAGAGGAACTTCGCCGTCTCAACGTAGTATTACTTGCGCCATTTTTATTAGTACTTAGTTGAGATTTCTATGCCAAATAACACGCCTTGAATGCATTCTGAGTGGCAAGCTCTAGAATACGCGTGAACACAGTGCAAGTCGGAGGAAATTTCTTTTGACGAAAAATTCCCCCGACCAGAACGGGAATCGAACCCGAACAGCCGGCGTGTTAGTTATGACGCTAACCACTCGGCCAAGGGAGGGCGTGGACATCTTTGGTCCGTATTTAGTAAAGGTTGGACGGAGCGTAGCTAAGCGATGGGTATGCCTATTCACTTGTCTCACTATACGAGCTATCCACCTCGAGATGGTTGCCAGCTTATCTACTGACGCGTGTAAGAAGGCGATCAGGAGGTTTATAGCACGACGGGGCTCCCCTCAGGAAATTTTCTCTGACAACGGTACAAATTTTGTGGGAGCGAGCCGGGAGTTGCACGAAGAAATTGGCAGGATTCACACTGAATTGGGCAGCACCTTTACGAATGCACAAACCCAGTGGAGGTTTAACCCTCCTGCTGCTCCTCATATGGGAGGCTGTTGGGAGAGGATGGTTCGGTCCGTAAAATCGGCTCTTGGAAGCGTGCCGGTAGTGAGGAAGTTAGATGACGAATCGCTCGCTACGGTACTGGCAGAAGCTGAGAGCATGGTGAACTCTCGACCGTTGACGTTCGTTCCGTTGGAATCGGCTGATCATGAGTCGTTAACGCCCAATCACTTCTTGTTCCTCAATTCCAATGGAGTACGAGAACCAGAAAAACTTCCAACGGATGAGGGAATGGCGTTGAGGAACAGTTGGAACATGGTTCAGCATACCATAGATAACTTTTGGCGCCGCTGGGTGGTGGAATATCTACCGACCATTATAAGACGCACAAAGTGGTTCCGAGATGTAAGACCGATCAAGATAGGGGATTTGGTGCTCGTGGTGGATGAGAATATCAGGAACCGGTGGCTACGTGGAAAAGTGATCCACACAATTCCTGGAAAAGATGGAATTACTCGTTGCGCAGAGGTGATGACGTCAGCAAGGATTTTGAAGAGACCTGTTACGAAATTGGCTTTGCTGGATGTAGAAAAATCTGGTGACGCTGAACTAGAAGTTAAGGCGACACGGGGGGGGGGGGGGAGACTGCTCGCCGCACCAGCCCCTCGAACAGGTCTGTGACGGTGTGTAACGCAACTCTAACGGATGATCTGGGAAGTATGGGAGAAAGCGACAGTAGGAAAAAAGACGGGTGGGTAATGTCGGGGACATAACCGGAGTGACGTAGGACTATACAAAGGGGACAGCTTTTGTTAAATATATATTTAAAATATATTGTTTTATTTTCTTCTCCTACGTGAATACTTGCCTATCTACCTGAAAAATGGATTAGTTTACTGTTTACTCTTTATGAATATGTTGATGGTTCTGAAAAGAACCTTTGGTGTTGTGTTTTTGTTAGAAACACTTTGCCACTCACTGAAACTAATTGTTGCCTTGATGAGCGCCGAACCGAAGCTGCTCTGTTCTTGATGCGGGTTTTCTGATTGTCGTCAGCAGCTTTGCAAGCCAACTCGAGCACTCCGACGGCCGAAGCTAGGTATACTGGTGCTCCGGGACCAACCCGTTCGGCCTAGTTACTCTTGCGGAGCAATCAGTGAATGCGACCAACAGGGAACTGGAGACCTGCACGGTTCGAGTGAGACTTTGCCTTTTCCTTAACTTGTCCTCCTTTGTTACGTCCACGATGCCGATGCCGTACAACCACACGAGTTTACGGTTTGAATGAAAATAAGATATTTTTTTGGGGTCCGCGTGTTTTATACTCTAGCTGTACACACTCACAGGATAGAGACAAATCGGCAGACTCAGCCAGAGAGGCGAGTCCAACGAGACGAACGAATGAGCGTTAAAAGGGAGCGATGGCAAAAAAATACATTCATTACGATTTGTTCGCTCGTTGGATTCACATGCAGGCTAAAAAGGGTCCTTTTCAGGATCACAAAATTATTTTCAATCTAAAGAGTTTATTGTTTTGTTATCACTCGATATCCCCATCTTGTTCGGCTAAACCTTTCTGTTTAGCGATTGCATTTGCCACTCGCCACAGCTTTCACAGTTGGAAAATTTCTTCCCATCCAGCTTGTGACATATTTTACAGTAAATTACATTCAATGGCATGTCGCATTACCACCACTCAGTATCGGATTGGAGGTAATTTTAACCTGTAATTGAACATTTGCGATGACAGTGGTACAGTGTAGACTTTCAATGTGGGGTCATAATTTGGACCCCGAACTCTATGTTTACAAAAATGTCCAACTAAATATGTCACATTACAGGTCCGTCCAATTAGCTAAATGTCGAGATAAGTGTAAATTACTGTACTTTCAATCTAGAAGCAATTTAAGAATTGGTGAAAATCAATAAGCTCAGAACTGTAAGTATCGGCTAGCTCAGAGGTTATTATGACCTCAGGGTCGGCTCTTCACCGATAACGCGCCGTTGACTCACTTTTCAACGGAAGATTACGGAATAAAGTAGAACCACTATATCATGAGGATTCGTTATTCAATAAGAAGAGAGGCAGTACGGGTCTAGGCTCTACCAGACCTCACCGTACTGCCCTCAAAAGCGTCCAACCGACTTACCCGTATGCGTGTGGAACAACGATTACGAGGGGGGCTCGCTGACCACCGGCACTGAGGTACTTCCACCGTCGGATTTCTTCTGCGAGGAGGGCGGATGTCACCCGGCGTGGACGGTCCCTGGGAGTTGTGACTTCTCCTGCCCCTATTTACTCCCGCACTTTCACTTGAACTCTTGGTAGGTAATTCCAACTTTAATTTTTCTCGAATCTCGACTTGATTCCTTCGACGGTCCGTGAGCTAAGAAGGAGTCGAGTCATCCTTCTTTCCTTCAAAGCTCGAATTCTTCTTTCTTCTCTTCATTTTCATCTTTCTCTCTCTCTCTCTCTCTCTCTCTCTTTCTCTACTGCTTCCTTTCCAGCTATTCCTTCGTCATTCGGGACCGGAAATCTCCCAACCGAATGTTAGGTCTCATTGTACATATTGTGTTAGTAGTTTTACAATTGTTTCCGTTTTGTTTTGACAGCATGCATTGCCTTTCAGGTAGGTATCAAAGTGGATTGGGTAAGTATGAGTGGGATTTATTTTAGGTTGCGCGATTTAAACTGTCATTCAATTCTTATTATTGAATCAATGGCTCTATTTTGTTCCGGTTGTTTTCAACCGTAACAATTATCCCTCCCTCGAGGGAAAAAATTACGAAACCGAAAGAAATATTTTGTAATTTTTTTATATAATTATACCTTCTCCAGTACGACGCTGGCATAAATATTCTCCATTTTATCCTGTATTTTAATGTCACTTACATCAATACTTTTCATCAGCTCTTAAGAGTGGGAAAACTGCTTTGAAAGCCTGCTTCCTATCTTCTCCATCTCGACTGCTTCCAGTAGCTTACATCGCTGTGGCATTATATCTTGAGAATTGAAGATTAACATTCATTCACCGCGTTCAATTCATTTAGAACATTCAACAAAGTCTGTTGTCTTTTCCTTGACATATCTCTCAAGGGAACAGGACTACGTTCTGAAGGAACATCTGAAATTTGGGCCCTTCGAGACAAACTCATCATCAAACTACATGATAATTCCTTTAATTTCCCTCGTTTTGAGATGTACTCATTGTTCATAAATTTTTCTCTGAACCGAGGATAATACGGCCTAATAGTAAACATACTTTAGACCTGCACTTCGAGACTCACTCGTCGTCGAAGTATGAACATTCAAGTTCAAGTTCATTGATGATTTTCATAATTTTCCATAAACTCTGTTGTTTTATAATTCAGAGATATTTAATATTTATTAGCATTCAAAAACTACTATATTTATTAGATATATTAATGATTTCATCCAGAAATGTTATTGCGAGAGCTCAAACAAAAATCGCCATACTGATCCTGTGTGTGTCCCCCGCGACAAGATGTGAGTCGGATCTCTTATCAGTAATAATGATAAAAGGATGGCGGGATATTAACAATTCCAACAATGGCTCATGTTAGTTGTAACCGCATGTGAACGAATGTTTTCTGCTGAATCCGAACAATTGGCTCGAAATACAGTTTCTATCTTCTAGCCTGGTTTCAGATGCACTGCTGGCCAAACACCGAGTAAGTTCCCGTTCAAATCTTCTAATTCATATGAAGAGGAACCCTTTCTACTAACTATCCGAGCAGGTATATATTGAGGGCCGTATTTAGCACTATATTTTTCAGCTGCGCTTGATACTTTCATATTTCTACGATAAACTAATTGTCCTATTTCGTATGCTTTATTGAAAGTTCGACTGCGAAGGTTATAACGCCTTTGACTTTCGCAATGTGCCTTCTTTAAATTTTTCATGACCAGTTCATGTATTTTGGAAAACATTTCTTTCTGCCGAGAGGCACGTTCTTCAGTGGTCAGATCAGAATCTTGATAAAGACGATGCTCTGACCCCTTAACCATCATTTCATAACCATGTGTGACGAAAAAGGGAGTTAATTCGGTGGCAGAATGAACGGTCGAGTTAAGAATTGTCTCGATCTCTGACAATCTACTGTCCCAACAACGCTGGTCGTCCTTGACGTAGGAACGAATAGCACAGTTTACGGTCCGATTGAGTCGCTCAACCGGATTGGCCTGTGAATGATATTTCGAGTTGAGCCAATGTCGAACTCCGAATTTGTCGATAAAATTTTTAAATTCCTTCGAAAGGAAACACGACGCGTTATCCGAAATCAGTACTTCGGGTGTCGAGTGGCGAAAGAACCACTGATCCCTCAGTGTGTTGCAAAGAGTGACACTGTCAATCCTTCGGAAAGGGACCAACATAACCCATTTGCTGTATAAATCTATCACAGACAAAATGTACTGATTCTGCTTTTTACTTTTAGGTAAGGGACCTATAAAGTCCAAGGCTATGGTCTGCCAGGGATGCGTCGTTATACGTTGTTGCCCTGGAGGAGGAGTCAACGCCATATTTGGGGCCTTTATCTCCTTACATTTTACGCATGACAGGACATGTTCCCGTACGTCACTTGCCAACCGAGGCCAATAGTACCGCTGGCGAATCCTTGCCAACGTTTTATCTATGCCCAAGTGCATGGCATCATCGTGATGTTCCTTTAATATTATCGATCGTTCCTCAGGACTGGGAACCAATTTCCAATCAAAACGATGATCGTGGACGAGATTGAGAACCGATACGTATTTGAATAGTTCACCGTCACAAATTCGATAGTCTACGAATGCGTCAGGATCATCCGAGATTCTCTTAAATTGATCCTGATACCAAGAGGAAGTTGAGGTGGCGCTCAAGGCTGCCACACTCCTAGATAGCGCATCAGGGACTACATTTTCTTTCCCTTTCCGATGCACTATCGTCATATCGTGTTGCTGTAAGGAGAGACACCATCGACTACACCTTGACGCTGTCTTCCATTTAGCGGTGAGAATATGTGTGAGGGCCGAAGAATCTGTCACTAATGTAAAGTGTGAACCTTCAACGTAACCCCGGAATGCCTCAATCGCCAGGAGCGCGGCTAAAGCTTCTTTCTCACACGCATGGTAGTTTTTCTGCGGAGTAGTTAATTTGTGTGAGAAGTAGGCTATAACCTTTTCTTCGTCTTCTTGATTCTGCGTTAATACGCTCGCGACCACCACATCACACGCATCTGTATGAATGGAGAATTCGTGGGAAAAATCGGGATAGGCTAAGATGGGTGCAGAGATAAGGTTTTCTTTTATTTTATAGAATGCTAATTCGGCACTCTCGTTCCATTTTAATATTTTGGTTTTTGTTTTCAGCAAATCAGAAAGAGGTGCTGTTACATCGCTAAAATCGGATATGAACCGGCGATAATAATTAGCCATTCCAAGGAATCGCCGCATTTTTGTGATCGTGTTTGGCCTCTCGTATTCCACTATAGCCTTTATTTTGTCGGGATTAATCCGGAGACCATCAGTGGAAAGCAAGTATCCCAAGAATGACAATTCGTTGACACCAAATTTTGACTTCTCGAGATTAATAGAAAGATTTGCACGTGATAATCGTTCCGCGACTTCAATTAAAAGATTAACATGTTCCTCGAACGTCTCGGATACCACCACTATATCGTCGAGGTACACGAAGACGTTCGGTTCTAATTCCCCGTGACCCAACACCCGGTCCATTAATCGGGACAGAGTGGCTGGACTATTGACCAATCCAAAGGGTAGTCTGGTAAATTGAAACATCCCCTTACCTTGTACACTGAAGGCTGTGTACCGTCTCGAGCGCTTCTCCAATGGAATTTGGAGAAACGCCTCCGACAAATCTATAGTACTCAGGTAATTTGCTCTGGGGAGCTGCCCTAGTATTCGTCCAGGATGAGGTAAAGGGTAGGCATCACGCACTGTCCTTTCGTTGATCCGACGAGCGTCTAGACAGAGGCGAACTTTCCCGGATGGTTTTATAACCGGTACTATGTTCGAAGACCAATCGGAATTAGCTCTCTCAAGGATTCCTACATCTATCATTCTATCAATTTCCGTTCGGACTTTTTCCTGCATTTTAGGCGGAAAAGCAAATGGGTATTGTCGCACTGGGGCTTTGTTTTTCCACTCTTCCGCGATCTCGATTCGATGTTCAATTAAGGGGGTAAGTGAAAATGAATCTTTGTTGGCTATCTTAAACATGGCCATTACACTGCGCAACCTATGTTGCTCAGTCTCTTTTAGAATTGTATTACTACAACTTTCGGTTTGTGTTTTATCGGAATTTAAAAGATTACATTCTTGTATAGTAGGCCGGATGCGATATTTTCTCCAGAAATCCATGCCCAGAATACAATCTGCTGCAAGTTGTCTGACTACCAACGTGGGAATAACTTTTACACGGTTGGTGAATGTGAATGGAAGGTCCAACTGTCCCAAAATGGTTAGTTTGGTACCATTAGCTGAACGTATAATTGTTGTTGATGGAAGGTTTATCAGTTTAACTCGTTGAAGTTTCGAGTATATTTTTTCATTTATTATAGTGACTTGACTACCTGAGTCCAAAAGAGCTTTGATGACAATATCGTAAATTTTTATCGATACGAAAGGTCTGTTATCATACGGTTCTGAAAGAGTTATTTCGCATGTTGAACCATTTTCATTATTGTATAAATTCTCTGGAACGACTTCCCAGTAGTCGGAAATACTTTGTTCTGTGGGAAAAGAATTTACGCGGGTGGGGTTGACGATCGGCGATTTTCGGTCGTCTGTAAACCGTTTTTTCGACAGTAGGGGCAGTGTTGGGTTTCGAAGCCTTTGAAGCCACATACCATGCAGATCATACCTTTATATTGCCTACATTGTTCGAGAGCATGATTGCTTTGTCTACAATACAAGCACTCATAGCTTCTCGGAGGACGATGCGAATTAATTAACGTTTCCAGAGTGCGTGTGGGTCTGGAGGGGCCTTCTCTCGGATCTTCTTTTCCCCCTTTAGTCGCGTATTGTGGTGAATGGAATTTGATGTGATTGTTTTGCGGTTTATCTTCATATTGTTCTGCATTGAATTTAAAATGATCGTTTTGACTATTTAGTTTTTGTTTCTTTGATTGGTTTTTATTATCTGTATTGAGGGAAAACTTCTCATCCGTCTTGCGGCTAAGCTGATTGTTTTGGTCTATTGGATCTGTGCTTTCTTCTGAAATTGCATGAACCGATTTATCAGTTCCAAAAACCTTTGGAAATAATGAAAAATTCGAGGCGTCTATTATATGACCTGCTTCCTGTAGTTCCTGTAGGCTAGTTACTGGTTTCCACAGCAGAGCTTTCTTGTAGTCAATCCTCATGTTTCTTTTAAGTATATCTAGTTTTTCAAAATCATTCATAGGAACGGTCATCGACCTAAACATGCTTTCCATATCATAAAAGAATTCTTGGAATGTTTCATTTCGTTGTTGTCGTCGTTGGTAAATTCTACTACGTACCAATGAATCTAGCTCTGGATGAACGAAGGATTTACGAAGTTCATTCACCAGGTGTGGCCAATTCATCAAACGTCCGGCGGATCTCATGGACATATACCAATTCAAGGCAGGACCAGTAAAAAGATGGAGCGCGGAGTCAAATAATTCAGCTTCAGAAATGCGTTCTGAAAGAGCCAATTGTGATACTAACACTAGAAACTCATTAAGTTTCAATCCTTGGTCAGTTCCAGCGTATTTCTCTAATTTCCACTTTGAAACTGGTAATGATTTATAATGAGACTGACAATGTTGAGTTTCAGGCAAGACTTGTCTGTAATCGACTCGACTGCCTGATGGATTAAGAGTACCATATTCCGACGGATTGCCGTATCGCGACGTGAAAGTATTTGTATAGTGACCATAATTATTTTGATTCGGTGATGATGCTGAACTTTTCGTGAAGTTGACAACATTCATCATATCACGGATCTCGAATTCCCTTCTCATATACCACGGAATATTCTGAACGTGGGTGGATGAAATGCTAGTTCTCGATGTATAAATCGGAGGATTTGTCGTTAAGGTTGCATTTATCGGATACGACGTGACCACCGGTACAACGCGGGGTAGTGTATTCGAAGTGATCAAAGAAGTCGAGCTGCTATTCGCCAAACATGTTGGGTATTCTCTTGGCGGAAACGACTCTGAATGATAAGGAACTGAGTTCTTTGGGATTGTTCCCGTGTACGTCGTAGTAATTTGTCTGCTCACTTCATTCGCGTTCTCAGACAAGAATGTGCTTCTGTTTTGAGTGTGAGTATCATGGAATCTTCGTAACAGGTACATTTCTTGTTGGAGCATTAATAAAGCATCCTTCACTGGGGTTGTTTTCGCTGTATTTGATTCAATCAATCCTAATGTCTTCAACGAATTAATTATATCTGTCTCATTCACTGAAAGAATACCAATATCTGAATGATTTGGCTCGGGTAAGTATTGCGAAGTCGATGTTTGATCATGCATATTAAACTGACAGGTAACATTATTTGCGGCAGAAATCTGCACCTCGGTAATCTGGGTTTGTTGTGCCACAGAATCACGTTTCTCATAAAAGAATTTGTTTAAGTATTGCAATATTTTTTCCAGCATTCTATCAAGTTGATAATTTTCATGCTGTCCCACGTACCTTTTTAATAAAAGCATGCGACTTCCCAGGTGCAGTAACGTTGACTGGCATCTGGGAGGTAGATCCTTCACAGTTTGCTTCACTAATTCGTCAACCTCATTATACTTTATCTCACACACTTTCATTTCTTCCTCTGAATCACGCTTCAAATTTTTCTGACTTTCTAAATTTTCTTCCTTCTCCTGTTTTAATCTTTCCCTCAACGACCGTCGCTTCCTGGCCATGGATTTGTCCTCGGAGAAAACTATCTCCCGAATCTCCAGTTCGAAATCTAACTCATCTTCATTCAGATGATCCACTCTGATATCATAAAAACGTTTATTCAAATCCCCCATTTTCATATCTTTATCACAATCTTCACACACTTTCCCTTCTAAGTTATCTATCACACTCTCTATTTTTTCAAATCACTGCTGAAAGATTTATATTTAATGAATATGTAGCATGCAAAAAGTTCTTTTTCCTATAGAGCTGAGCTGATGAAATGAATCGATTGAAAGTTTTACTGTTATTATGCAAAGGATTTGGGCGCCAATCGGGTTTTCCGAATTAATAAATTATTATGACTTTCTAAGAACGAAGTCAAGCTTTCCGCGATTACTGTCTAGTAAATCGTGAGTCTCCCCGAGCTGGTGAAAAAAAATGTTCAGAATATTTTTTTTTTACGTGGATCGCCAATTGTAAGTATCGGCTAGCTCAGAGGTTATTATGACCTCAGGGTCGGCTCTTCACCGATAACGCGCCGTGGACTCACTTTTCAACGGAAGATTACGGAATAAAGTAGAACCACTATATCATGAGGATTCGTTATTCAATAAGAAGAGAAAGGTAAGTATCTTTATATATCTATATTTATTTCTTTTCAGGTTTAAAGGTTAGTATATTGATGCGGCCGAATAGGAACAGATGGGAACCAGGTAAGTCCGAAGAATAGAGAGAGAGATTTTGGCGGATTTGCTACTCACGCACGGTGCCCGCACACGGGGGTCGATCTCATCGGTTCCAGTATCGGTGAGCGGGGCTAGGCTCTACCAGACCTCACCGTACTGCCCTCAAAAGCGTCCAACCGACTTACCCGTATGCGTGTGGAACAACGATTACGAGGGGGGCTCGCTGACCACCGGCACTGAGGTACTTCCACCGTCGGATTTCTTCTGCGAGGAGGGCGGATGTCACCCGGCGTGGACGGTCCCTGGGAGCTGTGACTTCTCCTGCCCCTATTTACTCCCGCACTTTCACTTGAACTCTTGGTAGGTAATTCCAACTTTAATTTTTCTCGAATCTCGACTTGATTCCTTCGACGGTCCGTGAGCTAAGAAGGAGTCGAGTCATCCTTCTTTCCTTCGAAGCTCGAATTCTTCTTTCTTCTCTTCATTTTCATCTTTCTCTCTCTCTCTCTCTCTCTCTCTTTCTCTACTGCTTCCTTTCCAGCTATTCCTTCGTCATTCGGGACCGGAAATCTCCCAACCGAATGTTAGGTCTCATTGTACATATTGTGTTAGTAGTTTTACAATTGTTTCCGTTTTGTTTTGACAGCATGCATTGCCTTTCAGGTAGGTATCAAAGTGGATTGGGTAAGTATGAGTGGGATTTATTTTAGGTTGCGCGATATAAACTGTCATTCAATTCTTATTATTGAATCAATGGCTCTATTTTGTTCCGGTTGTTTTCAACCGTAACAGAACAACTGCCAAATTCACATACTCATCATATCCTGGCAAACAAATTATGAAAAAATCAATTTGTGTTTTATTATTATTTTGGATATTGTTTTAGAAAGCATTGAACTGTATTTCCTAAACTCTTTTTTGGAAGGTTTCATGGCCCTAAAAAGTGCCTTGTTTTATGGAATGGTTCCAATTTAGAAAACATAGTACTCGTGGTTTTGAAAAAAACCATTTCGAACGCCCTCGATGCCGCCTTGTTCTGGATTTGCCACCAAAGCAGTTTGTATAAAGAACATACTTTTTTCTTCTGCTACCTGAAGCCGTTTTGCGATTGCGTTTGCCACTCGCCACTCGCTGCAACTGCCTGTTGTCTTGATGTCCACCGAACCGAATGTGTTCTGTTCCGAATGCGGGTTTTCTTATCGTCGCTATCAGCTTTGCCAGCTAACTCGATCACTTCGGCGGCCGAAACTATATAGCGCCGGCTAGGTGGACTGGTGCACTGGTACTAACGCGCTCGGCCTAGCTACCCTTCCTGAGCAATTGGCGGATACACCTACGGGGAACTGCACACCTGCACGTTTGGAGTGGGACTTTGCCTTTCCCTTAACTTGTCCTCCTTTGTTATGTCCACGATGCCGATGCCGTACAACCACACGGGTTTACGGTTTGAAAGAAAATAAGATATTTTTTTTGGGGTCCGCGTGTTTTATACTCTAGCGGTACACACTCATAAGATAGAGACAAATCGGTAGACTCAGCCAGAGGTGCGAGTCCAACGAGACGAACGAATGAGCGTTAAAAGGGAGCGATGGCAAAAAAATACATTCATTACGATTTGTTCGCTCGTTGGATTCACATGCAGGCTAAAAAGGGTCCTTTTCAGGATCACAAAATTATCTTCAATCTAAAGAGTTTATTGTTTTGTTATCACTCGATATCCCCATCCTGTTCGGCTAAACCTTCCTGTTTAGCGATTTGTTGCCACTCGCCACAGCTTTCACAGTTGGAAAATTTCTTCCCATCCAGCTTTGTGACATGTTGTACAGTAAATTACATTCAATGCGACGTGCCGAAGCGCCACTCAGTGTCGCATTGGAGGCGATTTTAACCTGTAATTGAACATTTGCGATGACAGTGGTACAGTGTCGACTTTCAATGTGGGGCCATAATTTGGATCTCTATGTTTACAAAAATGTCCAACTAAATAAGTCGCATTACATGTCCGTCCAATTAGCTAAATGTCGAACTAATTGTAAATTACTGTACTTTCAATCTGGAAACAATTTAAGAATTGGTGAAAATTGAATAATCTGGAAAGTCCCCAACTATCAATAAGCTCAAAACAACTGCCAAATTCACATACTCATCAGATCCTGGCAAACAAATTATGAAAAAATCAATTTGTGTTTTATTAATATTTTGGATAATGTTTTAGAAAGCATTGCACTGTATTTCCTAAACTCTTTTTTGGAAGGTTTAATGGCCCTGAAAAGCGCCTTGTTTTATGGAATGGTTCCAATTTCGAAAACTTTGTACTCGTGGTTTTGAAAAAAACCATTTCGAACGCCCTCGATGCCGCCTTGTTCTGGATTTGCCACCAAACCAGTTTGTATAAAGAACAAACTTTTCTCTTCTGCTACCTGATGCCGTTTTGCGATTGCGTTTGCCACTCGCCACTCGCTGCAACTGCCTGTTGTCTTGATGTCCGCCGAACCGAATGTGTTCTGTTCCGAATGCGGGTTTTCTTATCGCCGCGAGCAGCTTTGCCAGCTTACTCGATCACTTCGGTGGCCGAAACTATATAGCGCCGGCTAGGTGGACTGGTGCACTGGTACTAACGCGCTCGGCCTAGCTACCCTTGCGGGGAACTCCAGATCAACACCGTTCGAGCGGGATTATGCCTTTCCCTTCACTTTTCCTCCTTTACCATGTCCAGAAATGGCTGCTTGGGTTGGTTTGTTGATGTGTTGTGATGCGAACCGATGTGGTGTACGGTTTGAATGAGAATGATCGTTACGGCAGCGGAGCGGGGATTTTTAAGCTGACTGGCTGGCTCGAGAATTACGCATGTGTGAGACTGCGACCAATGTTTCGTTCTTTTTTTTCTTTTTCCTTTCCAATCGTGCTTCATTCTATTTTCTTCTTCTTCTTCTTCTTCTTTTTCTTTGTTTACGGAGGCTTTAAATCTAACGATTCATTCGTCTCCGATATTCTTTTGATTTCTACTTTTTGTTTGTTTCTCAAATTTCTTTATAAAGTTCTGTTTCTTTTAAAAATTTAATTAGATTTTTTTCTTGTGTTTTATCATTACTTAAAATGTCCCTTAAGTTCTGTCCAATATTATTCCTAATTCTAGCTTCTTTTGTGTGCTGACAATCCAGTAAAAGGTGACTTATAGAAATGGGGGCCTCGTTGCAAGAGCATTGAGGTTTTTCTTTGTTTCTTTGAAAAAGATATGTATGAGTGGCCTTTGTATGGCCGATTCTAAGACGGGTGAGAAGCCGTCTTTCCTTACTGTTATTTCTGTCATGCCATGGAAGAGTGGTGTTTTTAATTCTTTGAAGAAAAGTTGTTCTACTGTTTCTCCAGGCTATGTCCCAACTTTGGCGAATCTGCTGTTTTACCCATCGTTTCGCATCAGAGCGAGGAATGGGAATATTAGGGGGTTCTTGTGCTCTGCCTCTACCGGCCAATTTGTCGGCGGCAATATTTCCTGTAATTCCGGTATGACCGGGAACCCAACAGAAGGTAATATTTTTATTAGAAGCAGCCTCTTCTATTTGAGTAATCCACGGGTGAAGGTTTTTGCCTTTTTGAATAGCCCGGAGACAGCTCGCGGAATCAGAAAATATAACAGTAGGAAGTGAATCATGTGTGCATTCTTGACTAGCGATTAGAAGCGAAAAAGCATCTGCGCTAAAAATTGAACATTGGTGAGGAAGAGAAAAACTACCGGTATAACGGTTTTCAAAAATTCCGCAACCGACACCGTCAGTGCTTACAGAACCATCAGTGTATACTTGATGTTCAAACTGGAATTTTGTTTCTACGAGGTGATTGAAACAGGCCTTCACTTTTGATGGGAGATCTCCTGCTCGAACTTCCTCGAGTAAATCAAGGTTAACATTCAGCGGTTTTACATTCCAATTCCTTTCCATGACCGTCAAATGTACACATATATCGGGGAGATCCTGATTCGTGTGTTCTTTGAATCGGTCCTTTGCCCGAGATATTAATGGAACATCATGATCACGGTCAGGAATTGAAAGGTAACGAATAGCTCTATTTGTCACAATCTTCGTAACGAGTCGATCAAATGGTAGTTGCCCACTCTCTGCCATAACAGCGAGGGTAGGACTTGTAACAAAGGCACCGATGGCTATCTTTATTGCCTTGTTATATACCGGTTCGATAGTTTTTAGTGGTTTTTCACCACCTCGGCTGAAGATGCTTACACCATAGAGTATTTTTGGTATTAACCAAGCATTTACTATCCGTAAAAGAGATTCCCTATGTCCGGAAGCTAGGTTACCAGAAATCGCCTTCAATAGATTCAATCTATTGCGAGCATCTTTTTTGACCATCTGAGCATGTGGTATAAAACTCAGTCTCTTATCAAAAGTTACTCCAAGTATTTTGAGAGTTTTGACTGAGGGGATTTGGGTTTCGAAAATTTTAGGGTTGGAAACTTTGAAGTGAGCTTTAGGATTACATATATGCAGAAGTTTTGATTTTTCCGGGGATATTTCGAAACCAATATCTTGAGCCCAGTTTTGAACTGAATCAATTGCTTTTTGAAGTCTTTTCCTTGTTGCTGATGCAGCGACGCTAACTGAAGCTAGCACAATGTCATCTGCATAAACAAGGATTTTTACATTCTCTGGAATTTTTGCAAAAAGGGATTGCATAATAATGATAAAGAGGGTTGGTGATATAACCGAGCCTTGGGGAATGCCATTCTCTTGAACCTTTAATGAAGATTTCGTGTTGTTGACTATGGTTCTGAAAGTTCTGTTTTCAAGAAAACTTTTAATGTAAAAACCTAGTCTTCCACGGAGCCCCCAGTCGAAGAGACTCTTCAATACTGGATACCTCCATGCTCGATCAAATTCCTTACTGAGATCAAGTGATGCCACATCTGCGTGGTGATCTTTCTCAATAACGTCATGTACAGTAGCCTCCAACTCTGCTAGGTGATCTTCTGTGCATTTTCCTGCACGAAAAGCGTATTGCCTTGGATCGAGCAACTTATTAGACTCCAAAAAGGTCTTTAAACGTCGATTTACTATCCTTTCTAGAACTTTTCCAACACAACTCAAAAGAGTTATAGGTCGGAAATTGTCCAAAAGATGTTGGTTTTTGTCTGGTTTCGGAAGTGAAACTATCAAACCTTCTTTCCAGCAATTGGGAATATTCCCGCTGGACCATACCTCATTATAAAGTTTCAATAAGACTTTTTTTCCAAGGTAGGTCAGGTTTCTCAACATAGGATAGCTAATTTCATCTGGTCCTGCAGAGCCTTCTTTAACTCTACTAAGTGCCCATTCAAGATCGATGATGGAAAATTCCCTGTTGTAATCAAACTCAGAATCGGAGTTGAAGTCAACGAGTTCCTTTTCACATTCGGCTTTTCTGGTTTGGAAAAGACTTTTGTAGTTATGGTTGGACGAGGCTTTGGCAAAATTTTCCCCAAAAGCTTCTGCTATTGTTTTATGGTCAATAGTATATTGACCGTCAATAAGGAGATTGTATTGGTTTTTTCTCTTTTTGTCATTTAGCCTTCCGATTTTACTCCATAACTCTTTCGATGACGTTTGAGGGTTGATGTCTTCAACAAACTTGGCCCAGTTTTCTTGTTTGGCTTTAAATATGGCAGACCTAGCTTCACTGCGTGCCTTTTGGAATTCCTTCAACAGAATGGGCTTGAGCAGACTATTTGAGTTGGTGTTCCTCAATTTTCGTAAAGCCTTTCTTCTGCATTTAATAGCAGTTTTTACCTCGGGGGTCCACCAAGGGACGCACCTCTTTCCAGGGTTTCCACTGGTTCTTGGAATTTAAATCTTGGTTTTAAAGCAATTTCGAGGATGGTTTGAGAAAAGGTTTCTGAAGACCAATCCTGTCTGGATAGGAGGCAGTTTTCAGTATCCAATTGGTAACTAGTCCAATCTGCATGTTCAAATTTCCACCTTGGTCTAGTGGGGACTTCCGGAGAAGTCTGACCAAGGGAAATAATAATGGGGAAATGATCACTATTACAGTTGTCTTCATAGCGTTCCATAATAGCTTCGAAACAAGTTGACTAGAAGCGATAGTCAGATCAATGGCGGTTGTGAGACCATTAGAAGAGTGTAATCTGGTATGTTGACCATTATTCAAAATTTGAAGGGAGTGATCAGAGTTGAAATCTTCAATTATCTCTCCTCTTTGATCAAGGTGTGTGCTTCCCCAAGTATGAGAGTGAGCGTTGAGATCACCCGTAATTATAAATGGGGGGCGAAGCTGGCTCACAAGATGATCCAGTTGACCACCTAGTGCAGCCAAGTCAGCATGATGTGGAATGTACAGGCTCACAACTGTAACTGCAATTGGGAATTTAACTAAAATTCCTATTGCTTGCATCGAAGTGTTAAGTTTAAGCAGCTTATAGGGAGTCCCAGATTTTATTGCAATTGCTACCCCATTTGAAGAGGGGGTGGGACCTTCTTTGAAGTAAGTTACATAGTTTTTAATGTAATCAGAGTAAATATTACCAGGAGTCATTGTTTCCTGGATGCATAAAACAATGGGATTTATTTCTGAAATTAGAAGTTGCAAGTCAGAAAGTCTACTTCTGAGACCTCTTACGTTCCATTGGATGGCTAGATTAGTAAAATCATTGAAATTAATTTTTGTAATATTATTGGCCATTTTTAAAATTTAGTTTTGGGAGGGGCAGATGTACTGCTACCAGAAGCGGATGACTGTAGCCTCATTTTATTAAAAGAATTGTCAATTTCCATATTCGTTTCCATTTGTGTGTTGTTGGGTTCGATTATGTGTGGTTCTTTGTTAATTTGTTTTGTTTTTGGCGGAGTTTTTAAGTTTTCTCTTGTCGGAGTTTTTTTAGCTGGTTGTTGTCCGTTGTCAATTGTTAAATGTCGTTTGTGTTTCTTTGTCCGTTTTTTGTTAATGTATATGGTGTGTTCTGTCGGTTGTTCAGTGTTATTTTCAGTGTTAATGTTTTCGCGTTCACTGTCCGTGTCCATTTCTGTCAAAGATTCGTTTACGCAAAGCAAATCGATTTTTTTGTTCAGATTTGCGATTTGGTTTTTAAGTTCTTCGATTTCACGATTTTTAATATCGATTATTTTATTAAATTCTCCCTCAGTTTTGTTTATAGTTAGCCTCTGTTGCGCTACTCCAGCATAGGTTGTGTTACCGATTTTTGCTATTTTGCGCGCTTCTTCGAAAGAGAGGCCCTTTAGGAAGTGAAGCCGTTGGACTTCTTTTTCATCCTGATAATGCTGACACTCACTATTCACTCGCGAGACGCGACACGGAACTAGGACACAACACTTATAATCCTTACAAACATTAAAATGGTTAAAATTACCTTTTTCGTCGACCGGTTTCGGGCTCGATGTTGCCCATCTACTGGACGGTGTCCGACTGGTTACGATGGAGCACTAACACATATTCATACGGTTATCAGTACTTGTCGAAGATATAGTTTGCTGAGTTATCAGCTTCGTCAGATGGAAGAGTTGAGATGATATTGGTGCATCTTCTTCATTCATAAGTGGGGAATCGCTGGTTGAGATGTACATTGATTCCCATGCATTCAACTGTGAGGCTTTTCGTACATTTCCAATAATTTTTGCCTTCTCCCAGTCTACGCAGTGGGCTTGAGTTAAAGCATGTGCTGCCACACTTGATTCGCTGGCTCGTTCATTATCCACCGCATTCTTATGTTCACGTAGGCGGATTTTGAATTTCCGACGAGTTTGACCGATGTATACACTAGTACAGTCTTTGCAGGGAATCTGATAGATCCCTGATTTTTCATCCGGTGGAATTCTATCTTTCAGGTTGCACAAAAGGTCTTTCAGGGTGCTCTCACTTTTGTACACCACATGAAATCCGTGTTTCCGGAGTGTAGACTGGACTGTGTTGGTTATTTTGGGATAGTACGGTAGGCTGATCCTTTTGTGTTGTTCCTTCTCAGGCTCTAATGTGGTGTTGTTTTTTCTCCATTTCTTCTTCTCCTTCTCCTTTTGTGGAGAAAATCCTTCGGAAACACGAGAAGAAGAAATGGAGAAAAAACAACACCACATTAGAGCCTGAGAAGAAACAACACAAAAGGATCAGCCTACCGTACTATCCCAAAATAACCAACACAGTCCAGTCTACACTCCGGAAACACGGATTTCATGTGGTGTACAAAAGTGAGAGCACCCTGAAAGACCTTTTGTGCAACCTGAAAGATAGAATTCCACCGGATGAAAAATCAGGGATCTATCAGATTCCCTGCAAAGACTGTACTAGTGTATACATCGGTCAAACTCGTCGGAAATTCAAAATCCGCCTACGTGAACATAAGAATGCGGTGGATAATGAACGAGCCAGCGAATCAAGTGTGGCAGCACATGCTTTAACTCAAGCCCACTGCGTAGACTGGGAGAAGGCAAAAATTATTAGAAATGTACGAAAAGCCTCACAGTTGAATGCATGGGAATCAATGTACATCTCAACCAGCGATTCCCCACTTATGAATGAAGAAGATGCACCAATATCATCTCAACTCTTCCATCTGACGAAGCTGATAACTCAGCAAACTATATCTTCGACAAGTACTGATAACCGTATGAATATGTGTTAGTGCTCCATCGTAACCAGTCGGACACCGTCCAGTAGATGGGCAACATCGAGCCCGAAACCGGTCGACGAAAAAGGTAATTTTAACCATTTTAATGTTTGTAAGGATTATAAGTGTTGTGTCCTAGTTCCGTGTCGCGTCTCGCGAGTGAATAGTGATAAATATCCTTACGTTAGCACAACCAAAAATAAATGCTGACACTTTCTATTAAAAGAACCGTGAGCAGCTGTTTTGCATCTTAGACAAAACAAAGGTTTGTTACATTTGGTTTCACTGACAATTTTATGCTCTTCGCCACAAGTGCCGCAAAGCGGTTCCTTCCTTGGGCATCGAGCCTTGGTGTGACCAATATTCCAGCACTTGTAACACATCATAGGTTCTGGGACATATGGGCGGGTTGGAACTTTTAGAGGACCAAAATTTATATACCGAGGAGGAACAGTACCCAATATGGTTAAAATCAATGTTGGAAGAGGAGTAACGATACCATCTTTTCCTTTTTTCGTCATGCGATATATTTTTGTTACATTTTGATCGCTTATGCTCTTCATGAGATCGTCTTCAGACATCTCAATGGCTTCCCAGCAGGTAACGACGCATTTTGAGAAATTTTTTGTTGGATGGTAACTGATATTAATGTTGGTTCCATCAATTAATGTTTTCATTAAAGGCAGTATTTCAACTTGTTCAGGTTTTCTGACTTTTAAAACGTACCGTGTACGGTTTTCTTCGGTGTGGGCGTTTTCAATCTCACCCTTCACCGCATCTTCAATAGATTTGCCAACTATGAACGGGTTCTTAGGAAGGGTGCAGTCTTCTTCTGCTTTGAGTAGAAGGAAGTGCGCTGCCCCAAACTCACCATAAGGATCCATCCATAATGACATTGTATCAGTATAATTTCTTTTTTTTCATCTATCTGGTGGTAGAGTTCCACCGCTGTTCTTTGCCGCCACGATGACGGCTGGGCTAATTAACCCACCGTGTTATTAATATATTTGTTTATAATTCTTTTCAATGAAGAAGAATGGAAAAAATCGTCGCTTACCGTTTGCTTGCCGGTTAAATGATCAGTGATAACTGTGATCACCGATTACTCACCACAGAAACACTTTAAATTAAGCGGAAATAAACCACTTGACCTCAGGAGAGGCCCCAACTAGCACACAATTCACCTGGATTAGCCAGTAATTTATTTAAATTTTCTTTTTCACTCCTATATCTTTTCTAACTAATATGTATTCCTTGAATTATTATTTTAAATATAAATTAGCCTTAATACAGGCTTTTACAACACTCTTTTCCACACTCTCACTATACAACACCACGAAGCGCAGTTTTGGCGGGAAAATTGTAACCTGGAAATAGAAAGGTAAGAAGAAAACGTTAGTGGGTAGAACTTGAATCAAGCAATACCCGTGTCATTCTATTTCGCTGCTGCTCTGGTTGCCCGTTTTGGTAGGTACGATTTGAGGAGCACAAAATGGACCAATCAAAAATGGGCACATAGTGCATTTGGACAATGCTTGATATTTCACAATTATTCAATTGTTTATCTCAAGAAAAATGAAATGTTATTCGTTATGATAGATGCGTAGATATATTTCCTATCAATTGATGCAAACACCTTCGCGATCTATTGAGAAATGCTCGAGATATAAGCGTTTCAAATCTTGCATTTTTTCCTACTTGTTCAGTGCCTAGATTTTCATTCCACCTCCTATATCTTCCGGTTAGACGTAGTCCTACGTCAAAACGTAAACATAAACAAAACAGAAATTATACAAAAAGCGGTGATTTGATTAATTGGTGATTGGAAAATATTAAATACGTGATTTAAATTGGAATCAGTTGAATTTTAAAAGTAAAGGTGAACTATAATTTATTATGTAAATCTATTAAAACCTATACGATTTACAGGCTATTAAATAGACACTTAAGTGTCGTGGAAAAAACAGTTTGTGATAGGAAAAAACATTGTGCGGAGACCAAAATGTAAGCGAAGAAATGAGATTGGTGTAGAACCTATCCTAAATCAATATATACATTTATAGCTTTAAGCGGATCAAATCATATACACGGTTTTTTGCTGGAAGAACTCCCAGAACTCCAGCACGCTAACACGATTGGTCGAGTTTTAGTTGTATGAAAGAAAGCCAAGACCGGTCAGGCAACGCTACACACAAATTTCTGCAAAACTCAAGAACAAATCAAGAAAATCTAACCAAATTTGGTATATGGAGTTTTTAAGGGGGCAATAAATGTTTCTATGGTTGTCCGACACTCTTCTCCCCGCTTTTTAGGGAAGGGGGCTGCCATACAAATGTAAGACAAACTTCTGCATAATTCGAGAACTCATACATAACTCATCAAGCAAATGGAGCCAAATTTGGAATGTGAGAGTTTTTGGATATGAGAGATGTTTCTATGATGGTATGACACCCCTCTCTCCTCAAGAATGGAGAGGGTCCCATAAAAATATTACACATATTCCAACCAAACATGATAATTGAAAATTTTCGAAAAACTTTGAAGGAAAGTGGGAAAATTCAATTCCCATATATTCTACAATTATATAGTGACAAACGTTGTTAGTTCATTTGATGTTTGCGCTAACGAATTTGATCTTTGTTCGAAAGTGGAAAGGATTTTAATATGAGAAAACGCACTCCTATATCGTCTTCTATCTATATAAATAAAAATGGATCGCCGAATGTATTGATGAGAGCAAAACTCGAGGAATGAATTGTCCGATTTAGGGTTGTCTTTATTATATCATATTTTCTGTATGAAACATTTATTCCATGTAACGGAGAAACATGTTATTTGTAAGTAGTTGTATAGGGTTTGTTGACCTATTTGGGTTTGTATCTCCAGCAAACTGGAGAACCACGTATACTTTTAGAGTGTAAGTTCGTCTTGACTGAATTATAAATTATATATATATATATATATATATATATATATATATATATATATATATATATATATATATATATATATATATATATATATATATATATATATATATATATATATATATATATATATATATATATATATATATATATATATATATATATATATATATATATATATATATATATATATATATATATATATATATATATATAAGTTAACGCAAGCAACATCATTTTCCCCACAGCAACAGAACCGATCACTGTGGAACAGTTTATCGGTAGCATCAATTCGCAAACGCAAGCGAAACAACAATTTAGGACACCAACGTAAAACACCGATTCGGACTCTGTACCTGACGCGACAACGGACTGGATAGAATGTGCAGCGTAAGGGCTTTAGGTAAATGGCTAGGCTTCATGATGTAAAATTGACAATAATAAAATCAGTCTAACTTGTACTCCCGGCGAAACCGGTCTTTCCTTTTTAAAAACTCTTCGATATCCTCATGTAACTTAATTGGCGCAGTCGGTAGGATCGCTCGTTCAAGTGTTCACGCGTAGATCCAATTCGCGAAAGTGATTTCCCGCGCGAACGAATATCGAGTGGCTGACGATTGGAGAACTACAACGGACGCACGAGTGATACCTTTTTATCAAGTAAGTAATTAGATCTTAGTCAAATTAACAATCATTTAATCGGAGTGGTACAAAGCTTACCTGAAACAAAAAAAGCTGTATCCACATCCATAAAATATAACAAAAAACTACTAATTCAGAGAGACGAGCCCGGGTAACACCGTAAGCGACTCTTTTTATATCACAAAAGTGAACTACTAATCTAAAACAAAAACAAACGTTAAATCAGAAAAAACTAGCTAATCTAACAAGAGTGATTTAAGTTTTACCTTGGAGTGCTTTGTGAATAATCGCGAAAACAATGAACCCAAACAGTTTTAACATATCCCCTGAATTACCGAGGAGCAATACCTCAGCACAGGAGGAAAATTTAAATGAACACGAAGAAGCCGCCAGAATTGCTCAAACAGCGGTAATGTTCGACAAGGCGGAGAAAATCCTAAAGGCGATGCAAACGCCCCAGGCAATCCGCGAATTGCCGCAATTCGACGGTAACCCCGTCAAATTACACTGCTTCATTAGAGCAGTGGAAAATCTGTTGCCCTTTTTAGAAACTCTTAAAGGGACACCCTTCGAGCAAGTATGGCTTCAATCCATACGCTCGAAAGTAACCGGAGATGCGGACCGAGTTTTAGAAACATACGGGACACCGCTAATCTGGGAAGAAATTAAAGCTAACCTGATAGCTTACTATAACGACAAGCGTGATTCTGTCACGCTTACCCGCGAATTGTTCCAACTGCAACAAGCTGGAACAATAGAAGATTTTTATAGTTCGGTTCATCAATTGCTTTCGCTTTTGATAAACCATACAAATATTTCAACATTCGATCTCAACTTGAGAACGGACAGAATCTCGACACACCAGGAGAATGCTCTTCAAGTGTTTTTAGCAGGACTAAAAGAGCCCATCGGCGGGAACGTAAGAGCCCGCCAACCAAAAAAATTAAAAGAAGCTTTCGATGCTTCTATTGAAGAGAGAAACTATCAAAATAAATGCGGTCTTAATAAGATGGAAACTACAAATCGATTCCAAAAACCGATTGTTGTAGCACCACCTCCCCCACCAAGGCAAAAGAACTGGAATAATTTTAATCATTACCAAAGAGCCCAGTATCAGCCTCAAACGAATCATTTTAATCCACAGCAAAATTTTTCGAGATTACAAATGAATCCTTTTAATCAACGGCAAAATTTTCAAAGACCTCAAATGAATCAATTCCACACACCTTACCAACAACATCAGAACCAAAGCTTTCTAAATCAACCGCAAGTTCCTCCGCGAAACGTATTCGCCCCAAGACCAGTTCAGATGCCGAAGCCTACTCCCATGGATGTAGACCCTTCAATAAGATCTAATAAAATAAACTATATGAATAGACCTCGGAGAGCAATCAATTACCACGAAGGCACAAATATGTCTGATCCTTACGGCCCGTACGAAGGACCAAATTGTGAATACGAAACCTATGATGAAGAAAATTATGAGCAGGATAATTATCACAATGAATCGATGGCTAGTACATCTTTTCAACCTGTGGTAAACAATCAGGAAGAGAGTGTCGAAGAAAATACCACTTCCACTGATGAACTGAATTTTCAGATAATTACGGCCCAAGAAACTCCTCCGTAAACAATTTTATACCGTACATACAAATCAATACCACTAAAGGACCACTGAAGTATTTGATCGATACGGGAGCGAACAAAAACTACATTAGTCCGAAACATGTCAATTTGGACAAATGCAAGTTCACCAAACCTGTAAAGGTAACGAACGTTAATGGTTCGCAAAATATAGATCAATTCGTAAATTTCAACCCCTTTTCCACAATACCAGGATCAAAAAAACAAATATTTTACATATTCGACTTCCACAAATTTTTCGATGGTCTCATAGGATACGAGACCTTACGTGAACTAAAAGTCAACATATTAACAGATCAAAATGAGTTGAAATTCCCCACTGGCGTACTGAAAATGTTTCGAAAATATCCAAATTCGGCAATAATCCAGTTAAATTCCAATGAGACAAAAATTGTGAATTTACCAACTATCATCAATAATGGAGAATTTTATTTGGAAGATGACATTTTTCTCTCTAAGGACATTATCATACACTCTGGTATCTACAATTCAAAAGATAGCCATGCTTTTTTCACTGTATCAAACATATCAAAAAACCCTTCAAAAGTATTAATAAAACGTCCTCTAGATGTTGAACTTAACAATTTTTCCTTAGAGGAACCGAACCAAGATTATGTAACTCAAATTGGCAGTGACAAACCAATTGCCTTTGCTTCTCGAACGCTGAATAAGTCAGAAGAAAACTCTTCCGCAATCGAGAAAGAACTTTTGGCGATCGTGTGGGCATGTAAATACTTCCGTCCTTATCTTTACGGAAGAAAATTTACTCTATACACGGATCATAAACCTCTCACATATAGC
Source organism: Toxorhynchites rutilus septentrionalis (assembly GCF_029784135.1). Lineage (NCBI taxonomy): Eukaryota > Metazoa > Arthropoda > Insecta > Diptera > Culicidae > Toxorhynchites > Toxorhynchites rutilus. Next base: position 107,315,665 of record NC_073744.1, read on the forward strand.
TTAAACCTTAAAAACTCAAATAGCAGGCTCATACACTGGCGCTTATACCTGGAAGAATTCGACTATGAAATAAAATATAGACCTGGGAAGCAGAATGTGGTGGCCGACAGTCTTTCAAGAATACGAGAGGAATTGAACGCTAACGATATGGAAGAAGATTCCTCTTCCTCATCTGAAAACGAAGAATCGTCAGATGGAGCTACAGCCCATTCCGCAGATACCGATGATTCTGCGTTCATTTCTTGTACAGAATCCCCTCTTAATGTCTTCAGCAATCAAATTGTCCTCAAAATCGGCCCCAACGATGATAATACTTGCGAGGAGATTTTCCCCCGTATTTTCAGACGCACTATCACTAAAGTAAATTATGGAGTTCCTTTTATCATAAAAGTGTTTAAAGATTTTATTGACCCAAAGAGAACAAATTGCATTTTGTGTCCCGAATCTGTAATTCAGACCCTCCAAATTGTTTACAAGAACTATTTTAGCAGAGGAAAACCATTTAAAGTTTTCATTACACAAAAAATAGCAATAGACTTGAAAACCGCAGAGGAACAAAATGAAATCATAGAACAAATTCATACAACCGGGCACCGAGGCGTATGGGAAAATAATAGACAAATAGCAAACAGGTACTATTTCCCAGCAATGAAAAGAAAAATACGACAGTTTGTAAGGCTCTGTCGCATTTGTAACAAAAATAAGTACGAACGACACCCTTATAAAATCCAACTGGGCTCAACTCCAGATCCGAAAAAGCCTTTAGAAATTGTTCATCTAGACATCTTTATCAAACAACCTAATATATTTCTTTCATTTATAGATAAATTCTCTCGATTTGCAACGGTAATTCCCATCAAATCCAGGAACATCGGCGACGTAAGGAAAGGTTTAACCAAGTACTTTTCTATTTATGGTACCCCAAATTTAGTTATTAGTGATAACGAACCCGCATTGAAATCCATAGAGATTAGAACACTTTTAGACAACCTAAATATCCAGATGCATTTTACTCCACCCAATCATAGTTCGAGTAATGGTACAGTGGAAAGATTCCACTCAACTTTGAGCGAAATTTTTCGTTGTACTAAGCCTAATTATCCCGACATAAACGAAAAAGAAGTTTTTAGAATAGCTTGCACCATATACAACAACACAGTCCACTCTACCACAAAAACTAAACCCCGGGAAATATTCTACGGAATAAGGGATGGAGAGGAAAGGCCTCTTGATATGGAAAAGATTTTAGAAAACAGAAACAAATTCTACAATGAAATTATTGTACAATCAGATAAAACTAAAAATAAAAATTTGGGTTACCATAATAAGAAGAGAGAACACCCACCGGTTCTTCGAGAGGAAGAAACCGTATATAATAGAAGACAAGGAATAAGGAACAAAGGAAAAGAAATGTATTTCCCAGTCAAAGTTGTCCAAGATAAAGGTAGAACGTTTCTGGACCACTCTGGCAGAGAAATACACAAAGAAAATATTCGGCGAAAATGAAACCATACAAATTATTTTTCTAAATTATAGATGTTGCGGAGCCAACTTCTAAAACTAATTACGCTGACGTTCATCACGACCTTATCATCGAGAACGATACAAATACATGACCTGACCAGAAACCCAGGACTAGTGACGTTACAGACCGGAAACGTACTAATTAAGACTGGACGTCACAGGATATATCACACAATAGACTTGGAAGACTATAGACCATTACAAAACAACATCGCTATCACTATCGACGGACTTAAAATATTCACAGAATTCAGCGACGTTTATATCACATTACAGTCCAAATTTAAGAAAGCCCAAAACACGTATATGAAATTGTTACCAAATAGAAGAAACAAGAGAGGAGCATTCAATTTTCTAGGCTCAGCCATAAAGGCGATTACAGGCAATTTAGATGAAGAAGATCGAATCCAAATAGATAACGATATAAATGACTTAAAACGAGGCAACCAAGAACTTATAAGACAAAATAATATTCAAGTAACTATCAACAAACATCTAGGAAAACGTATAAACAAATTAATAGATTCCGTTAATGAACAACAAAGAATAATCAAGCAACAAATTATATCAGCCAGACAATCTCTAATCACCAACAAACTTGTCAATCAAAATTTCACAGCAATCCGACAGGCATTTAAAATTTCTTATCATGTCGACCTAATACAAGAACACCTAGACTCAATTTTCGAAGTTATACAACTTGCAAAAATAAATATCATTTCTAAGAATTTTCTAGAAGCAGAAGAACTAAAGTTTATCTCAGATAAGTTAGAAGAACAAAATATTACCATTCTACATCCAGACCAAGCATACGATTACCTAGACATCAGAGCCCTCTTCAAGGAATCCATCCTCTACTTCATCATCGGCGTCCCGCAGATTTTACCACATCCATTCACCAGTCTTCTCCTAGAACCACTTCCAATCAACGGTCAAATCATCAAACTCCCTTGGCATAAAGCAGCAATCTACGGAAACTCCACCTATTTCATCAAAGGCAGTTGCCAAAGTATCGGCGAAAATTCCATTTGCGAAGAAGATAAATTAGACGATACCTCAGACGACAGATGCTTCTCCAAAATCATACGAGGCTCCCCAGGAAAATGCACCTTTACGAACTATCGGAATACAACCAACATAAAACGATTGACAGACAACCATATCATCATCATAATCACAACAGTCACACTATCAAGCGACTGTCTACATAACAACAGAGTTTTAACAGGAACGATGCTGTTGTTTTTCGAGAACTGTACAATCTCACTGAACAACAAAACTTTTAGCTCCATTACGTTTCCATCGAGAATTATCCCAACAATAGTGCCTCTGGATGGCGTGAAAATTGAACAAAACGAATTCGAGCAGAACCTGGACTTTCACACATTAAAGAAATTACATTTCCAAAACCGAGAACAACTGGAGATAATTAAAACCCGATATTTCATCCAAACATCAACAAGTTTGGGCCTCTCATCTATATGCTTCATTATAGGCTTGATCGTCATAGTTTACCATTGGTACCAGAAGAAAAGGACACCCAATGAAGAAAAACCAAACATCAGTTCAGCAGACAACCATCATCCCAACACAATTGTATCGGGACGATCCAAACTTGATGAGGGAGTAGTTAACGCAAGCAACATCATTTTCCCCACAGCAACAGAACCGATCACTGTGGAACAGTTTATCGGTAGCATCAATTCGCAAACGCAAGCGAAACAACAATTTAGGACACCAACGTAAAACACCGATTCGGACTCTGTACCTGACGCGACAACGGACTGGATAGAATGTGCAGCGTAAGGGCTTTAGGTAAATGGCTAGGCTTCATGATGTAAAATTGACAATAATAAAATCAGTCTAACTTGTACTCCCGGCGAAACCGGTCTTTCCTTTTTAAAAACTCTTCGATATCCTCATGTAACTTAATTATATATATATATATATATATATATATATATATATATATATATATATATATATATATATATATATATATATATATATATATATATATATATATATATATATATATATATATATATATATATATATATATATATATATATATATATATATAAGTTAACAACGTACCACCCTAGCCCCTGTAATACATCCGATCTCACGAACCACACGAACTCCATCAGAACAGCCAACGCAGTTTCAACGCCATAAGCTTCCCATAGAGCCGATTCCATGAATTGAAAACCATTCACCATAAGTGCAATCCGTTTACGACCAGAACATAAACTACAGCCGAGCCAGCAAACGCTGCCTCGTCACGAACAAGGAACTCATTGATAAGCGCAAGGAACCACATGCGCAGGAATAAACCGAACAGCAACATAAGCAACGAAGCGATAGAACCCCCGGACACTCAACATGCGCGCCAGCATAAGGATCATCTCACTCAACACATGAGTGAAAGAAGAGAAGAACACGTGTGGGTAGTTTCGTAGCATAGGAAATGTAAAACAGAATCTAGCTTAGCTTGTAGGGACAGTTTAGAAATAAAGCCAGTCTAGTTTAAACCTCCGAAAAGTGTAGTTGTTCTCTTTTGTAAAAAGATCGTGCAGCAACTAAAAAAACAGACGGGTTTTGTATACCCAAAATTATCAATAGGCTCGAGCCTAAATAAATAGATAGGTCTGGTTAATCTTAAATAAAAAAAAACATCTTTATCGCACGATCCTTATTGAGGATCGTGTGAGTCAGATAAGGCCGGTCGATGCCGGGCCTAAATAAATACATTTCTCCTGCACGATCCTGTTTGAGGATCGTGTGATTTATAGCGTCTAGTTTTAAGATAAGAAATTTTGGTTTATGTTTTGGTGTTACGATAGCGGGGAGCTTATCGTAAGATTAGGTTTCATTAAGAGGAATGAGAAAAATAAAAGACGGGTGGGTAATGTCGGGGACATAACCGGAGTGACGTAGGACTATACAAAGGGGACAGCTTTTGCTAAATATATATTTCAAATATATTGTTTTATTTTCTTCTCCTTCGTGAATACCTACCTATCTACCTGAAAAATGGATTAGTTTACTGTTTATGAACATGTTGGGGGTTCTGAAAAGAACTCTTGGTGTTGTGTTTTTGCGTTTTTTTTTACAAACTTGATTCTTGATTTTTTTTCTGAAGGCTTTGTACTTATTAAATGTTCAAAGCCGGGCATCTTTCGGCGTATGCACATATCGTACAATCAAAATGATGGCTGTGATAGGGAATGCATAGGTGGTCATCAGCTCATTCACTATCATATATTTCACTATTGAGCATATTATCGTCCCTTAAACTGTGGTTTCGGAGACGAATGAATTGTAAGATTTGTAGTCTCCGCAAACAAAATAATTAAAAATGAAACAGAACTGAGGTTTTGGAGACGAACTTTACGATCTGTCGAGAAATAAACGAGCTATAAGCGTTCTGAAAAACCAACAGTAAATACAGGGACGGATGACCTTCGGATTAAAGTCCTTTAAAATAAGAACAGAGCAGCAGGAAATACATAGCTCATCATGTTGCTCCTTAGTTATTTTTCTATACAATGCAGATGTAACGTCCGTCAATTTTCAACATCAGTTATCAACCAAAGAAAGCAGTTCTTGCTACCGAGAAATTTCGTTAATGCCATCCTGCATACAATGTGTTGTAATTTGAAGCCACTTTTAATTCGGAAACCATGTATGGATTTGTGAAAACTGAATGATCAATTTAAAAGACCTCAGCCACCAATAAGCTCAAGAACAAGCATAAACAAAATAAATCCGTTTATATTATATGTCATATTATGTCAGTTTAGAATGCATTGTGAAATGTATTGTGAAAAACTTTTAATAACTCTTCTTTGAAAGGTTTAATGGCCCTGAAAAAGGCCATGTTTTACGGTGGCTGGTTTTGCCACCAAAGCAGTCTGTATAAACAAACTTTTTCCTTCTACCTGCTGCCGTTTTGCGATTGCGTTTGCCACTCGCTGAAACTAGTTGTTGCCACCGAACCGAATGTGCTCTGTTCTGTAGGCGGGTTTTCTTATTGTCGTGAGCAGATTTGAAAGCCAACTCGAGCACTCCGGCGGGCGAAATTCTATAACCGCTATTAGGTACACTGGTGCTCCGGCACCAATCCGTTGATGCGATGTGATGTGAACCGATGCCATACAATCGAACTGATTTATGGTTTGAAAGAGAATGATATATTTTTCTGCGGGTCCGTGCGTTTTGTACTTTGGCGGTACACGCTCACAGGATAGAGATAAATCAGCAGACTCAGCCAAAGGGGCGAGTCCAACGAGACGAACGAATGAGCGTTAAAAGGGAGCGATGGCAAAAAAATACATTCATTACTATTTGTTCGCTCGTTGGATTCACATGCAGTTGTTTCTAACAAACACGAAGGTACCGAAGACTAGTGGAATAATGGAAAAGCCGCCAAAAAGTTCGGCACGGCGCAGAAGAATATCTCGGAAACCGACAAGAAGGAGGAGAAGGAATCATATGCTATCTACATCATAAGGTGCTGCATCCGGATCATCCCGACACCGCTTTCTCATCGAAGGCGATGAGCGTCATGAGCTTCGTCAATGCATCTTTGAGCGTATCGTAGCGGAAGCCCCGCGTCTGAGACACTACAATAAGTGGACAACCATTACGGCGAGGGAAATTCAGATCGCAATCAGTCTGTTGCTGCCCGGTGAACTTGCATGCGGTTTCCGAAGGTACCAAAGCGGTGAAGAAGTATACCAGCTCCAAATAAAGAGCGTTTTCCGACTGCTGATTCGAAAGCAAACACTAAAAAGGGTCCTTTTCAGGACCACAAAACCATCTTTAATCTAAAGAGTTTATTGTTTTGTTATCACTCGATATACCCATCTTGTTCGGCTAAACCTTCCTGTTTAGCGATTGCGTTTGCCACTCGCCACAGGATTCACAGTTGGAAAATTTCTTCCCATCCAGCTTGGGACATGTTGTACTGTAAATTACATTTAATGCGATATGCCGAAGCACCACTCAGTGTCGCATTGGAGGCGATTTTAACCTGTAATTAAACATTTGCGATGACAGTGGTACAGCTTTCACAGTTGGAAAATTTTATCCCATCCAGCTTGGGACATGTTGGGTCATAACTTGGACCCCGAACTCCATGTTTACAAAAATGTCCAACTAAATATGTCGCATTACAGGTCAGTCCAATTAGCTAAATGTCGAACTAAATGTAAATTAATGTACTTTCAATCTGGAAGCAATTTAAGAATTGAATAATCGAGAAAGTCTCCAACCATCAATACGCTCAGTACAACTGCCAAATTCTCAAACTCATCATATTCTGGCAAACAAATTGTGAAAAAATCAATTTGTGTTTTATTATTATTTTGGATAACATTTTAGAATGCATTGAACTGTATTTCGTAAACTCTTTTTTGAAAGATTTAATGGCCCTGATAAGCGCCATGTTTTATGGAATGGTTCCAATTTAGAAAACTTAGTACTCGTGGTTTTGAAAAAAAAAACATTTCGAACGCCCTCGATGCCGCCTTGTTCTGGATTTACCACCAAAGCAGTTTGTATAAAGAACAACCTTTTTTCTTCTGCTACCTGATGCCGTTTTGCGATTGCGTTTGCCACTCGCCACTCGCTGCAACTGCCTGTTGTTGTCTTGATGTCCACCGAACTGAATGTGGTCTGTTCCTAATGCGGGTTTTCTTATCGTCGCAAGCAGCTTTGCCAGCCAACTCGATCACTTCGGCGGCCGAAACTATATAACGCCGGCTAGGTGGACTGGTGCACGCGCTCGGCCAAGCTACCCTTGCGGAGCAATTGGCGGATACACATACGGGGAACTGGAGACCAACACTGTTCGAGCGGGATTTTGCCTTTCCCTTCACTTTTCCTCCTTTGCCATGTCCAGACATGGCTGCTTGTGTTGGTTTGTTGATGTGATGTGATGCGAAACGATGTGGTGTACGGTTTGGATGAGAATGATTGTTACGGAAGGAAGGAAGGTCTTGTATTATAGAGACTTTAAACTTTTGCAGTTCATTCGTCTCTAGCCTTGAGAAAGGCCCTTTGAAAACTCTACTCTGTTTACTCCAGCGCTACCACCTCCACCCTCTTGCCTTGAGAAAGGCACTCGATCCCTCGCCGTCCAGCTCGTCCAGCAACGATGTTGTCCAGTCGGTGTCCACACAAAGAATGATCGTTACGGCAGCGGAGCGGGGATTTTTAAGCTGACTGGCTGGCTCGAGAATTTTCTTTTTTTTTCTTTTTCCTTTCCAATCGTGCTTCATTGTATTTCGCTGCTGCTCTGGTTGCCCGTTTTGGTCGGTACGATTTGAGGAGCACAAAATGGACCAATCAAAAATGGGCACATTTTGCATTTGAACAATGCTTGATATTTCACAATTATTCAATTATTTATCTGAAGAAAAATGAAATTTTATTCGTTATGATAGACGCGTAGATATATTTCCTATCAATTGATGCAAAAACCTTTGCGATCTATTGAGAAATGCTCGAGTTATAAGCGTTCCAAATCTTGCATTTTTTCCTACTTGTTCAGTGCCTAGATTTTCATTTCACACCCTATATCTTCCGGTTAGACGTAGTCCTACGTCAAAAGGGAGTCGATAGTGAGCCACGCTGGAGAACGGTTGTCTCCTGAAAACAAGAAGTGGTGTTTTCTTGTGTTTTAGAGTGAAAGAAAGTGCCTTGGCCGCCGGTCCGCTACATTGTGGTGACAGCGGAAAAAAGTGCTTATAAGTACAGGGCCAATTTCTGACTGGTGAGTTGCAGTGTGTGGAGTGCAAGAAAAAGAATTGGGTCTCGCTGCGCGTGCCAGAAGTGAAGCCGTAAAGAAGAAGAGAAATTGCTCCGTTCAAAAGAAGACTAGGGTTTTCTCCAGCCAGCAATCAATTAATCAATCGGCATATGGTTATAGTTTTGTGTTACTTCATTGATAAACCCTAGAGTGTAGAGAGAATAAATTCCGTCATCATCCCGTGGTGAAGAATACAGTGGCAGGTCGGCACCTACGGTTACCTAAAGTTTGATAAAGTTCCGGTGAATTGTGAATTTCGAAAAAAAAAAAGAAAAACACTTGCCAAGTTTTCCAAGTGTGTGTAGTGTTGTGCACATTTTTTTTGTACGCCTAAAGTTGCAAGAAAAAGAAGAAGATGCGGATTAAGGAAGTTTTGGTGATTACAGTTGGGTAAGTAAAAAAAAAACTTTAAAACTATTCTATTTTACGATTCGACTGAAATAATCTTTTGGATTTTTTTTTTAAATCCGTTTAAGTCAAATTCGATCGTTCTATGCACGAGCGACAACCCTCACCTTGTCACAAAACAAACGTCAAAATAATTCACCCCTATTCGTGTGAAGCAATTTACTTTCTATCGAATTGGAAAATGCGAAAGCAGTTTTTTTTAATTTAAAATTTAAATGAAAATAACTTGATGTATAGTGAACCTGTTCACGAATCAATACGGTGCTCCTAATCGCATAGTGTCTCAAGCAACAAAATCTTTGTTTGTTAAAAGTGAAAAGTGTTGATCTTTTCGGATACATATTGCTGCCATTAATTACATATTTATAGCATCTATGGCAAAAGTACTGTTTAAAAAAAATAAATAAATAAATAAATAAATAATAATAATTTCGATCAGTACGACGCCCATGCCCAAATTTAATATGACCGGAAGAGTTAAAACTGAATGAAGTTAAAACAATATGTTTCAGCGGATTACCCGGATTGTCCGACGCGAAGGCTTTCTCAACGGCACTAATGGCCTCTGGGCCTAAAAACGTGAATGCCACTTGTTTCAGCCGATTACCCGGAATGTCCGAAGCGACATAGTGCTTCACGGCACTATTGGCCTTTTGGCCCAAAAACTTGGATGCCACTTGACCCAGTCAAACACTGTCTCCTACAGCTGGTGCAATTGAACCGGATTGTTCAATTGCATTCACGCGATGCTGGAAACTACTTCCGAAACGCACTGTGATCCGTCTCGCTCTCCTTTTCACTAAGGACGGGCTGAGAAGTCTGGTCACAAGTTTCACTATATTCGGGATCAGGTTCTTTGGAACTATAAAATAACCGGCGGACTTCGACCTCAATGAACCTTTTGGATTGGAAACGAAATAAGACTTTATTTACATGTCTGTATTCTTCGGGATTCTGACTTCAACTAACTTTACGTGGAGCTTTCAAACAAGATGGTACATGTATGTGATCATTAGATCGTTTAGATCGTTTTCATTCTGGTATGAACTTGAATGTAACGTAGGTAACATATGACCCTAACTTTAGCTACTCAAGGAATTCATTTGAGGTACACATAATTTCAATTTAAATTCATTTTAATATTTATACTAAATACTAAACACTCCGGCCACCTTAAAATAGTAACGTATTTTAATTACTACACGGACACTGCTGCGTACGAATCGATGAACTGTCTGGCGTCGAAGATATTGGCTCATTCTCAACGTCGTTCACGTTTGATGGCATTGGAAGAAGTGAAAGTTTGACGACAGGACGGACAACATTGTCTGCAGATGCCGTCTTCAAGGTGACGACTCTAACGATACCATCATGAGCGGGATGAATCTTCGTTATGCGACCCAACATCCACTGGGCTGGGGGAAGGTTGTCGTCCTTAATGATGACTAGTCGGCCCACTCGGATGTCAACGGGAGGTTTGATGCCTTTTGATGAACGGGCTTGCAGCTGCTGTAAATACTCGGTGCTCCAGCGCTTCCAAATTGCCTGGAGTCGTTTTTGCATCAGCTGCCAACGGTTGAGCTTGTTGTCTGGTAATTGCTTGTAGTCGGCTTCTGGAATCGATTGCAGGTTCGAACCGACCAGGAAATGACCCGGTGTAAGAGCCTCTAGATCCGTTGGGTCATTGGACATCTCAGTTATGGGCCGTGAGTTGAGGCACATTTCGACCTGGGCGAGCAGGGTCAGCATTTCTTCGTGGGTGACGGTTGTATTACCCACTTCCTTCAGAAGATGACTCTTCGCCGATTTCACCGCCGCCTCCCACAGACCACCAAAGTGAGGTGCGCGCGGTGGAATGAATTTCCACTTGATTTCTGCATTAGCGCACCAGTCGAAAATGAGTTTTCGGCTGCTGTGTACGGCCCGCGTTGAGAAGCACACGAATAAAGCGATGTATGCTTTGACTGGTCCTGCTCTACGGTGTGGACCACGTAAGAGGATCGGGCCGCAATAGTCGACACCGGAGACTGAAAATGGCCGCGACGGTGTCACCCTGGAGTTAGGTAAATTTGCTGTTGCTTGCTGGATCAATACCGGTTTTCTACGGAAGCAGGTATGGCACTGGTGGTACACTTGACGCAATAAATCTCTGCCTCGTAGAATCCAGAACTTCTGTCTGATGGTGGTCGTCATCAGCTGCGGTCCGGCGTGCATTAGAGTTCGGTGGTAGTGATCAGCAAGCAGGTGTGCCAGTCGGTGTTTACTCGAGATGATGATTGGATGCTTCATTCCTTCGGGAGAGTTGGAGTCTTGAATACGACCACCAACCTTGATGAGGCCGTCCTTGGAGAGCATTGGATTGAAGAATTTCATAGGGGATGTTTTGTCAACTGGTCGTCCATTGCGTAGTGCTTTCAGCTCCGTCGGAAACGTTTCACGCTGGGATAGTTGACACAGAACATGTTCAGCGTCTTGAAGATCGGATGCAGTGAGATGTGTGTGTGGCTCACATGGTGTCTTCGAGGATGCCGCACAAGCCCCATCAGGATGTTTCTTGGCAGCTGTTGCGTGCAGTACACCCATGTACCGCAGGAAGTATGCCACGGCCTTCCGTAGCTTAGTATACGACGAGAAACAGTTGAACAACCAATCGCACAGTTGATCCGTGGGAGATATGAGTGCCGCCAGGCACACTTTACATTCTTCGACGACAGCCTTGGAGGATGCCACGGAATCGACGAGTTGGCTTGGCCAATGTTTCTTGGTCTGCTTGAGCCAAGCAGGCCCGGTCCACCATCGCTCTTGGTGAAGAAGTTCGGCTGGAGTGAGGCCACGGGATATATCATCGGCCGGATTGTCCTTTCCTGGCACGTGGTACCATGGATGACCAACTGTCGCAATTTGAATTTTGGACACTCGGTTGCCCACAAAAGTTTTCCATCTGTTGGGTGATGCTTTCAGCCATTGAAGCACGGTCATGGAGTCTACCCAGAAGAAAACAGGAAAGTTAGATTTAAGCGAGGCAATTACCTTCAGGAACAGGTCTGTAGAGAGAACTGCAGCACAGAGTTCCAAGCGGGCAATGGAATGGCGGGTCTTCAATGGCGTGACCCTTGATTTTGCTGCAAGCAGGTGGACGACAACGTTCTGGCGTTGATCTTCGGAACGCATGTACACGCATGTACCGTATGCCCTTTCGGAGGCGTCTGAGAAGAAGTGCAATTCGAAGCTGGTAGCACCGGCCACCGAAACGAATCGGGGGATGCGAACATCGCTCACCAAGTTCAATTGGTAATGAAATGCTTTCCATTCATCTTGGATCCTTGTCGGAAGTGGATCGTCCCAAGCGTAGGAATTCCCATCGTTGTTCTTCAATGCCCACAAGCGCTGCATAAACTGCTTGGCTGTTGAAATTACCGGACCGGCAAGGCCCAATGAATCGTAGATCTTGGCAATGTACGACAGTACATTCCGTCGGGTGAGTTCGACTGCAGGAGGTGTAAGTTGGATCCGAAACCGCAAAGTATCGGAATGCGGTTCCCATATAAGTCCGAGTGTAGACACCGACTGCTCGTTGGCGAATTCGTAAACCGGCTGAATTGCCAATTCCTCCGATGGTATTTCGGCTAGGACTGCCGAACTGTTGGAGGCCCATTTCCTCAACGGAAACCCGGCGGATTGCAACATAGCACTGAGCTGTCGACGGAGTTCTACGGCTTCTTCGGGTGTAGATGCACCGCTGATGAGGTCGTCCACGTAAAAGTCTTCGAGGACGGCCTTTTTGGCCATCGGAAAGTTCTCGCCTTCATCTGTAGCGAGCTGTACGAGAGTACGTGTGGAGAGAAACGGCGCAGAAGAGGTACCGTAGGTAACGGTCTGAAGCTCGTACGTGGAGATTGGATCCGTTGGCTTCTGTCGAAAAAGTATTCTGAGGAGTGGTTGATCGTTGCGACAAACTGCAATCTGACGGAACATTTTTTCAATGTCCGCCACAAGACCGATTGGGTTTGTCCGGAAACGCAATTTAATTGACTGAAGATCCTCTTGAACGATTGGCCCGACAAGCAGAAGATCATTGAGGGAACTACCAGACGACGTACGGCAGGACGCATCAAATACGACCCGTACTTTCGTGGTTGTACTGCTGGCTTTGAATACGGGGTGGTGTGGCAAATAGTAGTGGTAAATGGAGTTGTCCACCGGATCCTCGAGCCGTCGCATATGGCCTAGCCGTGAATATTCTTCCAAGAACTCGTGGTAGGCTTCCTTTACGGATGCATCATGTTCAAGTTTTCGCTCCAAGCATAGTAGACGTCTTTCGGCGATTGCACGGGATTCACCGAGTTGAATGTAAGGGTCCTGTGATTTGGGAAGAGACACTACATATCTCCCGTCGGATTTTCTAGTCGTAGTACCCTGATATAGCTCCTCGCAGGCGATCTCCTTAGCAGAATAGATTCGGTCGGACTGCAAGGATTCGAGCTCCCAGAACCGTTCCAAAAGAGATTCCAGATTTCGAGTGGTGGCGATGTGGCAGACCGGAGTAGTTGGTGGAGTTGTGCCGTAGCATCGACCGATTACAGCCCACCCGAAGACAGTCTCGAATAGTACTGGACATCCTTTCCCGAGGATTATTCTACCACTCATAATGTATTCGTGGAATTGTTCGATTCCGAGTAACAGGTCGATAGGACTCGACACGTTGAATGCAGGGTCAGCTAATGGGAAGTTTGACGGGATTTTCCACATGGATATGTCGACATTTGACGTGGGAAGTTCAGAGGTTGGATTCGGTAAAACCAGGAACTCTAACTTGCTGGAAAACTCGTTGTTCTTGGAGTGGATAGTGGAGATGACAGACTGGGTAACCGTCACTGTTGTTTCACCGATGCCAGCGATGGGAACACGTACTCGATCTGACTGTAGACACAAACGACGAGCCAGCTTCTTTGAGATGAAGTTCGACTGCGAACCAGAGTCGATTAATGCTCGAGCAGAATGTTGTCTTCCAAATCGATCCTCGATCCACAGCGAAACAGTGGACAGGAAAACAGTTGATGGGGAACTGCTATGAGCAGGAACGCTTACTTCGGGAACCAAAATACCCGATCCGTGGGAATTCGCTTGTTGTGTCGGGTACTGGGGTGTTGACTGTGCTGCAGGGTCGCTCGAGGATTTGTGCAACAGCGTATGGTGGCGTTCGTGACAATGACGACAGGTGTACTTGGAGTCGCATCTCCGTGCGATATGCGACGATTTGAAGCAGTTCCAACAAAGTCGCTTCTGGGAAATTAGTTCACGGCGCTGCTCAACGGTCATTCTTTGAAAGGCTGAACACTGAAACAATAGATGCTTCTCCGGGCATGCAATGCAGGATGGTGGACTTGGACGCGAACTTGCGGTAGCGGAGTTGGCAACCGCCTTCGTAGTGGGGAGCTTTTTGCTGAAGGAATGGGGACCGGCCACCTTGGCTGGTGCTGCTTGAGAACGATGTTGGATCTCTGTTGACACTGTTTGCAGAATCCGAATTCGCTGGTAGAGAAACTCGATACATGCTTCGTACCCAACATTATCCGACTTTGCTGCATACTCCTCCCAGGCTCTGAAGGTAGCAGGGTCCATTTCATAGGACAACATACAAATCAGTGGAGTGTCCCACGTTTCCACCAACTCACCAAGCTTCGCCAGTGCCTTCACATGGCGTTGAAAATCGTCTACAAGATGATGAAGATCCTGTGCAGATTCTTTCCGGATTGGAGCGAGATCGTGTAGTGTACGATACAACTGTTTTGTTAAAAACCGCTTGTTATCATAGCGCTTTAGGAGGGCTTCCCAGGTGATGACATAATTGGCTGCCACTATATCCACCGTCTCGTAAGGCGTACGTGCCTCACCCTCTAAAGACTGGAGCAGGAACTGCAGCTTCGCTACCAGTGGAATGTCCTTGACGTCATGTACCATCGATTTGAAGGTGTCACGAAATCCTAGCCACCGTGAATAGTCGCCGTCAAACTTCGGCAGATCTATTTTTGGCAACCGTAGGTGGAAGCTAGTAGGTTGAGCTGGAGCTGCATCGTGTACATTGATGGTTGAGTTCAGGTCCAGCAATCGCCTGTTCATCAACCATCCCTTGGTTGCACAGTATCTACTCTGGAACTGGTGGCGTTCCTGGAGATGCTTCACTAACGGGGCGTCTCCATTGTCCATCCTTTCAATTTCGGATTGAACCTTCAAGCAGTCCTGGAAAGCCTGGTCGAGTATCTCCAGCCACACTGGTACTTGTGGGAAATCTCGTTCTTCCTCGTAATTATCCATGAAGGCTTTCACTGTCTCGAGTGTTGAAAGTAATGACCGTCGAAGAGTTAATTTGTCTTTCAACTTTTTATCCTTCACTTTCATGGTGGCCATCTCCCGACGTTGGCGTTATTCGAACGACCACAACAACGAAAATAGATTCACAAACGCGACGGAACGTGGGTGGGACGGTACGTAAAACTTCTTCCCGTATAGTCTTTTTCTTCGACTCTTTCCCGACGAGGATGTTTCGGTCACCAAGGAATTTCGAAAAAACACTGCACAGTTACCGAATTGCTAAACACGGTGCACTACCCTCCCGAGCAAAGGATATAAAGCGTCCTTTCAATTGCGATCGATCGATCGAACAACGTATCGATCCAACAATGCTAGCGTAGCTTGGCTTGAGTTAAATCGCGAGAAACAATAGATATTGTTCACCTTCACAAAGGGTCAAAGTCACTACTTAGTCTTCGACACTGAACAATTGCAATCTTCTTTGCTAATTGTCTCGAACAACGGATGCACTAACAATGCCTATTGGTTTCACACATCGCGTGCAAAATGGCAGATTCCACACCGAACCTTTGTTCTTGACAAACGTGGCCACAATCACTTTTTGGTCCCCGGAATGTCCTTCGCATCCGGTTCGAAGGACCAATGTTTCAGCGGATTACCCGGATTGTCCGACGCGAAGGCTTTCTCAACGGCACTAATGGCCTCTGGGCCTAAAAACGTGAATGCCACTTGTTTCAGCCGATTACCCGGAATGTCCGAAGCGACATAGTGCTTCACGGCACTATTGGCCTTTTGGCCCAAAAACTTGGATGCCACTTGACCCAGTCAAACACTGTCTCCTACAGCTGGTGCAATTGAACCGGATTGTTCAATTGCATTCACGCGATGCTGGAAACTACTTCCGAAACGCACTGTGATCCGTCTCGCTCTCCTTTTCACTAAGGACGGGCTGAGAAGTCTGGTCACAAGTTTCACTATATTCGGGATCAGGTTCTTTGGAACTATAAAATAACCGGCGGACTTCGACCTCAATGAACCTTTTGGATTGGAAACGAAATAAGACTTTATTTACATGTCTGTATTCTTCGGGATTCTGACTTCAACTAACTTTACGTGGAGCTTTCAAACAAGATGGTACATGTATGTGATCATTAGATCGTTTAGATCGTTTTCATTCTGGTATGAACTTGAATGTAACGTAGGTAACATATGACCCTAACTTTAGCTACTCAAGGAATTCATTTGAGGTACACATAATTTCAATTTAAATTCATTTTAATATTTATACTAAATACTAAACACAATATATATATATATATATATATATATATATATATATATATTCTGGAGTTTATATCAATTATATCTTTTTTTCCCAATAACGTCTAAAAATACACAATAGCAATATAACAGATATATTTAAAAAAAATAGTCCTCACATACTCCTAACGTTTTCTTTTAAATTTCCTTGCATCTCTTTATCCATAATATAATCGTCTTCTATTTGAGAAGAAGATTGTTTGGATCTGTCAAATTAACTAATTATATTTATTTATTGAAATTGATATTATGATATGAAAAATAAATGAAGAAAGGTATTGTTGTATTAGGGATAGTGAATGCAGCAATTGTTTCAAAAGATAGAGTCGGGAAAATTCAATGTGCGAGACCTGAAAATATACGAATTACTGTGATGTTCATATATAAATAAAAAAGACATTAAATATTATAATGATACAAAACTATGAACTATGAACTTTGAGAATATTAACTATACCTTTGTTATCGTGTTTCCATGTATCAAAAGAAAATGTATTTTTCATCAAATTATCTCAATTTTACCCGTTGAATTAAAATTAAAATTATGAAGATTTTTTGTAAACTGATGCTATTAATAAAAACCAAAATCAAGTGTATTCATAATTATCAAAAAAATAGATCTCTATTTTAAACATGGTTTAATTAGTCATGCGTTTTGATAATTTAATATCTACTGTTTCATAATGCGTTGGTTCAAACTTGCATTGATGTCTGAATATATATTTGAAAGCGAAGAAATATGATATTGCTGTATTGTGCAGTTGTGATTGAGAATTTACGTACATGAAGATAAGAATTGTTATAAAAGGGATTTCTGGAATTTTTTTTTCTCCTTCCGAAAATGAAATTCAAAATACAATAGAAAAAAAAATGTATGTTTTATTTACGATATGCATTTAACAATTTTCCATTTGAGAAGAAGTTGCTGAAGAAGAAGCATAAAAAGTTTGGCTCTATTGAATTAACATGGTTAAAAATCGTCCATAATATATCCATGAAGGCTTATCATTGGTACTCATAGTAATTTTGAATCGTTGGGTTTTGTTTCAATATAAAAAATGGATTTCAAAGTTTCATACGAGCGATTCATTCAAAATGTGAAGTACCAGTTAATAAGAATCGAGAAGAACATTGAGAAGGAAGTTTCCGAGTGGGAAATTAAACTTGCCCCATCAGATCGAGTTAGCGTCAAAGCGAACGTGCTCGATAGCAAGGGTACAACGTTTAAGGATCACGAATGTAAACTGGAATCTAAAATCGTCGAATTTGAACAAAGAGTTGTAAAGCTTGAAAAGGAGAAGGATCGCATGAAATTAGACATACTGAATCTCAAGCAAGAAAAAAGCGTATTATCGAATAAGCTGAATCATTTTCAAGAGCTAAAACTATTCGAACATAGATTAAATAAAATTCTAGAACGAAAAATTCGTAATAAGACTGATTTAAAGGCACAAGTTTCTAATAATTTACAAGAGATTGGTCGATTGGAGAAACAGCTCAAAAATGAGAAAAATTTCCACTCAGCTATCGAGAAGGAGAAAAAATCGCTGGAGAGAAAAATCGAAGAGCTACAGAGACAAACCACCGAGTCGAATAAAGCAAATCCCCAAAACTTAAAGCCTCTTAAAGCCAAAAAGATGATGAAGAAGAAGAAAGCAAACCAGGAAAATATTTATAAGTGTAAATCCAGGCTGAAAGAGAGTAAAACGAAACTAAAATATGCAGACCGTGAAAATTCCCAATTGGCTGAAAAAAACTTTTTGTTGGTAGAAAGCAACCGGAAAACATCTGAAGAGATAAAAAAAACTGCGAACATCGTTTCAGGTAGTCGAGGATGCCCTCAAGCAAGAGAAAAAGAAAACCCAGGAAGTAATCACGCTACTGGAAAAATGGAAGGAAAAATTTCACGAACTGGAAGAAAAAATTCAAACGACAGTGCAAAACCAGGCTGCATATGAATTTCCAATGGTAACGGCGATACAATGTATCCCGGAATTCCATGGCAAATCAGAAGAGTTGCAGCCTTTTTTGATGCAGATTGATTATTTTTCAAATGCCTTTCCTGAAAATGCTGACCAAAAACCACTACTAAATGTAGTATATACAAAACTAAAAGGCGAGGCTCACATGCGTCTTCATGATATACAAGGCGACACATGGGCCAATGTGAAACTGAATTTGAAAAATAGTTTCCAATTAGTATTGGAACAATAATTAAAGAGATCGAAACACTAAAACAAAGCAGTCACGAATCTTATAACGAATACAAAATTCGCGCTAAAGAATTATATAGGTTCGTAAGCGCTCTGCCGGAACACGAAAATGAGTCGTATGCGAACACTGCTTTGAGGAAGCATTTTTTAGCGGGTCTCAAAAGTAACGCTTTAACCTTGACAGGAAAGTCGCAACGGGATAAAACATTCCCAGAATTACTTGACTGGTTTCAGAAAGAAATCGATGAGGAGGAAGAACTACGCGAGATCCACAACAGACTGCAGTCAACAAGGATGAGAACATCGCAACAACAACAAAATAATTACAATAGAAGCACACAAGCCAACAACTACAACTACAATCGTAATAACAAAAACAACAGAAGAGGAAATAATAACGATTATAGAGAACAACGCAACAATTATCGAGGAAATAACAATAACTACAGAGGGAATAAGAGCAATTATCGAAGAAATAATATCAATTTTGGAAAAAATTACAACAATTATCAAGGAACTCGAAACTTCGATAACAATAACGGCTATAATAATAACAACAATTCCAATCCCAACGAAAACTATAGGGAAAATAATAGAAACGGGGGTTATTACAAAAATAACAACAATAATTACAGGCGACATAAGGATAACCAGAATAGCTAAGCTATCTCTGTTAGGGTAGCCATGGTTAACAGATACAAAAGAAAAAAAGATTATTTAGGGGGAAAATAAATCGGTGAAATAATTAAAGAGGATAATGGAATTACAGAAGAGATAGAATAATAGGAAGAAAAAGGGAATAATAGGAAGAAGAAGGGTTTTTTTAAAGAAGAAAAAAATTACAGAGAAAATTCAATGAAAAAAAAAATTAAATGGAGAAAGGATAAATGTATGAAACGAATGAAAATTATGATTTATATATAAAGCGTAAAGACAATCAAGGAGGAATAATCGAGAAAAACAAAGGTGTAAGGCGAATTCATTAAAACAGTTGAAAGAGTCAAAGCACAAGTGAAGTAAAATATTTTTTTTTTTGAACAGTTGAAACAGCTAACAGCTAACTACAAAAACAAATTAACTATTATATTTTGGTGTAATTTTTTATTTTATTTTTTTTGTTTTTTTGTTTATATATCCATAATAAATAAAGTTCCAAGTATTTTCACAGATCGCACCTAGGACCTACAAAAAGAGGGGGGAGAGACCGCATCCACAGTTTGTTTTGAGGACCGGAACAGAGTGACGCCACACATCAGCAGAGAGGAGAAAGACGCGATCTATCAACAGAAGAATGGTAAGAAGGTTTAAAAAAAACGGTCAAAAAAAACATGAATAAATTTTCAATAGAGTTCTGGATAAAATACACAAAAAAAAAGAAAAGAGAGAAATTATGAGAAAAAAAAATGTGTTAATGAATGAGAAGAGAATAATCGAACACGTTTTAAAAAAGTTAAATCAATTTTATTGGTAATTTGCTCAAAAGCTAGACATATGAAAAAAGATCGGCAATGTAAAAAAAAAACAAATCAAAACAATGTATGAAATAAAAACAAAGAACGAAACAATGTAAAAAAAAAAAGTTGTAATTACGTACACTGTAAAATGGTCAAACTGGTAAGACGAAAATTAATTTTCAACGAGGAGCGAGACGTGGTCAGGCAGGCAAAGACAGATCTCAGCATACCGCTGATGGGAAGAGGAACGATTCGGCATCCCAGCCGGATGCTCGCAAGAAGAGGACGACGAGTCATGCGGAAGGTCGATGGTCATTGGTGTTGGGTGCTGTGGGACGACGGAGCGAAAACAGGAAGCAATTCGGGAATCGTGATCACCATCTGATCCTAAGGACACTGAAGTGAAAGTAGTAGAATTCATGATGGAACTGGATTTCATAATTGGAGTAATGACTTTGTACACTTTACGTTGAAGTAAAAGATTACAACAGTCTAAAAAAATAATGATTATTTATCGCCGGAAACTGATGATAAAGAGAATAACTCGGATCCAGATAAGGATGAACAGGATCTAAAATAAGGATCAAAGATGAACTGGAAGAGATGACATTTAATGATTGGAGAGCCTAAACTGCTATAATAGCAAACACTACAATCGGAGCAGCAAATGAAGCTCTAAAACTAGCAAACAAAAACAAGTTCTTGAAGTTGAATTTCATTCCAACGAAGATGTGATGGACTAAAGTACCGTTCTAAAAGGTTGTTCAGGAATGGAACCCAGAGACACGCAACAGTGGATCAAGACGGATGAGACGGCGCAACGCGGAAGGAGGCAAGCGGCAACTCACACCTAGTACCAGAGACCAACCAATTGACGAGTCACCAGTCGACGGATATACGGAGCGGAAGAGGAGTAGCCGGTGAACAATGAGAATCTTATATAAAATAAAAATTATAGAGTTTATGCAAATGTTTGAAAAAAAAACAAAACATTATATTTACAAATATATATTATATTTACATTATATTATATTTACAATTAGGAAAAATTCAAAAAAAAAAAATACACATTCATATATAAAAAAAAAATCTATTGCACAATATATATATATATAAAAAAAAAGAAGAAGGTTGATAACAATATTAGCAGGTAGATAGGAAATCTAACCTTTCGAACCAATGTTAGGGAAAACTCATCTAGTTTCCCCTAAAACTCATTGAGTAGGGGGATATGCAGCAACCAAAAAACCAGACGGGTTTTGTATACCCAAAATTATCAATAGGCTCGAGCCTAAATAAATAGATAGGTCTGGTTAATCTTAAATAAAGAAAAAAAAACATCTTTATCGCACGATCCTTATTGAGGGTCGTGTGAGTCAGATAAGGCCGGTCGATGCCGGGCCTAAATAAATACATTTCTCCTGCACGATCCTGTTTGAGGATCGTGTGATTTATAGCGTCTAGTTTTAAGATAAGAAATTTTGGTTTATGTTTTGGTGTTACGATAGCGGGGAGCTTATCGTAAGATTAGGTTTCATTAAGAGGAATGAGAAAAATAAAAGGGAGTCGATAGTGAGCCACGCTGGAGAACGGTTATCTCCTAAAAACAAGAAGTGGTGTTTTCTTGTGTTTTAGAGTGAAAGAAAGTGCCTTGGCCGCCGGTCCGCTACAATCGTTCCCGTCTCTAAACATATAATTGGCGCAGTCGAACAGGCGTCGTGTTTTGGTGAATCTATCAATTCATTGAGTGAAAATCAGTTGAATTTGAAAAGTGTTCAGGCTACGTGTTTAACTCTCTAAGACTAAGCGAATACTAGTGTTTGCGAGGTGAATACAGAAGCAGCCAAAATTACGACGACCGGACCAAAGGAATTCCAGCGGATATGGAACACATCCTTTTCTTAATGTAAGTAACAAATAACTAAAAAACTAGTAGTAACAAAATATTAAACCACAAGTGTTTGAATAACTTTACCAAACGAAAATTGTTTTTGTTTCAAAAATTTTACCAAGCGAAAGTTTCATTCAGTGTCTCAATAATTTTATAAAGGGAAAGTGTTGATTATTCTCAGAACAGCAATGGAAAACCGATTTCCAAATATTGCGAACGTAGAAAATCAGAGCAACGAAGATGAAGAGAGAAGGGCCGTAGAAACAGCGCAAATGTTTCAGCAGGCCGAAACAATTTTAAAATCTATGCAAACTCCGCAAGCTATTCGAGAGCTTCCGAATTTCGACGGAAATCCTGTAAAGCTCCATAGCTTTATTCGTTCAGTCGAAAATCTGATTCCATTTTTAACGGCATTGGAAAATACACCCTTTCATAGTGTGTGGCTCCAATCAATTCGAGCAAAAGTTATTGGCGACGCAGACCAAGTCCTGGAAATCTATGGAACTCCACTAAATTGGGATAGTATTAAAGAAAACCTGATCGCTTATTATAACGATAAAAGGGATAGCGTAACATTGACGCGCGAATTATTTCAATTACAGCAAGTAAACACTGTTGAGGAATTTTTCGGACGTGTACAAAATATTTTGTCGCTCTTAATAAACCATACAAACATTTCGACAGATAACGAAAAAGTGCGAATTGACAGGATAAATTCGCACAAAGAAAATGCTCTACAAGTATTTCTTTCTGGATTGAAGGAACCGATAGGCGGGAATGTGAGGGCAAGAAGACCATCCACGATCAAAGCGGCATTTGACGCTTGCATCGAAGAGAGAAATTTTCAATCAAAAACAGGACTGAAATCCCCAATATTCGTTCCTCCGCCTAAGTACGGGAACTTAAATCCTAGATTTCAACCATCAACCTCTAGAATGATGCCCGCACATCAACCAAGAAAAAACGGAACAGTTGACCATAGAACCACCATCGCAAAACACTCCGGCAGAAAATTCCGCTTTAGTAGATAATCTAAATTTTCATATGGGCACCAAAGAAGACCCGATAACATGAACTTCATACCGTACTTGAGATTGAAAACCCTAGAAGGATTCGACCTAAAATTACTCGTCGACACAGGAGCCAATAAAAATTATTTGAGCCCCAGACTTGTAAAACAATCTTCAAAATTACCGTCTCCAACATTGGTCACAAATATTTCTGGAAAACATTTGATTGATAGCTATGTTGAATTTAACCCATTCCCTGATATCATCAAATCCAAATTTGTTTTTCACGTTTTCGAGTTTCATAAATTCTTTGATTGCTTAATCGGATATGAAACTCTACAGGAGATAGGAGCAATCATTGACACTAGAAACAATACACTGAACGTTGCAAACAAAACATACAAAATGTACAGAAAATATCCAGAAATTATTTCACAAGAAATTCCCAGACAAACGGTCTTGAATATCGAAATCCTAGTTTCTACGAAGAATGGAGATTTCTTAATTGAAAGCGATTTCGAAATTTCACCTAATTTAATCATATGTGCTGGACTCTATCACGCACATGAAAGTAAAGCTTTTGTAGCGATAGAAAACAGAGCAAAAGTATCACAGCTGCTCAGTTTAAACTCCCCATTCGAAATAGAATCAAATAATTTCGAACAATTGAAATCTAGTACAGACTTAAACCACATAAATGATAACGTACCCATCAGTAATAGATACAGGAAACTAATTGATTAAGATTAGGTCATTTGAATTCAGAAGAGAAAGCTCAACTAATAAAGGTCATAAACGAACACCAATCAGTATTTTACATCGACGGCGAATCACTTTCAAACACTTCAGAAGTTACACATTCAATACACACAAAAGACGAATTACCAGTATACCAGAAAAGCTATCGTTATCCTCACTGCCATAGGGAGGAAGTTAGCAATCAGATTCGAAAGATGTTGAAAGAAGGCATAATTAGACCTTCTATTCCCCCATGGAACTCTCCAATATGGGTTGTACCAAAGAAGAAAAATGCCTCAAGCTTACAAAAATGGAGAATTGTAGTGGATTACAGGAAATTAAATGCCAAAACTGTGGACGATAAATTTCCAATACCAAATATCACAGACATCCTAGATAAATTAGGACGAAGCACATATTTTTCAACACTGGATCTTGCATCCGGTTTTCATCAAATCGGTATGAATAAGAAAGACATCCAAAAAACAGCCTTCTCCACAGACGAAGGGCATTACGAATATTTGCGGATGCCGTTTGGACTAAAAAACGCTCCAGCGACATTTCAGAGGCTCATGAACTCCGTTCTCAAACGTCTTGTCGGATCCGTTTGCCTTGTGTATATGGACGATATTATCGTTTACAGCACGAGCCTACAAGAACATTACGTTAATCTGAACAAAGTGTTCAATGCTTTAGAAAATGCTAACCTAAAAGTGCAACTAGACAAAAGTTTTTTCTTGCAAAAAGAAGTCAGCTTTTTAGGACATATCGTCAACGAAGATGGTGTTAAGCCGAATCCAGACAAGATAGACGCAATAAAGAATTGGCCCGCTCCAAGAACTGAAAAAGTCAAGTCTGAATCAAATTCTTCATGGGAACGCTAGGCTACTACAGAAGGTTTATTAAAGATTTCAGTCGAATAACTAAACCTCTTACTCAATGTCTGAGAAAAGACGAAAAAATCGAACACACACAACAGTTCTTAGACTGTTTTGAGAAATGTAAACAAATATTAACTAGTACTTCCGTGCTACAATATCCAGACTTCGAAAAACCATTTCACTTAACCACAGACGCATCACAACATTCAATCGGTGCTGTTTTATCACAGGGACCGATAGGAAAAGACAGGCCAATTACCTTTGCCTTAAGAACACTGAATAGAAAAATATTCGACTGTAAAGAAAAATATTCGACGATAGAGATAGAGCTTCTTGCCATTTATTGGGCAACTAAATACTTTCGCCCTTACCTCTTTGGAAAGAAATTTACATTATTTACAGATCATAAACCTTTAACCGGAGCTATGAATCACAAAGATCCTTCTACGAAAATAGCAAAATGGATGATAGCCTTGCTAGATTATTCATATGACATCCAATACAAGGCTGGTAAGCAAAACGTTGTTGCAGATGGTCTATCTAGAATACCACAAGAAATTAATGCAAATGAAGAGGAAGACACATCTTCCGATATGGCTACACAACATTCAGCAGATACAGACGACTCAGAATTTATACCATGCACCGAGAAACCAGTAAACTCCTTTTGTAATCAAATAATTTTAAATATTAGCACTAACGAAGACGAAAAATTTGAACAAATTTTTCCTAAAGTGTTTCGACATACAATAACGCAACATATTTACGGCGTTCCACAAATTGCATCTACTGCCCAGAAAAATTAATCAATACCATACAGATTGTATACAAAACCTACTTCAGCAGAGTAAAAACGTTCAAAATTTTTATTTCCCAAAAACTTCTAGTCGACTTGAAAACTTCTGAGGAGCAGAACGAAACAATAGCTATTCTATTCACTTTAGAGCTCATAGAGGAATTGAAGAAAATTTAGCCGAAATTAAAAGAAATTACTACTTCCCAAACACGAAGAAGATCATTCGACAGTTCATTTCAGTATGCGAAACGTGTCAAAAAGCAAAATACGAACGTCACCCATACAAAATCCTTTTTTCACAAACCCCCATACCCAAAAAACCGTTGGATATTGTCCATGTAGATATTTATATTTCCCAACCGAATATCTTTCTTACGGCAGTCGATAAACTCTCTAGATATGGGATGATGATACCAATTAAATCAAAATCAATACCCGATATTAGAAACGTCATAACAAAACTAATTACAATGTACGGATGCTCTAAATTAATAGTTTGTGATAACGAACCATCACTCAAATCCGCAGAAATCCGAGGTATGCTTCTTGATCTTGGAACAGACATGTATTTCACTGCATCGAATAAAAGTGAAATGAATGGTATCGTCGAGAGATTCCATTCAACAATAAGCGAAATCTACAGATGTATTCAAGACAAATACATAGACGTTACAAAAAAGGAACTATTTAGAATTTCCCTTGCACATTATAATAAAACCATTCATTCCAGCACAAATCTCAAACCAGCTGAAATCTTCTTTGGAATCAAAGAGGGCGAAGAACGACCTTTAAATATGGACGAAATCATAACAAATAGAGACAAAATTTATGACGAAGCGATTGTGCGCTTGAAAGCAAAACAAAAAACGGATCTTGACTACCATAACAAAACCCGCGAAACAGAACCGGTACTCGAACCCAACGAAGAAATCTACGTTGCAAGACAGGGTATAAAAAGCAAGACGAAAGACCCATTTAAAAAAACTAAAGTATTGACAAACAGAAGGAAGACGTTCATCGACTCAAAGAATAGAAAACTTCACAAGACAAAAATTGAACGACGTTGAAAAACATAAAAAAAAGACGGGTGGGTAATGTCGGGGACAGTAAATACAGGGACGGATGACCTTCGGATTAAAGTCCTTTAAAATAAGAACAGAGCAGCAGGAAATACATAGCTCATCATGTTGCTTCTTAGTTATTTTATATACAATGCAGATGTAACGTCAGTCAATTTTCAACTTCAGTTATCAACCAAAGAAAGCAGTTCTTGCTACCGAGAAAATTCGTTAATGCCATCCTGCATACAATGTGTTGTAATTTGAAGCCACTTTTAATTCGGAAACTATGCATGGGTTTGTGAAAACTGAATTATCATTTTAAAAGACCCCAACCACCAATAAGTTCAAGAACAAGCATAAACAAAATATTTTTTTTTATATTATATGTCATATTATGTCACTTTAGAATGCATTGGAATTGTGAAAAACTTTTAATAACTCTTCTTAGAAAGTTTGAATGGCCCTGAAAAGCGCCGTGTTTCACGGTGGCTGGTTTTGCCACCAAAACAGTCTGTATAAACAAACTTTTTCCTTCTTCTACCTGCTGCCGTTTTTCGATTGCGTTTGCCACTCGCTGAAACTAGTTGTTGCCACTGAACCGAATGTGCTCTGTTCTGTAGGCGGGTTTTCTTATTGTCGTGAGCAGCTTTGCAAGCCAACTCGAGCACTCCGGCGGCCGAAATTCTATAATCGCTATTAGGTATACTGGTGCTCCGGCACCAATCCGTTGATGCGATGTGATGTGAAACGATGCCATACAACCACACTGATTTTTGAAAGAGAATGATAAATTTTTCAGCGGATCCGCGCGTTTTGTACTTTAGCGCTACACGCTCACAGGATAGAGACAAATCGGCAGACTCAGCCAAAGGGGCGAGTCCAACGAGACGAACGAATGAGCTTTAAAAGGCAGCGATGGCAAAAAAATACATCACGGCGCTTTTGGATCTCGGACTGGAACGTCACCCTCTGGCGCCTTGGAAGGAGTTTGCAGATTTTACCTGTTTTTTCACACCTAAAAAACTAACTTTTGCTTCTAGCAGCCTTTCTGAAGGCTAAGTTAGTCCTCAATATAGTTTTAGTTTACAGATTTGCTGCAGCAGACGACATCCGTTTACTTCGACCGCAGTGAGCGGTGCTTACCGGCGTGCCGGAAAAGCGCGCGCTTTTCGGCGTCACCAACGCCACGCCCCCTTTTTTCTTTTGGGCAGTGTTGGCAGTTTATTTGTAGCGATTAGTGATTTTAAATATAAAATATAATTTAAAAAGAAGACGTGCGCTTACGGACAGTGAAGTGACTGGTGATTTTTCAATTTCAAAAGCTTATACGCGATATTGGTGGTTTTACAAGTGCTCTGGTTAAAAAAGTGTGAATTTCTGGGCACATTTCCCTAAGTGTAAAGCCCCCATAAATATTATATAGTGTTTTAACCCGAAGAAAACCCCAGTCATCGGCTATACCTAGGGTGTAGCCAGACAACAGCATGGCTTCAAGTAGCTCCGGGCCTCCGGGAGGCCAAGCTACAAACATGTACGAGGGTAAACCTACCCAACGTACCGCTCCAAGGTGGGCCGACCCACTAAACGGAAATCTTCAAATCCTGCTACTTCGTGCAACAGGAGAGAACATAATCCCGACTAATCCGTTCATAGTAAGCAAGACGATCGCTAACGCTGTAGGAAAAAAATATTACACAGCGCGACCGAGACGACAAGAAGAGGACTCAATATATCCTTACGGCCAAGGATGAGGATATCATTGGTAAGCTCCTTTTAATTAATCAACTGATTGACGGAACCCCTATTGAAGTGATTTACCACCCAACCCTTAACCAACGTAAATGTGTTGTTACTTGCCGTGATGTCATGGACATCAAGGAATCCGAACTGGTTACAGAGCTTTCCGATCAAGGTGTGATCGATGTCAAGCGCATAACCAGGAAGGAGAATAATATTGTTGTGCCAACTGCCACTCTCATTTTAACTATTCGTGGAACTGTTGTTCCAGATTTTATTAATTTCGGATTTATTCGGGCTGGGACTAGAAATTTCTATCCCAACCCAATGCAATGCTTTAAATGCTACAAATTTGGGCATACAAGCAAACGATGCAAACGCGATAACCCGCTTTGCAGAAATTGCGGTCAAGAACATCCAGAACAAAAGGATGGAACTAAAACCTGCAACGCTTCAGCATTTTGCGTGAATTGCCAAGGGGACCATTCCTCTTCGAACAGGAAATGCCCTGTATGGCAATGCGAAAATAATATTACCAAAATCCGAGTCGACTATGGTATCTCCTATAAAGAGGCAAAGGACAAATACAATGGACAAATTAATGGACCAACATATGCAAGTGTCTTGCAAGACAAACTCTCCAACTTGCAAAAATCAGTAACCAGCTGCAACTGTAAATGCAACTGCGCTGCAACTGCCTCGGCCGTTTCGGCCTCTTCCAGCCGCGAAAGCACCCCTTCAATTGATACTACACTCGACACTACCATGACAGATTCGACAACTGATAGTTCAACAGCTGAATCTGAGAGCGAATCAGTCATCTCCATGGATACTTCCGATGTTCCAAACAAAAATAAAAATAAAAGAAAAATTGCGAAAGGCTCATCTTCAGATTCAGATCAAAAATCCGAAGATGAAACCCTAACTAATAAAGACAAGAAAAGAACAAGAAATGAACAAAAACAGACACCAACAACAAATAACAATACAACCCCAAAAGAAAACAACAACAACAACAACACTCATCAAACAAAAAACAACAATAACAACAACAGCAACGCACATTCAACAAAAAACAACACAAACACAACAAACACTCCAAAGACTTCTACACCAAACAAAAACAACACCAATACCTCAAAGAAAGCTTCTCTTTCCAAGGGTAAAGGACCATCGAACTAATTCTCTTTGAATAGTTCAAACATACACACAATCAAGACTTAAGAATTAGAGTTAAAAACACCAACACATTCACTCCAATACAGAAATTCGGGATACAATGGAACATCAGAAGTATCCGACAAAATATTTTAGAACTAAAAATTCTTATTTCGAGCTCTAATCCCACAGTCATAGACCTTCAAGAAACTATGACACCAAACAATTTCAACAAACACTTCATCCCAAAGTACATCACATACTTCAAAGAGGGTCCCAACCCCTCAAAGCACGGAGTTGCAATCGCAATCAAGGATGGCACTCCACATGATCTTCTTGCAATTACCACCGACCTTCAGGCAGTGGTAGTACGCATTAAACACCCCTTTCCAATCACTGTCGTCAGCATCTACATCACTAATAATTCTAATCCGACCACTCTACGAGGCCAACTAGACCATCTGTTCTCCCAACTTCCCGCCCCAATCATACTTATGGGTGATTTCAACGCCCACTCATACGCCTGGGGAGGCGCATACCTCGATCAAAAAGGATCTATAATCGAAGATTTTATCTCCGACCATTCCGTACTCCTTCTAAACAACGGCCAACACACCAGAATTCATCATACTGGTACTACTTCGGCCATTGATCTCACTATGGTATCACACAAACTCTCTTCAAAACTTTCATGGAACATTCACGATGATACCTGCGGCAGCGATCATTTTCCAATTCTCATCTCCTTCGGCCAATCTTCTCCAGAGTTTCCAACAAGGCCAAGATGGAAATTTGAATATGCTGACTGGGCTGGCCATCAATTTGATATTGAAAACCGCCTTTCCGCTAAACAAGACTGGACAGCCGAGGAATTCTCCAAAGTTGTCCTTGAGGTTGCAATGTTGCACATCCCTAGAACCAGTGGCATCCCTGGCAGGAAATGCGTCCCATGGTGGTCGCCTGAGCTGAAGGCAGCGATCAAAGGTCGACGTAAGGCCTTACGCAAACTCAGAAAGGCCCATCCGGATAACCCCCATAAGCCCACTCTGCTCACAGAGTTCCAAAGGGCTCGCAACGAAGCTCGAACTGCCATTAATTCAGCCAAACACAATAGTTGGGCTAAATTCGTCAGCGAAATTAACCCTAACACGTCGACAAAGGAGTTATGGAGTAAGATTGGTAGGCTTCATGGCAAGAAAAGAAGCAAAGAGTATAATCTTCTTATTAACGGTCAATACACCAATGACCGGAAAATCATCGCCGAGGCGTTCGGAGATTTCTTTGCATCTGCCTCCTCCAATCAAAATTACGACCAAACCTTTCAAACCCACAAAACGGAATGCGAAAAAATTCGAATCGATTTTCATACCGATGTGGAATTTGACTTCAACAAAAACCTCTCCCTCAAAGAGCTCGATTGGGTACTGAACAAAGTCAAACAAGGATCCACCGGACCCGATGACATCAGCTACCCGATGCTAAAGAAACTACCTCATCTCGGGAAAAAAGCACTTCTGAAGCTCCTCAACAAAGTCTGGGACAGTGGAACCCTCCCCAGTTGCTGGAAAGAGGGTTTAATGATCTGTATCCCGAAACCAGACATGAACAATCATCTTCTCGACAATTTCCGCCCCATCACTCTTCTAAGTTGTGTTGGGAAAGTCATGGAAAAAATAATAAATCGACGCTTAACGACCTTTCTCGAGTCAAATAAGCTGATTGATTCCAGACAATTCGCATTCCGCCCGGGAAAAGGTACAGAAGATTGCCTCGTAGCAATCGAAAAAATCCTAGACGACGCAACTGAAAAATTACAGAACATAGATATCGTTTCACTTGACCTATCCAAGGCCTTCGATCGGGCATGGAGATACCCAGTGCTGAAAAGCCTCTTCAACTGGGGGATTCGTGATAGGTTAGGCCTCTTCATAAAAAGTTTCCTTGAAAACCGGTCTTTCAAAACCATCATCAACAACCATAGGTCTTCTTTAAAAATCCCTGAAAACGGTTTCCCCCAAGGCTCAGCACTTTCACCTACCCTTTTCAACATTGCTATGCAATCCATCTTCGAACTAATTCCCGATCACATAAAGATCATAGTCTATGCAGATGACATAACTCTTATCTCTACGAGCTGCTTCGGCTTAAATTTAAAAAAAAATTTAAAAAAAAACTTGAATAAATCAGAGAAAGAGGCTTCAAAAAACCTTAGACTCCATCCAAAACTGGGCTCTAACAACAGGTTTGAAAATTTCCCCGGAGAAATCCAAGCACATGTACATTGGAAAACATCTCAGTAGGAGAACCTATCTTCAACTTAACAAAATCCCGATCCCCACAACGAGGACATTGAAAATACTAGGAGTTACTTTTGATAAGAAACTCAACTTCTTACCACATTCCCAAAAGACCAAAATAGCAACCAGAATGAAGCTGAACATCATCAAGGCTATTGCAGGCAACCTAGCCTCTGGTCACAGAAAAACACTGCTGAATATTGTAAACGTTTGGTTGGTCCCAAAAATCCTATACGGAATAGGCACCTTCAGCCGCGGAGGGGACGGTGTGTTAAACACCATTCAACCAGTTTACAATAAAGCAGTCAGGATTGCAATCGGAGCTTTTCCCACTAGCCCCACTCTTGCCGTAATGGCTGAAAGTGGTCAACTTCCCTTCAAACACCTGGCGACAAAAGCCATCACAAATAAAGCCATCCGTCACCTGTCACTTCCCGACAGTGACCACAATGTCCCACTAATACGCAGGGCCCAAACATCATTCAACAACCTCACAAACAAAGACCTCCCCAATATTTGTGAACGGCCATCTGCTACGGGAAGAAATTGGAACGTCAAACCGCCGAACATTAACCTTGATCTTCTTAAAGCTGTCCGAGCGGGAGACCCTTCTCCAAAAATCAAAGCTTGCATCCAATTTTCAAATTAATCACCAGGTATATACAGATGGTTCAGTCAATGCCGATGGAGTTGGATGTGGAATTTTTGAGAGTAGATACATAGGTAGCTTTTCTCTTCCACCGCAATGCTCCATCTTCAGTGCGGAAGCTTTCGCTCTTTTAATAGCTACCCAAGAATGCACCCATGATTTCCTGCCTACCACAATATTTTCCGACTCAGCTAGCTGTCTCCATGATCTTCTAAGTGGAAACAGCAAACACCCATGGATAATACAAACAGAAGAGGCTGCTTCAGATAAAAACATCTCCTTCTGCTGGGTTCCTGGTCACTCAGGAATCCGCGGAAACACAGCCGCCGACATATTGGCCGGCAAGGGCAGCAAAATGGAACCCCCAGACATGCCCTGTCCTCCATCTGACATTGTCCGCTGGGTAAAACAGCAAGTCCGTGAAAGTTGGGACATAGACTGGATAAACAGCCGTCCCACTCATCTTCATCAAATCAAAAATTCCACTCTCCCTTGGGAGGACCGTCTCAATAGTAGGGAAAGGCAAGTCCTTACCCGTCTTCGAATTGGGCACACTAACTTCAGCCACTCACACTTGTTCTACAGAGCCGAAAAACCCCAATGTGCTTGCAACGTAGCACCCGTTTCCGTTAGCCATCTTCTATTAGAATGCCAACATACCAAAGATGTTCGAGCCCGACACAATATAGGTCAGAGTCTCCGAGATATCCTCAGTAGAGACGAGACCCAAGAAACCAATCTTATTGCGTTTCTGAAAGAAACCGACTTCTTTGGTAAAATCTAAATCGAAATACTAAGTACTTTTGAAATTGTTTATTTATTACAGTTCGCCACTTCATGGTCATGTATGCATGTTCATGTGTGTATATACATGTATGTAACTACATACATATATATATACACGCATCTATTAATACATATTCTCACATATATATTCCATTTATTACATTACTTAACTGATTTCCTAACTTTACAACCACACTCACCAAGGAGGATAAATTCATTAAATAAACCTCTCCATTTTTCAGCT
Organism: Toxorhynchites rutilus septentrionalis; assembly: GCF_029784135.1. Lineage (NCBI taxonomy): Eukaryota > Metazoa > Arthropoda > Insecta > Diptera > Culicidae > Toxorhynchites > Toxorhynchites rutilus. The sequence goes on from NC_073744.1 coordinate 107,348,961, forward strand.
ATACTATATACCATTAAATTCAAAACCACTATATTTTATTATCCATTCAAACTGTATTTCATTTCATTTCACCCCACCCCACACCCACTCCTCCCCTCTTTCCTTCCCATACCACTCCCACCCCCTCCCACTCCACTAATCCCACCCAAATCCTTTCCACTCCTTTCCTTCCTATCCTCCTGAGAAGGGCCTTTTTGTTTTTTGGCTTTGGAACACGCCTTTCGCTGGGTCACTTGTGCTTCGTTACTGCTTTGGTCCTCGGATCAGTAAATTTTTACTTTTCTTTACAGCATATATTAAATATCTTATGAAGCATAGGATCCCTTCCTACCTTCTTCTTTAACCGAGAGTCGAGCGGACAGGTCTGATGAGTGATTTTGTTGGTTTCCCTTTCGCCAGTCCCCTCTGGGCTGGTTTTATTGTGGCTCTTCACTGGGCTAGAGGCGAATGAACTGCAAAGTTTAAAGCCTCTTAAAAACAAAGAAAGAAAGAAAGAAAAATACATTCATTACGATTTGTTCGCTCGATGGATTCACATGCAGGCTAAAAAGGGTCCTTTTCAGGATCACAAAATTATCTTTAATCTAAAGAGTTTATTGTTTTGTTATAACTCGATATCTCCATCTTGTTCGGCTAAACCTTTCTGTTTAGCGATTGCGTTTGCCACTCGCCACAGCTTTCACAGTTGGAAAATTTCTTCCCATCCAGCTTGTGACATGTTGTGGAGTAAATTATATTTAATGCGACGTGCCGAAGCACCACTCAGTGTCGCATTGGAGGTGATTTTAACCTGTAATTGAACATTTGCGATGACAGTGGTACAGTGTCGACTTTTAATGTGGGGTCATAATTTGGACCCCGAACTCTATGTCCAAACAAATATGTCGCATTACAGGTCCGTTCAATTAGCTAAATGTCGACTGTACTTTCAATCTAGAAGCAATTTAAGAATTGGTGAAAATTGAATAATCGGGAAAGTCCCCAACCATCAATAAGCTCAGAACAACTGCCAAATTCACATACTCATCATCTCCTGGCAAACAAATTATGAAAAAAATCCATTTGTGTTTTATTATAATCAATTTATTGGATATTGTTTCAGGAAGCATTGAACTGTATTTCGTAAACTCTTTTTTGGAAGGTTTAATGGCCCTGAACAGCGCCGTGTTTCATGGAATGGTTCCAATTTAGAAAACTTAGTACTCGTGGTTTTGAAAAAAACCATTTCGAACGCCCTCGATGCCGCCTTGTTCTGGATTTGCCACCAAAGCAGTTTGTATAAAGAACAAACTGTTTTCTTCTGCTACCTGCTGCCGTTTTGCGATTGCGTTTGTCAATCGCTACTCGCTGCAACTGCTTGTTGTTGTCTTGATGTCCACCGAACCGAATGTGTTCTGTTCTGAATGCGGGGTTTCGTATCGTCGCGAGCAGCTTTGCCAGCAAACTTGGTCACTTCGGCGGCCGAAACTATGTAACGCCGACTAGGTGGACTGGTGCACTGGTACTAACGCTCTCGGCCTAGCAACCCTTGTGGAGCAATTGGCGAATACACCTACGGGAAATTGCAGACCAATACGGTTCGAGCGGGATCTTGCCTTTCCCTTCACTTTTCCTCCTTTGCCATGTCCAGACATGGCTGTATGTGTTGGTTTGTTGATGTGATGTGATGCGAAACGATGTGGTGTACGGTTTGTATGAGAATGATCGTTACGACAGCGGAGCGGGGATTTTTAAGCTGACTGACTGGCTCGAGAATTACGCATGTGTGAGACTGCGACCAATGTTTCGATCATTTTTTTCTTTTTCCTTTCCAATCGCTGCTGCTCTGGTTGCCCGTTTTGGTCGGTACGATTTGAGGAGCACAAAATGGACCAATCAAAAAGTGGCACATAATGCATTTGGACAATGCCAATCTCGACGAGTGCATGGTTCAAGGGATTGAATGTAGGTCGTGATTTCATTCGCGTGATATCTCGGCTTATGTGCAATCACTACAACCTAAACGCGCATCTCTATCGCATTGGGCTCGCAGCAAACAATCTTTGTGATTGTGGCGATGGCTACCACGACATCGAGCATGTTGTCTGGTCGTGTATCCGGTTCCATGCTGCTCGCTCTCAGCTCTCTAGAGCACTGAGAGCACAAGGCAGACAATCGGATATCCCCGTCCGGGATATCTTAGGTAGCCGGGATCCTGATCTTCTGCTTCATCTATACCTGTTCCTCAGAAACGCCGATGTCAACGTTTAATGATGTTTCCTTCGTTGTGTCCCCGTTTCATATCCCTCCTATCCGATCGATAAACTTTTACTTAGTCGCGGCAATACATACACACACTCTTTACAGATGCACGGGCCGAAGGTTGTGCAGTCCACTGATTATTCAACAAGAGCCAAAGGTTGTACCGCTCATGACAACTCTACACGAGCTGATGATTGCGCCGCCATTCTATCCTGGATTCCTTGAGTCGAGAAAGACGCACCACGCTAGATATGGGGTACAGACTAGGGGGGCGTTGCTGATTAATGGTCAGCTGCATCCCAATAGGAAGTATCCCGTGTCGGGCACACGTACAGAGCATCGAAGACTGCGACATACCAATTATGAGAACACTTGTAATACTAACCTCGAGTCAACCGCGAAAAATCGGTTACATATTACTAACATAGTCTAAGCAAACATTGTCAAAATATTGAACTCCCGGCCCCGTTAGGCTGACGCCATATGAGCCTTAATAAAATATATATTTTGGATAAAAAAAAAAAAAAAAAATGCTTGATATTTCACAATTATTCAATTATTTATCTCAAGAAAAATGAAATGTTATTCGTTACGATAGATGCGTAGATATATTTCCTATCAATTGATGCAAAAACCTTTGCGATCTATTGAGAAATGCTCGAGTTATAAGCGTTCCAAGTCTTGCATTTTTTCCTACTTGTACAGTGCCTAGATTTTCATTTCACCCCCTATATCTTCCGGTTAGACGTAGTCCTACGTCAAAAAAATGGGGATCAACATAGGGTAGGAGCCTGCCTGTTGGTCTCAAATGTTTCTATCTCACGCCTCCACGAAGATCATATGACGACATTTTTAGATCGGGCGTGAACTGGAAACACACACCTGGTCTTGGCTCCGAGAACGGGTGCCGAAAGTGGCTAAGTGAGGGGGTGCGAGCGAGTCAGAGCGCTATATCTCTCCCGGGGAAGGCCTCCCGGGTCATGGAGGCCTTGCCAACCCGCTGTCTCCCGGGCAAAGGAAATACACCCAATAAAATGGAGCTACGATCACGGAGAGCAATTAGAATGCGATCACCCGACATTTTTAGATCGGGCGTGAACTGGGAACACACACCTGGTCTTGGCTCCGAGAACGGGTGTCGAAAGTGGCTAAGTGAGGGGGTGCGAGCGAGTCAGAGCGCTGTATCTCTCCCGGGGAAGGCCTCCCGGGTCATGGAGGCCTTGCCAACCCGCTGTCTCCCGGGCAAAGGAGATACACCCAGACAATGGAGCTAAGGTCAAGACGAATACTACGAATGCGATCACCCGAGGATGGTCCCCGAACTGGAGCTGGTCCTGGAACGGGCGTAAGAGCGAGCGGCCAGCGGCTGGAGGGCGATGTGCAAGAGCGGGCCACCAGCCGGGTTCAACCCGAAGAGCTACCGCCACACGGAAACAGCAGCCATCGACATCACCAACGAAACGCTGCGCCTACGAGGCGTGTTGCGACTGTCAGACGACAGTCGTCCACACTTGTGGGTACTACTAGGCGACGGATCATGTGGACACACGAAATGAACGAATTCGTGATCCGCGCCTATTACATCTGCACTGCTTTGGAGACGGACATGAGCGGTCGCCCTCGAATACTCGCAATGTTCGAGGAAGCGTATCCAGAGTTCGTCGGGAGGCTTGACCAAAACGCGATGAACGCGAGGCGTAGAGTGATTGTACGCAACAATATGCTCTCCCAAACGCAAGTCGACGAGATCAAGCAGCAGGTGCAGAGAGAACTAAGCTCCAGAACAAGCAGAGCAACCGATGTGTCGAGACGGAGTTCAGTACGGCTGAGCAATTCATTCACGAGTGGGGCACGCGAATCACCACCAGTGGAGGCCACAGTACAACAACCCCCTGAGCCGGAAGATCCACAGCCAGATCAACAACTACTACGCGATCTGGTCTTCCATTACGACGAGGCGATCTCACAGTTCCGCGACACGGACCCTTTGTCGCGCCCCAGGATCCCGAAGTTGCAGCATTCCCGCAGGCTGACAAGTGCAGTAAAGCTCATGAACGAGCACGTTCTTCCGCTGCACTTGGTTGATGCTGAGAACATGGAGGAGCTGCAACTGAAAGTTTACTGTGCTGCTGTGGCGACCGCCAAAAGTTTAGGATACCGTATTAGGCCAAGAGGCGGACTGCTCCAACATCTCCGTGAAAGGCGTGAGCCTCCATGGCGAAGGAGATTGGAGCAACGGATCCTAAACAAGCGCGCCGCATTTGGAAGACTGATGGCGTACAAAAGAGGCAGCAGATCGGCGAAATTATGTCGCCAAGTTGCTGTGATCGTGCGGCCTACTGAACTTCGCCAGCTGGGAGCTCACCAGCTGACGGAAAAACTCGACACACTGGTACAGCAATTGAGCGTCCTAACTAAACGGCTGAAACGTTACTCTGACTCTGCAAAGCGCCAGGAACAAAATCGGATGTTCAGAGATAACGAGAAAGCGTTCTACGACCACATTAGCGACGAGAAGCCCGACTACCGCGAAGGTTTGCCAGATATTAGCGATGTGACGAACTTCTGGGCTGGTATTTGGGAGACCCCAGTAGAACATCGCGGGCAAATGTGGTTAAGACGGGAGGAGGAGAGTTGTGGTGAAATTGGAGAGATGCCAGCTATCATCGTCGGAGAGAATGATGTCCGCGAAGCATCGCGGTACCTGAGGAACTGGGCAGCACCGGGCCCCGATGGTGTCCAGAACTTTTGGCACAATAGGCTGACCGTCGCACATCCAAAGATAGCTGAGTGCTTCAACAAGGTGTTACGTGACCCACACAACCTTTCTGAATTCGCCACCCGTGGCGTCACCTTCCTCCTCCCGAAAGACAGCAACACATTGAACCCATCAAAGTACAGACCGATAACGTGCCTATCGAGTCTGTACAAAATACTGAGCAGCATAATTACCGCCAAAGTTTCTGCTCACTGCGAACAGCATCACATCATCGCAGAAGAGCAGAAAGGATGCAGGAAAAATACGCATGGCTGAAAAGACCAGGCCATCATCGACGCAGCCATAGTCGGCCAGGCGGTATATAACCAGCGGAACCTAAGTATGGCCTACATCGATTACAGGAAGGCTTATGACTCCATACCTCACTCGTTTCTCGTCCGGGTATTGGAGCTCTACAAAATTGATCCCGTCGTCGTTAGGTTCCTGCAGCATGCGATGAGGCAGTGGAGTACGTCTCTGCACCTCAGTGATGGGGAAAATGTGTTGCAGTCTAGAACGCTGCAGATAAAGAGGGGGATATTCCAAGGCGACTCTTTCAGCCCGCTTTGGTTTTGTCTGGCACTGAACCCCCTCAGTAGGACGCTCAATGGAAATGGCTATAAAATAAGGTATGGCGACGGCGCCCACGAAGAAGTGACCCATACCTTCTACATGGATGATCTCAAGGTCTACGCTGATTCACGTCAGCGTCTAGGTGTAGCTATCCGGGTTGTCGAAGACATAAGCAGGGACATCTGCATGGAGTTCGGCCTCGACAAGTGCCGCTGTGTCCATCTGCTGAAAGGGCAGCTTACCGAATCCGGAGGTTACGAGGTCTATGACGGCGAGTTTATAAGAGACATGGTTCGTGGAGAATCCTATAAATATCTTGGATTCCGACAGCTCACCGGGATTCGCCACTCCGGTGTGTTGCGGGTAGGCAGTAGAGCTGCAGATGCAACGGTGTTAGCCTACGATACGAAGTTTCCGATCATCTTGCCCAGGAATCATCGAATTACGGACCTGCTGTTAGATTTCTATCATCGAAAGTACGGCCATGCCAACGATGAGACCATCGTCAACGAGGTGCGTCAGAAATTTCACGTCTCACAACTACGAGTGAAAGTACGCCTGACCAGAAAACTCTGCATGTGGTGCCGCGTGTACAAAACAATGGCCGCCGCTCCTAAAATGGGACCGCTTCCTGCGATATGGTTGAAGACGTGTGTGCGTCCATTCACCTACGTGGGCGTGGACATCTTTGGTCCGTATTTAGTAAAGGTTGGACGGAGCGTAGCTAAGCGATGGGTATGCCTATTCACTTGTCTCACTATACGAGCTATTCACCTCGAGATGGCTGCCAGCTTATCTACTGACGCGTGTAAGAAGGCGATCAGGAGGTTTATAGCACGACGGGGCTCCCCTCAGGAAATTTACTCTGACAACGGTACAAATTTTGTGGGAGCGAGCCGGGAGTTGCACGAAGAAATTGGCAGGATGCACACTGAATTGGGCAGCACCTTAACGAATGCACAAACCCAGTGGAGGTTTAACCCTCCTGCTGCTCCTCATATGGGAGGCTGTTGGGAGAGGATGGTTCGGCCCGTAAAATCGGCTCTTGGAAGCGTGCCGGTAGTGAGGAAGTTAGATGACGAATCGCTCGCTACGGCACTGGCAGAAGCTGAGAGCATGGTGAACTCTCGACCGTTGACGTTCGTTCCGTTGGAATCGGCTGATCATGAGTCGTTAACGCCCAATCACTTCTTGCTCCTCAATTCCAATGGAGTACGAGAACTAGGAAAACTTCCAACGGATGAGGGAATGGCGTTGAGAAACAGTTGGAACATGGTTCAGCATACCATAGATAACTTTTGGCGCCGCTGGGTGGTGGAATATCTACCGACCATTATAAGACGCACAAAGTGGTTCCGAGATGTAAGACCGATCAAGACAGGGGATTTGGTGCTCGTGGTGGATGAGAATATCAGGAACCGGTGGCTACGTGGAAAAGTGATCCACACAATTCCTGGAAAAGATGGAATTACTCGTTGCGCAGAGGTGATGACGTCAGCAGGGATTTTGAAGAGACCTGTTACGAAATTGGCTTTGCTGGATGTAGAAAAATCTGGTGACGCTGAACTAGAAGTTAAGGCGACACGGGGGGGGGGGAGACTGTTCGCCGCACCAGCCCCTCGAACAGGTCTGTGACGGTGTGTAACGCAACTCTAACGGATGATCTGGGAAGTATGGGAGAAAGCGACAGTAGGAAAAAACGTAAACATAAACAAAACAGAAATTATACAAAGCGGTGGCGAAGAAATGAGATTGTTGTAGAACCTATCCTAAATCAATATATACATTTATAGCTTTAAGCGGATCAAATCATATACACGGTTGATTGATTTTTTGCTGGAAGAACTCCCATCGATTGTATCACAACAATAGCGCTTTTGGTCCCGAGACTATGAAAACAATAAAAAACGAATATAATCAATAATAACGAGAACAAATTTTCTGCAGGTTTAGTATTGGCTTTGATTTGATATGTCGATCATCTGAATCGGTCTAGTAGTTCAAAAGTTTTGAATTTTTGAAAAAAGTCATTTTTGGAAAAATGAGATAAAAAATGATTTTTCGGACAAACCTGAAATGGAAATGGCCACCCTACTTATAAAAAATACGGGTCTAATGTTTTGCGATAATGAAGCACAAATTTCTGCAAAACTCAAGAACAAATCAAGAAAATCTAACCAAATTTGGTATATGGAGTTTTTAAGGGGACAATAAATGTTTCTATGGTTGTTCGACACTCTTCTCCCCGCTCTTTAGGGAAGGGGGCTGCCATACAAATGTAATACAAACTTCTGCATAACTCGAGAACTCATACATAACTCATCAAGCAAAAGGTGCCAAATTTGGAATGTGAGAGTTTTTGGATATGAGAGATGTTTCTATGATGGTATGACACCCCTCTCTCCTCAAGAATGGAGAGGGTCCCATAAAAATATTACACATATTCCAACCAAACATGATAATTGAAAATTTTCGAAAAACTTTGAAGGAAAGTGGGAAAATTCAATTCCCATATATTCTACAATTATATAGTGACAAACGTTGTTAGTTCATTTGATGTTTGCGCTAACGAATTTGATCTTTGTTCGAAAGTGGAAAGGATTTTAATATGAGAAAACGCACTCCTATATCGTCTTCTATCTATATAAATAAAAATGGATCGCCGAATGTATTGATGAGAGCAAAACTCGAGGAATGAATTGTCCGATTTAGGGTTGTCTTTATTATATCATATTTTCTGTATGAAACATTTATTCCATGTAATGGAGAAACATGTTATTTGTAAGTAGTTGTATAGGGTTTGTTGACCTATTTGGGTTTGTAGCACCAGCAAACTGGAGAACCACGTATACTTTTAGAGAACGCGTCTTTACTGAATTATATATATGAATTATATATTATATATATATATATATATATATATATATATATATATATATATATATATATATATATATATATATATATATATATATATATATATATATATATATATATATATATATATATATATATATATATATATATGTATATATATATATATATATATATAAGTTAACAACGTACCACCCTAGCCCCTGTAATACATCCGATCTCACAACAGACCACACGAACTCCATCAGAACAGCCTACGCAGTATCAACGCCATAAGCTTCCCATAGAGCCGATTCCATGAATTCAAAACCATTCACCATAAGTGCAATCCGTTTACGACCAGAACATAAACTATAGCCGAGCCAGCAAACGCTGCCTCGTCACGAACAAGGAACTCATTGATAAGCGCAAGGAACCACATGCGCAGGAATAAGCGATAGAACCCCCGGACACTCAACATGCGCGCCAGCATAAGGATCATCTCACTCAACACATGAGTGAAAGAAGAGAAGAACACGTGTGGGTAGTTTCGTAGCATAGGAAATGTAAAACAGAATCTAGCTTAGCTTGTAGGGACAGTTTAGAAATAAAGCCAGTCTAGTTTAACCTCCGAAAAGTGTAGTTGTTCTCTTTTTTAAAAAGATCGTTCCCGTCTCTAAACATATAATTGGCGCAGTCGAACAGGCGTCGTGTTTTGGTGAATCTATCAATTCATTGAGTGAAAATCAGTTGAATTTGAAAAGTGTTCAGGCTACGTGTTTAACTCTCTAAGACTAAGCGGATACTAGTGTTTGCGAGGTGAATACAGAAGCAGCCAAAATTATGACGACCGGACCAAAGGAATTCCAGCGGATATGGAACACATCCTTTTCTTAATGTAAGTAACAAATAACTAAAAAACTAGTAGTAACAAAATATTAAACCACAAGTGTTTGAATAACTTTACCAAACGAAAATTGTTTTTGTTTCAAAAATTTTACCAAGCGAAAGTTTCATTCAGTGTCTCAATAATTTTATAAAGGGAAAGTGTTGATTATTCTCAGAACAGCAATGGAAAACCGATTTACATTGCGAACGTAGAAAATCAGAGCAACGAAGATGAAGAGAGAAGGGCCGTAGAAACAGCGCAAATGTTTCAGCAGGCCGAAACAATCTTAAAATCTATGCAAACTCCGCAAGCTATTCGAGAGCTTCCGAATTTCGACGGAAATCCTGTAAAGCTCCATAGCTTTATTCGTTCAGTCGAAAATCTGATTCCATTTTTAACGGCATTGGAAAATACACCCTTTCATAGTGTGTGGCTCCAATCAATTCGAGCAAAAGTTATTGGTGACGCAGACTGTTACGGACCCAATTTAGATAGCAAGGCCGGCCAATAAACAAAATAATGTTATTGAAGCGCAAACGAGCGCATAGAAAATTTATAGCCCAATGAATCACCAGATACGGCCATGTGATTCATCCCTTTTTTATTTTTCTTTTCCTTTTGTATAGCTTCAGACAAGCGGTGCATGACGCACCAGAAAGTAGGGACAAATAAATAAACAAATTTGTGACCCGCACGATCCTCTGAATAGATCGTATTACTCATAGTGTAGCGCAGGCATACAAGATAGGAAATCACGTGTTCATTTGGGACCGTGAGCAGGCAGCATAGACAGATAAGGCGCCTGGAATACACAAAGACAACAAGGCACCAGGCGAAAGATGATTATTGCTGGTAATAAGCCTGGCCTCGCCCATTATCGAATATACGAAGGGCTATAAACAAAAATAACATTTTAGGCCGACGATGAGTAATAAACTTTCTAAATTGTACCCCTCTAGCGAGAGCGACAGAGGTCCGCAGAGATAAGCGGGTAGAAATTACATGTAGGGAAATAGCAGGCAGACAATCGATATGGGCTCGGTTGTCTGAGAAGGAAAGAGAGATCTTTTCTCTCCTTTATAGTTTTAACGCCTAGGAATGAATTCTTGGGTATATATACTCGGGATTCTGGCCTAGGAATTCAGTCAAGATTCAATTTAAGTTCAGTTCAAAGTTCAAGCATCAGTTCAAATAAAAACGGAAAGTTCAATCAAGTAAAATAGTTCAAGTTAAAAATATCCGAATCCGAAAACCCACTAAGCGTTGACAACCAGGCGTCACGCATCAGAATCCGGATACCCCCAAATTGGCAACCAGGCGCCACGCACCAGGCCAGAGCTCCTAACAAGGAAGGAGCTCGAGTAAAGGTATAACACACACACACACACACCCAAAATTTCCCCCACCGAAAAGTAGTTGCGAGTTTCACTCGGACGGACCAATCTGGAGCCGTCTGATACTGAAACGTATTCGCGATTACGGGAAGCCCGTAAGAGACCAAAACAAGTCCAGGAAAATAGGCTCCCTGGCTTCGTTGCCTTTAATTAAATCCGTGATTCTTAGGCTTCAATTGCCGACATCTAGGGAAATAAGTTCCCTAGATTAATCACGAAGCGCTCGAGAGAGGACGAGCGAAAAGTCTTGCCTTCATAGCAAGCATCTAGGGAATTTCGATTCCTTAGATTATATATTGGTGGCTCCAGAGAGGAAGCCTTAAAACTCACGAACTTCGCGCACTTCGAGGCGGAAAGAATAATTGAACTAACGCACTTCGCGACAAAAGGATTTACTCACGCATCCTCGCGATTGAAAAAAATTGTTGAATTGAACTCCTGTTTTAATTAAATTGCGCCCGTCGGAGTACGGAGAGGTTCAGTCTTTAAAACGAACAAGGTGAGGCTGTCATAAGGACACCACCTAAAAGCCAAGAGGCTAATAGCGCATTTTTAAAAAACAAAAAACAGTAAATAGCCAGTCAGGCAATAATTAGAATTGAATTCCGGCTTTTACAAGCGGATAAATCAGCTTAGAAAGTAAATCTACTAATAAAAATGTTTGGCAGAGAAACCAGAGGTACACGCCCGTGCTGCGAAGCATGTGGCAGAAAGATTGATTTGGATGATCTACTCCAATGCAAGAAATGCAAGAGAAATTATCATCATACGTGCGTAGGTCATACACCAACGACAGAGGATAGCTATTTAGTGTGCACATTATGCACTCCCATGAAGTCAGCTGATATGGATCAGGAAAAGGGATCAGCACCTCCTCAGACAACAACAACACCTGCTCCCACGACTGTCTCTAGGGAACAGAAGCAGATTGAAGAGCTGACAAATTTAATAACTCGACTAGCCGAAATGCATGCAAGCGATCGGGTCAGCATAACGAACATTAAAGGCGAAATGGCCGAAATGAAGGCCTCAATCAACACTTTAGTCGCAAGGGCGACATCACCACAGCGAACAGAGCTACCAAGTACTCCACCACATGTGCCGGCAAGAGAATCTAACATACAGGCAACCCCTCAAGCTCCGCTACCATCAACCAGTTGGAACCAAAGAGCGATTGTACCAGCTCAACAACCCGGAGATTTTTCTATTTTTATGAAAAGACAAGCTCTAACTCCCTTGCCGAGATTCAGCGGGTCACCGAAGGATTGGCCGAAGTTTAAGAGAATATATGAGGTCAGCACCAGAGAATGTGCGTTTTCAAACCACGAGAACCTGACCAGATTAGAAGCCGCCCTGGAAGGACGAGCGGCGAGAAGCGTGCAACAGCTTCTAATAAATTCGGAAAACGTTCCAGGAATAATGGAAAGGTTGGAAGAAAATTTCGGAAACCCGAAATTTATATATGAAGAGTTATTGAATGATCTTCAAAGACTCAAGAAGGAAAGTCGAACAATAGTTGTCGAGATGTCAGATGCCCTAGAGAATATGGTGGCAAACATGACAATAATCCATCAAGAAGGATATCTGTCAGATGCCAGATTGATAGAAGATCTAGTAAGGAGACTCCCGGTCAATTTGCAGATTGAGTGGACACGCTACAGAATGACGACTGGTGGTACCCCATCGTTAAGCCAAATGAGTGACTGGCTAAAACCTCATGCTCGAATAATGAGGAACATGACTTCTTCCATACCGACTATAGCTAGAAGCCAAACGCACGTTCACCAGGAGGCACCACGTTTTAAATGTCCAATTTGCTCCAAAGATCACAGAATTTTCGAATGTACAACATTTAAAAAGTCGAACGCCCAGGAAAGGTCTCGTTTAGCGGCTCAAAACAAAGTATGTTTCGGGTGCCTAAGCACTGGCCACATGATAATCAATTGTAGACGATCTAGAAGGTGTGGCCTGAATGGATGCAACAGGCGTCATAATAGGATGCTACATTCAAATCAAAATAATGAACCAACGCCACGTAATACGCCGGAGTCGACACCGCTGGAAGAAAACTGTAACGTCCACAAATCCCCAGCAAATGATAAGTACTACCAAGTAATACCGGTAACACTTCAGAATGGAAGGCATTCAGTTGACACATATGCCTTTCTGGATACAGGGTCCTCTCTGACATTATTGGACGAAGAAATAGCGAGCGCCCTGGACTTAAACGGAAAGGACGAACCATTGCAGTTGAAATGGACACAGGACGTGTCACGAGATGAACCAAATAGTAAACGAGTTCAAGTTCGTATTCAGGGGTCTTCCAGAAAATCTTATCGACTCGACGGAGTAAGAACCATAAGAAATTTAAAGCTTCCAACTCAAACATTGGACTACGAGGCGATGGCATCAAGATATCCATATCTGAAGGACCTTCCGATCAAGAGCTACGAATTAGCAAAACCGACGATTTTGATAGGGCTGAGTCACAGCCATTTACTCACCGCCATGGAAACCAGAAGAAGAGGCGACAATGAACCAATAGCAGTAAGGAGTAAATTAGGCTGGTTTATATTTGGAAATGTTAAATCCAACGTCACATTTGAAGTTTCTACGTCATCCTACAGCGAAAAAACACAACGAGACAACGAACTTACAAACCAAATAGATGCACATTTCTCAATTCACGAATTTAATGCCGGACGTCCAACCAAAATTAACAACAAAATTCAAGATCGTTCTCAAGAAACAGTCGAAGAACCTATGAGAAGTCACAACGTAATGCTGATAACCGAAGAAGAAATAAAGATCGACAAAAGCCCAAGGCGCAGAAGAAGACGCAGCAACAGAACAATAAAGGATGTCTCTTCACATTGGTTCAACCCATCCAAACTTATAAAAATTATAATGATGCTCCTTATGTCGTTCACCCTAATCAACTCTATAACGGTGAAACCGATCGACAGTGACGGATTAATGTTTGACCACGAAGGAACGTGTCTGTTACATAGAGGCACATGGCAAACCAATATCCAAACAAATACGATTCCCAGCGAAGACATCAGAACAATCAGATTTGTGCGAAGCAACTTAACAACCGCAACCAAAGATATGAAAATCGTCATCGAAGACTCTCTCTTGGAACAGACTGCAATATCAATTGAGCGTCTGTGCGATGACGCAATCAATGAGATCCAACAGTCCTCAAGAACTAAGCGAAGCAAAGGACTTTTCGGTTTCTTGTCAGATCTAATATTTGGAACGACGATGTGGAAAACGAACTACAAGCAATCCGGATCCACGAAGATGAAAAAATCCATCAAATATCAGAGTCGATGGTAAAGATGAATAGCAAAGCGTCTAAAATGGGAGAGCAGCTAAACGATAGGTACTACAGATTGTATAAAGATTTGAACCAACTGAAGCAAATATATTCTACGGATAAGGCTCAAGTGCTACGAACAACAATGATAGAAACCACAGTGTTAGCTCGAGAAGTAATAGACGGAATATTAAATAAATACAGAAAAATTCGCACGTTTCCGTTATCACTCGAAGAAATGGCTCAAACAAGAAACAATATTGCGCAAGCATTACCATCAGGATACACTGTCCTAGATCACCCGTCAGGTGTTAAATACAACACACACGTTGTCAACGGCTCCGTGATAATTACTATGACCAGCATTATTGTCAATAAAGTTGAATTAGAAGTATTCAAAATAATAGCGATTCCACACATCCAGAACGGGTCAATTATTGTCACGGAACACGAACGCATAGCAGTAGGCCATAACAATGAGTTCTTCTATCCATCGAACGAAATGACTAAGCTAAATGATACGCACTTTATAACAATACAGCCAGAACTAAGTAAGGAAATGGATTGCGTAGCAGCTGTTATAATGCATATTGCGAGTACCCGTAAATGTACCACGAAAATATTAACCGCACCTTACACCGTATTGGAGACACTGTCCACGCCTAACACGGTCTTATATTATACCTCTGAAGCAAAAGGAGTAGTTATACACTGCGACAGCGTGGTAATGTCACCACCATATGATGCGGCTGTGGTAACCTTGCAACCGGATTGTCGCATACAATCCAAAGGCAAAACAATATATGCAAAACTAAATGGCATCAACGTGAAAAAAGTAACATACTTCAAATCAACATATCAGATGATGGAGCACTTATCGGATGGATTCAATAACACAACAGTGAATGGCACGTTAGAACCCAAACCCGATAATCCATACAAGGACAATGGAATAATAAATGTATACAACAGCATCGATCCGTTTCATCCCGAGTCCAAGCATCATTGGAGGAATGCAGTCCTGTTGATAGGGATAATTATAATTGTGAGCGGTATTATCTACTTCCGCTGCTGCAGACAAGGAACTCGCTCTAGACCCAGAGATACAACGGAACCGGTCGTTCGCATAAGAATGAACAATATACCGAACAGACAACAAATAGAGGACACTGCACTTTAAGGACCAAGCATTGAGGAGGACAAGCTGCGAACCTAGCACCATATCCGAAAGTAGCAGTCGATAGATGTAACCTCGTGCCAGAGGCGAGGTAGCCAAGATAGATCCAGCCAACCAATCTGGAAATACCAATAGATGCTCGCTGCCAGAGCATCATATCCGAAAGTAGCAGAGCAGAATGTCCAAGCTCGCTGCCAGAGCATCAAATCCAAAAGAAGCAGCCAATAGATGTTAGCTCGCTCCAGAGCCCAGGTATCCATGTTTCGAAGGACCAATCATTGAAGTCGACCAACCATTGAAAGGAACACCGGATGAAAACGGGTATTATGCCGAAGAAATTTAAGTGTTTTTAAACTCTGTTAGAATATAAGGATGAATGTAAAATAAATGATGCTCCGAAAACATGTAAACAAATAGAGATATAAGTAACACAGTTAGCATAGGGTCCGTTCAGGAATTTTATAAATCGAACAAGTAGATTTATCAGGGCCGGAATGTTACGGACCCAATTTAGATAGCAAGGCCGGCCAATAAACAAAATAATGTTATTGAAGCGCAAACGAGCGCATAGAAAATTTATAGCCCAATGAATCACCAGATACGGCCATGTGATTCATCCCTTTTTTATTTTTATTTTCCTTTTGTATAGCTTCAGACAAGCGGTGCATGACGCACCAGAAAGTAGGGACAAATAAATAAACAAATTTGTGACCCGCACGATCCTCTGAATAGATCGTATTACTCATAGTGTAGCGCAGGCATACAAGATAGGAAATCACGTGTTCATTTGGGACCGTGAGCAGGCAGCATAGACAGATAAGGCGCCTGGAATACACAAAGACAACAAGGCACCAGGCGAAAGATGATTATTGCTGGTAATAAGCCTGGCCTCGCCCATTATCGAATATACGAAGGGCTATAAACAAAAATAACATTTTAGGCCGACGATGAGTAATAAACTTTCTAAATTGTACCCCTCTAGCGAGAGCGACAGAGGTCCGCAGAGATAAGCGGGTAGAAATTACATGTAGGGAAATAGCAGGCAGACAATCGATATGGGCTCGGTTGTCTGAGAAGGAAAGAGAGATCTTTTCTCTCCTTTATAGTTTTAACGCCTAGGAATGAATTCTTGGGTATATATACTCGGGATTCTGGCCTAGGAATTCAGTCAAGATTCAATTTAAGTTCAGTTCAAAGTTCAAGCATCAGTTCAAATAAAAACGGAAAGTTCAATCAAGTAAAATAGTTCAAGTTAAAAATATCCGAATCCGAAAACCCACTAAGCGTTGACAACCAGGCGTCACGCATCAGAATCCGGATACCCCCAAATTGGCAACCAGGCGCCATGCACCAGGCCAGAGCTCCTAACAAGGAAGGAGCTCGAGTAAAGGTATAACACACACACACACACACACCCAAAATTTCCCCCACCGAAAAGTAGTTGCGAGTTTCACTCGGACGGACCAATCTGGAGCCGTCTGATACTGAAACGTATTCGCGATTACGGGAATTTTGGAAGGGGCATAGCCCGTAAGAGACCAAAACAAGTCCAGGAAAATAGGCTCCCTGGCTTCGTTGCCTTTAATTAAATCCGTGATTCTTAGGCTTCAATTGCCGACATCTAGGGAAATAAGTTCCCTAGATTAATCACGAAGCGCTCGAGAGAGGACGAGCGAAAAGTCTTGCCTTCATAGCAAGCATCTAGGGAATTTCGATTCCTTAGATTATACAGACCAAGTCCTGGAAATCTATGGAACTCCACTAGATTGGGATGGTATTAAAGAAAACCTGATCGCTTATTATAACGATAAAAGGGATAGCGTAACATTGACGCGCGAATTATTTCAATTACAGCAAGTAAACACTGTTGAGGAATTTTTCGGACGTGTACAAAATATTTTGTCGCTCTTAATAAACCATACAAACATTTCGACAGATAACGAAAAAGTGTGAATTGACAGGATAAATACGCACAAAGAAAATGCTCTACAAGTATTTCTTTCTGGATTGAAGGAACCGATAGGCGGGAATGTGAGGACAAGAAGACCATCCACGATCAAAGCGGCATTTGACGCTTGCATCGAAGAGAGAAATTTTCAATCAAAAACAGGACTGAAATCCCCAATATTCGTTCCTCCGCCTAAGTACGGGAACCGAAAATCCTAGATTTCAACCATCAACCTCTAGAATGATGCCCGCACATCAACCAAGAAACTATAACTTTAATATACCAAGAATACCAATACCAAATAGAAACGTTTGGGCTCCAAAATCATACCCGGTACCACAACCAAAACAAGTACCTATGGAAGTAGATCGATCAATCCGATCTAGACAAGTAGACTACATGAATCGACCTAATTCAAGAAACCAGAGAATAAATTATCCTCCTATACACCCGCAACAGAATAACCGTAACTTTTTTCAACAAACTGGACCACCAAGATTTCACGTAGAAGAATTACATAACGCAGTGGATGAATCATTCGATCCATACTACTATTACTATCCACAGTCATATCAATATTACGATCATAATATAAATTACGATAAAACTATCGAAAAAACGGAACAGTTGACCATAGAACCACCATCGCAAAACACTCCGGCAGAAAATTCCGCTTTAGTAGATAATCTAAATTTTCATATGGGCACCAAAGAAGACCCGATAACATGAACTTCATACCGTACTTGAGATTGAAAACCCTAGAAGGATTCGACCTAAAATTACTCGTCGACACAGGAGCCAATAAAAATTATTTGAGCCCCAGACTTGTAAAACAATCTTCAAAATTACCGTCTCCAACATTGGTCACAAATATTTCTGGAAAACATTTGATTGATAGCTATGTTGAATTTAACCCATTCCCTGATATCATCAAATCCAAATTTGTTTTTCACGTTTTCGAGTTTCATAAATTCTTTGATTGCTTAATCGGATATGAAACTCTACAGGAGATAGGAGCAATCATTGACACTAGAAACAATACACTGAACGTTGCAAACAAAACATACAAAATGTACAGAAAATATCCAGAAATTATTTCACAAGAAATTCCCAGACAAACGATCTTGAATATCGAAATCCTAGTTTCTACGAAGAATGGAGATTTCTTAATTGAAAGCGATTTTGAAATTTCACCTAATTTAATCATATGTGCTGGACTCTATCACGCACATGAAAGTAAAGCTTTTGTAGCGATAGAAAACAGAGCAAAAGTATCACAGCTGCTCAGTTTAAACTCCCCATTCGAAATAGAATCAAATAATTTCGAACAATTGAAATCTAGTACAGACTTAAACCACATAAATGATAACGTACCCATCAGTAATAGATACAGGAAACTAATTGACCAATTAAGATTAGGTCATTTGAATTCAGAAGAGAAAGCTCAACTAATAAAGGTCATAAACGAACACCAATCAGTATTTTACATCGACGGCGAATCACTTTCAAACACTTCAGAAGTTACACATTCAATACACACAAAAGACGAATTACCAGTATACCAGAAAAGCTATCGTTATCCTCACTGCCATAGGGAGGAAGTTAGCAATCAGATTCGAAAGATGTTGAAAGAAGGCATAATTAGACCTTCTATTTCCCCATGGAACTCTCCAATATGGGTTGTACCAAAGAAGAAAAATGCCTCAGGCTTACAAAAATGGAGAATTGTAGTGGATTACAGGAAATTAAATGCCAAAACTGTGGACGATAAATTTCCAATACCAAATATCACAGACATCCTAGATAAATTAGGACGAAGCACATATTTTTCAACACTGGATCTCGCATCCGGGTTTCATCAAATCGGTATGAATAAGAAAGACATCCAAAAAACAGCCTTCTCCACAGACGAAGGGCATTACGAATATTTGCGGATGCCGTTTGGACTAAAAAACGCTCCAGCGACATTTCAGAGGCTCATGAACTCCGTTCTCAAAGGTCTTGTCGGATCCGTTTGCCTTGTGTATATGGACGATATTATCGTTTACAGCACGAGCCTGCAAGAACATTACGTTAATCTGAACAAAGTATTCAATGCTTTAGAAAATGCTAACCTAAAAGTGCAACTAGACAAAAGTTTTTTCTTGCAAAAAGAAGTCAGCTTTTTAGGACATATCATCAACGAAGATGGTGTTAAGCCGAATCCAGACAAGATAGACGCAATAAAGAATTGGCCCGCTCCAAGAACTGAAAAAGATATCAAATCCTTCTTGGGAACGCTAGGCTACTACAGAAGGTTTATTAAAGATTTCAGTCGAATAACTAAACCTCTTACTCAATGTCTGAGAAAAGACGAAAAAATCGAACACACACAACAGTTCTTAGACTGTTTTGAGAAATGTAAACAAATATTAACTAGTACTTCCGTGCTAAAATACCCAGACTTCGAAAAACCATTTCACTTAACCACAGACGCATCACAACATTCAATCGGTGCTGTTTTATCACAGGGACCGATAGGAAAAGACAGGCCAATTGCCTTTGCCTCAAGAACACTGAATAGAAGTGAAGAAAAATATTCGACGATAGAGAAAGAGCTACTTGCCATTTATTGGGCAAGTAAATACTTTCGCCCTTACCTCTTTGGAAAGAAATTTACATTATTTACAGATCATAAACCTTTAACCGGAGCTATGAATCTCAAATATCCTTCTACGAAAATAGCAAAATGGATGATAGCCTTGCTAGATTATTCATATGACATCCAATACAAGGCTGGTAAGCAAAACGTTGTTGCAGATGGTCTATCTAGAATACCACAAGAAATTAATGCAAATGAAGAGGAAGACACATCTTCCGATATGGCTACACAACATTCAGCAGATACAGACGACTCAGAATTTATACCATGCACCGAGAAACCAGTAAACTCCTTTTGTAATCAAATAATTTTAAATATTAGCACTAACGAAGACGAAAAATTTGAACAAATTTTTCCTAAAGTGTTTCGACATACAATAACGCAACATATTTACGGCGTTCCACAAATTGCATCTACTGCCCAGAAAAATTAATCAATACCATACAGATTGTATACAAAACCTACTTCAGCAGAGTAAAAACGTTCAAAATTTTTATTTCCCAAAAACTTCTAGTCGACTTGAAAACTTCTGAGGAGCAGAACGAAACAATAGCTATTCTATTCACTTTAGAGCTCATAGAGGAATTGAAGAAAATTTAGCCGAAATTAAAAGAAATTACTACTCCCCAAACACGAAGAAGATCATTCGACAGTTCATTTCAGTATGCGAAACGTGTCAAAAAGCAAAATACGAACGTCACCCATACAAAATCCTTTTTTCACAAACCCCCATACCCAAAAAACCGTTGGATATTGTCCATGTAGATATTTATATTTCCCAACCGAATATTTTTCTTACGGCAGTCGATAAACTCTCTAGATATGGGATGATGATACCAATTAAATCAAAATCAATACCCGATATTAGAAACGGCATAACAAAACTAATTACAATGTACGGATGCTCTAAATTAATAGTTTGTGATAACGAACCATCACTCAAATCCGCAGAAATCCGAGGTATGCTTCTTGATCTTGGAACAGACATGTATTTCACTGCATCGAATAAAAGTGAAATGAATGGTATCGTCGAGAGATTCCATTCAACAAAAAGCGAAATCTACAGATGTATTCAAGACAAATACATAGACGTTACAAAAAAGGAACTATTTAGAATTTCCCTTGCACATTATAATAAAACCATTCATTCCAGCACAAATCTCAAGCCAGCTGAAATCTTCTTTGGAATCAAAGAGGGCGAAGAACGACCTTCAAATATGGACGAAATCATAACAAATAGAGACAAAATTTATGACGAAGCGATTGTGCGCTTGAAAGCAAAACAAAAAACGGATCTTGACTACCATAACAAAACCCGCGAAACAGAACCGGTACTCGAACCCAACGAAGAAATCTACGTTGCAAGACAGGGTATAAAAAGCAAGACGAAAGACCCATTTAAAAAAACTAAAGTATTGACGATTAGAAGGAAGACGTTCATCAACTTAAAAAATAGAAAACTTCACAAGACAAAACTTAAACGACGTCGAAAAACATAAAAAAAAGGGGATCAACATAGGGTAGGAGCCTACCTGTTGGTCTCAAATGTTCCTATCTCACGCCTCCACGAAGATCATATGACGACATTTTTAGATCGGGCGTGAACTGGAAACACACACCTGGTCTTGGCTCCGAGAACGGGTGTCGAAAGTGGCTAAGTGAAGGGGTGCGAGCGAGTCAGAAAGCTATATCTCTCCCGGGGAAGGCCTCCCGGGTCATGGAGGCCTTGCCAACCCGCTGTCTCCCGGGCAAAGGAGATACACCCAGACAATGGAGCTAAAGTCAAGAAGAATACTACGAATGCGATCACCCGAGGAGGGTCCCCGAACTGGAGCTGGTCCTGGAACGGGCGTAAGAGCGAGCGACCAGCGGCTGGAGGGCGATGTGCAAGAGCGGGCCACCAGCCGGGTTCAACCCGAAGAGCTACCACACGGAAACAGCAGCCATCGACATCACCAACGAAACGCTGCGCCTACGAGGCGTGTTGCGACTGTCAGACGACAGTCGTCCACACTTGTGGGTACTACTAGGCGACGGATCATGTGGACACACGAAATGAACGAATTCGTGATCCGCGCCTATTACATCTGCACTGCTTTGGAGACGGACATGAGCGGTCGCCCTTGAATACTCGCAATGTTCGAGGAAGCGTATCCAGAGTTCGTCGGGAGGCTTGACCAAAACGCGATGAACGCGAGGCGTAGAGCGATTGTACGCAACAATATGCTCTCCCAAACGCAAGTCGACGAGATCAAGCAGCAGGTGCAGAGAGAACTAAGCTCCATAACAAGCAGAGCAAGCGATGTGTCGAGACGAAGTTCAGTACGGCTGAGCAATTCATTCACGAGTGGGGCACGCGAATCAGCACCAGTGGAGGCCACAGTACAACAACCCCCTGAGCCGGAAGATCCACAGCCAGATCAACAACTACTACGCGATCTGGTCTTCCATTACGACGAGGCGATCTCACAGTTCCGCGACACGGACCCTTTGTCGCGCCCCAGGATCCCGAAGTTGCAGCATTCCCGCAGGCTGACAAGTGCAGTAAAGCTCATGAACGAGCACGTTCTTCCGCTGCACTTGGTTGATGCTGAGAACACGGAGGAGCTGCAACTGAAAGTTTACTGTGCTGCTGTGGCGACCGCCAAAAGTTTAGGATACCGTATTAGGCCAAGAGGCGGACTGCTCCAACATCTCCGTGAAAGGCGTGAGCCTCCATGGCGAAGGAGATTGGAGCAACGGATCCTAAACAAGCGCGCCGCAATTGGAAGACTGATGGCGTACAAAAGAGGCAGCAGATCGGCGAAATTATGTCGCCAAGTTGCTGTGATCGTGCGGCCTACTGAACATCGCCAGCTGGGAGCTCACCAGCTGACGGAAAAACTCGACACACTGGTACAGCAATTGAGCGTCCTCACAAAACGGCTGAAACGTTACTCTGACTCTGCAAAGCGCCAGGAACAAAATCGGATGTTCAGAGATAACGAAAAAGCGTTCTACGACCACATTAGCGACGAGAAGCCCGACTACCGCGAAGGTTTGCCAGATATTAGCGATGTGACGAACTTCTGGGCTGGTATTTGGGAGACCCCAGTAGAACATCGCGACGGGCAAATGTGGTTAAGACGGGAGGAGGAGAGTTGTGGTGAAATTGGAGAGATGCCAGCTATCATCGTCGGAGAGAACGATGTCCGCGAAGCCTCGCGGTACCTGAGGAACTGGGAAGCACCGGGCCCCGATGGTGTCCAGAACTTTTGGCACAAGAAGCTGACCGTCTGTAACACATTGAAATGAAACTCTGGGTTTGACTGTCCAAGTAAAGATTCCTTTATTTAGATAAAGCGCAGGACCCCGGTCCAACACGAACCGTGGTCTGCCTTCAACCTCAAACTATCACTGCTTCTGATGAGACCCTGTCTCTTACAAAATATGTTCTTATATACTAGTTTACAAAATAAACTTAAACTCTACACAAACATTTTCAGCTGGGCGGAGCATCGCATTTGGTGAATTACGTATAAGAGAAAAAGTGAGGATGAGGAAAAGTAGGTCTTCAGGTTTCCGCTTTGCCTAGCGCAAACGTAGCCTCAATGGAATGTAAATAATACAACCGGCACTTGCGTAACATGTTGATACAAGTGCGGTGTTTATTTACAGCATGGGAATGTTGCATCGCAGTCATAAATCGTATAGCGGATGACTAATACTTTATGGCCTGCGCTTAAAGAGGGTTTGGGAGATTGGGTTCATTTAGTGTGAAATGAGAAGGACTATTTATGGATAGGGATAATGGGATGAAGATGTGAGAAAGAATATGGAAAAGGGAAATACTGCCACACCATCCCCCTTTGGGAGAATGATGTAATAAAATGAAATCATTCTAGATGGAAGGTTTAGGATTTGTTGATGCTCCGTTACAATTTGGATATTAAGTATCAACGTACATTCAGTTATATATATAGTTCATTTGATAATTTATATTACGAGTGTGCGTGTTCTATTCTAAAATAATGAAGATGATATTGTCATTATTTTTAGTTAACTTTATTCTGATCTGCAATTTTCCGTAACATTCGTCAATGCTTTAGTAATCGAGATAGATTAAGTTTTTATATATTTACGTAAACTTTTGTATACTATACTCTTGATTATCTGGGATTCGAAGTAATGAATTTGGTTATCCATCCCCTTTCCCCTACGGGAGGGTGGATTCATATATAAACTTATGAAGGTGGAGATTTGGATTAGAATTTGGAGACAATCATTCTTTTAAAGATATTAAACGCGCTTTTAAATTTCATCGTTACTCGTCTCTGGAGAACGGAATAAAAATTGAACTTTTAGGTACAATGCGCTAGAGCTATTGCCTTTCGTTCTTTCATATGCCCATTTTATTATATACGCTAGTCAGTTTCCGTGCTGCTGCTTGATTATTTGGCCTTTTCATTATTTATAATCTTATATCTTTTCACAGCGAGTCCTTTACAATTCTAATAGGGATTGCCACGCTGTTCAATTGGAAAAGTAGATTTGATAACGCTAGAGTTATCATATTAATTTCATAATTCATTGCATTCCTTATAGGACGTTTCGATTAATTGGGGCTTTAGGATTCTTCGGTTTTCATTTACCGGTAATGATATAATTTATTTGTGCGCTGTTTCGTGGTATTTTCCGGATAAAATCCGGATGTATCGATTACCGTTCCAACTAGACTGACTTTATTCTTCTCTCAAATTATCATGTAACTTAAACTCTACACAAGATTACACATACTTATTTAAATGGGAGGTGCCTGGAGTTACTTCGGTAATTTCTAATAACCAATCGCTATCGGTGTGGCTATGTAAAAAGGTTAATGTATGTTTGTTGCTGAACAATCATAACATAGAATGTGGGTCAAAAGAATATTGAACTGCGCGCAACGCAGCGGGTTGAAATCCGAGCTATTGTATTTCACACTTGCTCTTCGAGCGGTGTGGAAACATGTGTAAGCAATAAAATGTAAATTAAGCAATGCAATGAATTTTTATGGGGTGGATGTACTTGAGTGGCTTGACAAAAGTCACAAGTGTCCGGTTGCGATGATAAATTGTTTCCGGAATGGGATAATTTTATTCCTTTTGCTTATACTGAATGAAGTGGGTTTTATCTTTCCCAGATGTTGAGATTGAGTATGTTACACCTTCCCCCTTTCAAAAGAATGATGTAACGCAGTGAAGTCATTCGTGTGTTCTCCAGGTACCTCTACAATGATTGGTTTGGTTTAATTTTACAAAAATATATTTTTTGTTCCAATTTAGTATTTTTTTTTTTTTTTTTTTTTAGCAATTATTTGAAAACATTTACCTATTACATTTAGAACATCTATATCGTTTCTCCTTTTTTATATTACATTCGGTATTATAAATTGGTGGTATTTTGATAGTATATTTATATAATTAGTCTATTTTTATGTACCTCTATGATTTTATTTGATGCTATATCTTGTATTTTACAATTTGGTTCTAAAATTTCTATAACTCTAAATGGTCCTATGTATATTTTGTCGAGTTTTCGTCCAGTTTCATTGGTTAAATAAACTTTATCATTTATTTTTATTTGTATAGGATTGCTTTTTGGTTCGAATTGTTCCGAGCGTGCTATTTTGTGTTGTATTAGATTTCGTTTTGCTGTTTCATTTGATTTTTGAATTTTATATTTCAGTTCATAGTAGTATTCATCTAAATTATATACCGGTTCTATTCCTTTATTGTATATTTCGTAGGGTAAGTTTGCCTTCCTACCAAATACTAACTCATATGGAGTGAATCCATGGTCAGTATGTGGGGTTGTATTGTATGCGAAACTGTAGAATTTAATCCAATCATCCCAATCATTCTTTTGATCATTGACGAAAGATCTTAGATACTCATTCAAGCATCTGTGATTTCTCTCCAATGAACCAATTGTTTGAGGGTGATAGGCAGTTGAAAAGGTTTGTCTTATGCCTAATAATTTACAAATACGTTCAAGCACTTCGTTTTTGTACTCTGTGCCTTGATCCGATTTTAATTCGATAAATGTGCCATAAATTAATATAAAATTGTCCACTAAAGCTTTGGCTATAACATTAGCTTCTTTAGTTTTTATTGGTATTAGAATAATGTATTTAGTAAGGTCACATTGTATGCTTATGGCATATCTGTTTCCATTTACGCTGATAGGTAACGGTCCTACCGTATCTATCGAAATTATTTCAAACGGTGAGGATGGTGTTGTTGTGACTACCATTTTCTCTCTAGTGTGTCTTATAGTTTTGTTCTTTTTACACGATTCGCAGGCCTTCACAAATCGAGAAATTGAACCTTTCATGTCTTTCCAGGTATATTTTTCACGGAGTTTAAGGTACAATCGGTGTTGTCCTATATGTCCTCCAATGGATGTATTATGATAATTCTCAAGAACTTGTTGTATTTCTTTTAAATTAGTGAGGAACTTAGGTTGCTGATAAATTATTATTTGCATGCATTTTGCTGTATTATTCACTGCCATCTTGAACGAATTCAAGGGTATAATTTTAAATATTTCTTCATTTATAGATATCGCGATTCGTTCAGCATTCATTTGTTTAATATTTTTTTCAATAATTGGAAGTGCAAATTCAAGTATTTGACTTCCATTTTCATTTCTTTGATGCACTTGTGCAGCAATTATCTCTATTTTATTTTTCCTCAATGTAAATTTCCATATTTTATTTTTAATGGAAACGTGTAATTTCCATAATTTGTTTGTTTCTGATGGATTCTCAGTAACATAAGTCAAGAGGTGATCAATCTCTTGGTTACGAACTGTTGAATTTTCAGTTTGGATTGGGTAATCCTTTTGATTGACGTTTCGGTTATTCAAGGTCATTGATCTAGTGTTTACTACTAGAACATTTTCTTTTTTCAATTCATCGGATGTTATTGTTATGCGTGATAATGCATCTGCACCGGTGTTGTTTTTCCCTTTGATATATTCCACTGTAAAGTCGAACTCTTCTAGATCAAGACGCATTCTTGTTAATTTTGAACTTGGGTCTTTCATTCCGAACAAGTAAACGAGTGGTCTATGATCTGTTCTTACTGTAAATTTACGGCCATAAAGGTAAGCTTTGAAGTAGTTTATGGCCCAGTGAATGGCTGTTAATTCTTTAAGTATAACGGGTTTATTTTTTCTCGCCTTGTGTGAAACTTTTGCTAGCAAAAGCTACTGGAAGGTCATTATTTTGAGCCATTTGTGACAGAACAGCTCCACAACCTACGTCTGAGGCATCTGTCGTAAGGATGAATTCTTTTTCAAAATCAGGATATTGGAGTATTGTCGGTGACATCAAATACTTTCTCAATTTTTCAAATGCTGTATTACATTCTAAAGTCCAAGAAAATTGAGCTTTTTTCTTCAGAAGTTGATTTAACGGATGTGCAATTGTTGCGAAATTAGGAACAAACTTTCGATAATAATTGCAGAAAGCGACGAATCTTCTAACTTCGTCCGCGTTTTTGGGTACAGGATAATTTTTGATTACATCAAACTTTGAACTATCGGGTAAAATACCTCTATCAGTTATATTGTGTCCTAAATAGGTCACTTCGGAACGAAAAAATTTGCATTTTTGCACATTTAGTTTAAGATTATATTGTCTTAAACGATCAAAAACTTTTGTTAAATTTAATAGATGATGGTTTACGGAGCAACCGATGACCACAATGTCATCGATGTATATAAAGGCACATTCTGGG
This sequence comes from Toxorhynchites rutilus septentrionalis, assembly GCF_029784135.1. NCBI lineage: Eukaryota > Metazoa > Arthropoda > Insecta > Diptera > Culicidae > Toxorhynchites > Toxorhynchites rutilus. The sequence continues at coordinate 107,376,520 of NC_073744.1, forward strand.
GTTAATCCGGCCATTGCAATTGTCATCATACGCTGAAAACTATTTGGACTGATATTTAGTCCAAATGGTAAACGCGTGAATTGGTAATGTCCAGACTGAGTGGAAAAGGCTGTAAGTTTTCTGGATTCCTTCTCTAAGGGAATTTGATGGAAACCAGACATCAAGTCTAATGTTGTAAAATACTTTGCTCTACCAAGTTGATCTAGAATAGTGTCAATTCTTGGCAAAGGAAATTTATCTGCCAAAATCTTTTTGTTCAGTTGTCTAAAATCTACCACTAAACGCCATTTCTTCTCTATGTCTCCTGTTTTCTTAGGGACTAGGAGTATTGGGGAATTGTATGAAGATACTGATGGTTCAATAATTTTTTCGTTAAGCATTTTTTTTATTTGAGTCTGTATTTCTTCGTTTTGAGCATGTATAGTTTTGTAGTTAGGAATGTAAGTAGGAACACTATCATTCAGAACTATATTTTGTGAATAGAAGTTATTTGTCGTTAATTTTTCAGTGGGTAAACAAAATACATCTGCATATTGTGTTATTAGTTTTGTGAATTCCTCTTTTGAGTTATTTGGTAAATTAGCTACGTTTACTTCTTTCAATATTTCTATAATTCTTGATGGTGATTCATTTTTTAATTTTGAAAATTTCATTAGGTGATAATTTTGTAATGGTTCTAAAATTTGGTTTAAAAGTGGTTTTGTTTATATAACCTGCTTTATTTGTAGTATTAATGAATTTGACCAAGGGATTATCAGTTGATACTATAGAGTTTCCACAGAAAATTCCTGGTTGAATTTCTTGTGAATGCACTACAGAATCTTGTTTGATTTTAAAATTATCTATTTTCCGAATTACTTCGCTTCTTTGCGGTAAAATGAATCCGTTATTTAATTTGTCTTCAATGGGGATTGAAATTTGTAAATTTTGAAAATTGAAGTGTAAAAGAAAGCATTCGTAATCAATTATACATTTATTGGTAATGAGAAAATCTCTTCCCAAAATGCCATCTGTAAATATCGGGAAGTTACTAGGGACAATGTGAAAGGTGTGATTAATTGAAAGTCCACCATCAAAGCTTAATTTTGTAGCTGTGGTAGCAAGTGTTTCCACTGCACCATCTGTTATACCTGTTAGCATGCATTTATTCGTAATATCGACGACTTGGTCAGGAACAATTTTGTTTTGTTTGAAAAGTGATATGTCTGCTCCACAATCTATTATGAGTGTACATTTTTTATTCGCCATATGAACGTTTACGCTGATGAAATTCGAAGCGTTTAAATTCATTGTAAGAAATTGTTTGTGTGGGTAGTTGGATCGTCTAAAAAAAAAACAGGAAGTGGGTTATATCTATGGTATAACCGCAAGAGTGACGTAGGACTATCGTTGATTTAGAGATCATTTGTTTGAAGTTGAATCTGAATTCATTCTGAATGAATGAATATTTGGAGAACTTCGAAAACGAGAGCGTTACGTTGGAGCCACAAGGTTTTATGCATCCAATATTGGATACGGAAATATCCTACTGATGGGAAAGAATAATCTTCAGAAGCTATCCTGTTAATTGCGATTGATTGAAAAATCACAAAACCAAATGTATTTGGTCACAGTGTTTCTTGGATAGAAAACATTAAAATAAACTCTTTCACATGAATGTAATTTTAAATTCCCAGAGGAACTGGCAGATTATTTTCAGTAACGATTAGATATTTCCACATTTTCCTCGATACTGGAAGCCCACCAGTGGTTAATGCTAACTCGATAACCATCTGTTAATAGCACTTGATTGAAACATATTTGGTCACAGTGTTACATGGATAGAAAACATTCAATTAAACTCTTTCACATGAATATATTTTGAAAATTCCCAGAGGAACTGGCAGATTATTTTCAGTAACGATTAGTTATTTCCACATTTTCCTCGATACTGGAAGCCCACCAGTGGTTAATGCCAACTCGATAACCACCTGTTAATAGCACTTGATTGAAACATATTTGGTCACAGTGTAACATGGATAGAAAACATTCAATTAAACTCTTTCACATGAATATATTTTGAAAATTCCCAGAGGAACTGGCAGATTATTTTCCAGCAATGATTAGATCTTTCCGGAACTTTCCCGATGCTGAATGGCATCCTAACGGAAAGAGTTCTTCGCGTGTATGTGTCGATCCTTTGCCGTCCACCTCCTCCAGCACGTTAGGCAACGATGTTGTCTTGTCGATGTCCTCACGAAAAATGAATGTGTCTCACCACCAGAATATCGCTTAAGTATGCTTTTTGTGTGTGATTGAATCGAGAGAAGGTGTGGTTTACGATGGCAATTTGGAAGGCAAACTAGAGGGGAATGAACTCTCTGAGCTCGGAACTTTCGGCGACTGAGCAATAATCGCTTGCGGGCGCATACAATATTGGATACGGAAATATCCTACTGATGGGGAAGAATAATCTTCTGAAGCTATCCTGTTAATTGCGATTGATTGAAAAACCACAAAACCAAATGTATTTGGTCACAGTGTTACATGGATAGAAAACATTCAATTAAACTCTTTCACATGAATATATTTTGAAAATTCCCCAAGGAACTGGCAGATTATTTTCAGTAACGATTAGATATTTCCACATTTTCCTCGATACTGGAAGCCCACCAGTGGTTAATGCCAACTCGATAACCACCTGTTAATAGCACTTGATTGAAACATATTTGGTCACAGTGTAACATGGATAGAAAACATTCAATTAAACTCTTTCACATGAATATATTTTGAAAATTCCCAAAGGAACTGGCAGATTATTTTCCAGCAATGATTAGATCTTTCCGGAACTTTCCTGATGCTGAATGGCATCCTAACGGAAAGAGTTCTGCGCGTGTATGTGTCGATCCTTCGCCGTCCACCTCCTCCAGCACGTTAGGCAACGATGTTGTCTTGTCGATGTCCTCACGAAAAATGAATGTGTCTCACCACCAGAATATCGCTTAAGTATGCTTTTTGTGTGTGATTGAATCGAGAGAAGGTGTGGTTTACGATGGCAATTTGGAAGGCAAACTAGAGGGGAATGAACTCTCTGAGCTCGGAACTTTCGATTGCGGGCGCATACAATATTGGATACGGAAATATCCTACTGATGGGGAAGAATAATCTTCTGAAGCTATCCTGTTAATTGCGATTGATTGAAAAACCACAAAACCAAATGTATTTGGTCACAGTGTTACATGGATAGAAAACATTCAATTAAACTCTTTCACATGAATATATTTTGAAAATTCCCAAAGGAACTGGCAGATTATTTTCAGTAACGATTAGTTATTTCCACATTTTCCTCGATACTGGAAGCCCACCAGTGGTTAATGCCAACTCGATAACCACCTGTTAATAGCACTTGATTGAAACATATTTGGTCACAGTGTAACATGGATAGAAAACATTCAATTAAACTCTTTCACATGAATATATTTTGAAAATTCCCAAAGGAACTGGCAGATTATATTCAGTAACGATTAGATATTTCCACATTTTCCTCGATACTGGAAGCCCACCAGTGGTTAATGCCAACTCGATAACCACCTGTTAATAGCACTTGATTGAAACATATTTGGTCACAGTGTAACATGGATAGAAAACTTCAATTAAACTCTTTCACATGAATATATTTTGAAAATTCCCAAAGGAACTGCCAGATTATTTTCCAGCAATGATTAGATCTTTCCGGAACTTTCTCGATGCTGAATGGCATCCTAACGGAAAGAGTTCTGCGCGTGTATGTGTCGATCCTTCGCCGTCCACCTCCTCCAGCACGTTAGGCAACGATGTTGTCTTGTCGATGTCCTCACGAAAAATGAATGTGTCTCACCACCAGAATATCGCCTAAGTATGCTTTTTGTGTGTGATTGAATCGAGAGAAGGTGTGGTTTACGATGGCAATTTGGAAGGCAAACTAGAGGGGAATGAACTCTCTGAGCTTGGAACTTTCGGCGACTGAGCAATAATCGATTGCGGGCGCATACAATATTGGATACGGAAATATCCTACTGATGGGGAAGAATAATCTTCTGAAGCTATCCTGTTAATTGCGATTGATTGAAAAACCACAAAACCAAATGTATTTGGTCACAGTGTTACATGGATAGAAAACGTTCAATTAAACTCTTTCACATGAATATATTTTGAAAATTCCCAAAGGAACTGGCAGATTATTTTCAGTAACGATTAGATATTTCCATATTTTCCTCGATACTGGAAGCCCACCAGTGGTTAATGCCAACTCGATAACCACCTGTTAATAGCACTTGATTGAAACATATTTGGTCACAGTGTTACATGGATAGAAAACATTCAATTAAACTCTTTCACATGAATATATTTTGAAAATTCCCAAAGGAACTGGCAGATTATTTTCAGTAACGATTAGATATTTCCACATTTTCCTCGATACTGGAAGCCCACCAGTGGTTAATGCCAACTCGATAACCACCTGTTAATAGCCGCGCGTGTATGTGTGTGTAGCGATGTCTTCCCAGGGAACCGTTTGTGGCATCACTCTCCTCCTGATAGATTCCCTTCTGGCCTAGGGTGCACAAACAGGCTCTTGGTGACACCGTTCATCCGCGCTTTCATGATAAATAAAGAGCTTCACCGCAACAGCGACAACATGCTCCAATCGCTGTTCAATTAGAACTGAGTGGATTTCCGAGCGCCGCTCGCTTATATACCGATTGGTGATTTCAATAGCCTGTTTTGAAAGCAATTTTAAGACTATTGAAACAAGTTTTTGGATCAAAAAGTTACAAGTATATAACGCGTAGACATTTTATCTTTCGAATGAAGTGTTTATCATACCATTTCGTTCAGTTGTTTAGGAGCTATTAACGCTCAAAATCTCGGTCTCCGGCGTAACGCTTTCGTTTTCGAAACTTTGATTTTACACCCCGGTATAGAAATGAAAGACGTAGTCCTACGTCAAAATGCTGAGGCTGAGCCTGTTGGTGTGGCGTTCGTTCAGCGTTTAATTCTTGTTGCAGGTCAGGGATTTGGTATGCATTCTGCTGCTGTATTGACGCAGATGCATAATAAATTTGCCTTTGTCTGTTGAAATTATTGTTGGCGTTTCGGTTGCGGAAATTAATGTTTCTATATCCACGAGTAAAATTCTGGTTGTATTGTTGGTTTGTTGGCCTGTTATTGTTTCTTGTTTGAAATCGGAATCGATCATGTGATTGATTTCTATAGGAATAATCGTTTCTGGAAAAATTTGGTTTAAAATTCCTTGGTACATTCTCATATTTTCGATTTTGGTAATTTTTCGTCTGCAATATTGCAGCAGATGAATTAGTTATGTTCTCATTCTCAATAAAGATGTTGATTGCCTCTTTGAGCGTATCGAATTTTCCTATTCTCAGCATCATTTTGGTTTCGCTGTTTTGAGATTCATTTATTATGGTTTTAATAGCCGCTTTCTGCGCCATCTTTCTTGCTACTTCCACTGGGATTAAGTCTCTGGTGTAGGCTTGGATCAATTTTCCGTGTGCTTCATCGATTTCTTTAGTGAATGCTTGGATGTTTGGTCTGTTAAATTTTATGTTCTGTAGATTACTAAGAAGTAAATCAGCACTAGTCTTGTCCGAACAATTTTCTATTATTTTGTTGGCTATAAATTCCAAGTTATTAGGCGTTTCGGAAAATAATTCTCTCGCCTTGCCTGTCAATTTAGTTAGTGTTAATTGTATTGCACCTACTTTCTGGGATGTGGATGTGATACCATTTACAAAATTGATGGCATCAACGAACGATCTCGCTCCATCCGGATTGCCATTGTAAGTTGGGATGAGTTCTGCCAATTTTGACGCGGTAGTAACATCAAGGGCCATTTTGAATCTATTTACTATTATTATGAACTTTACGAGTTTTATAAATTTTTGCTTGTATTTATGAAATTGATCTAGTTTGCTCTGCACAATTGAGAGTGCGCTAAAATAAGCGTCTCTTGAAGCTTTTTCAAAATAGGTTAACTTTGTGTCTGATAGTTCTTCTTCCGCTGATATTAAAAGGTTTTGTATTTCTATGTATAGGTTTTGTATTTCTAGCTTCCTATCTATTAGCGTATTTTTTCTGTACGTCTTATTCACGGATTTTTTCAAGTTGAGGTTGATTGATAAAAGTTCTTGTACTTTGAAATCTACTTCCGAGTACATTGGTGGGGTTTTTTTTCCTTTAAATACTTGCTCACCAATATTATATTGTTGTCCTTGTTTGCTGCGGATGTCTTGCTGCTGTTATCCTCTCACGCCGTTTTAATCTCTTCGGCTGGATGCGGCTGCTGCTGCTCGATCTTCTGCTTCGCTGCACGCTTCATCATCAATATTATATTGTCTATGAGGATTGCGTTGTTTGAAGATTGGCAATGGATTTTGCCATCTTCATCGTTTGTGTGCGGTTGTACCTTTTGTAGGTTTGGTATAATGTTACAATTAACTGCACTGTCACTATGCACATTATTATTATTAGCTTAAATTCGTGCTCATCATGTAGTTCGCTGTGCACCTCGAGTTTGTTTAAAATGTTCACCTGTGGGTCACCGCTGTTCTGTACATGCTTAGAACTGGTTTTTCCCATCTCTTTCACTTGTTTCGTGTCGTTATGGTTATCAACGAACGCGAACACTGGTTTGATTAGAACGAACACTTTTCGATTGCACGGCACTAAATTGCGTTCGGTATAAGTTCAACGCTTGTTCCGTTTGTTGAGTCACAAAACTTTGCCATACCTTTTTCTTCTACATATCGAAAGGTGGCGTTTTTACCTTTTCAATAAGCTGTTTTAGTTTATTCACGTAAACTTCACTTATTTTAGTGGTTATCACTACGATCAGTGTTATAAATAACACAAGTGCGAGAACTAATATAGTCTCTTTTGTCATTTTAGTACTCAAGAAAAACCTTTTAACAGTCGCGAGGTTCCGAGTCGGTTGTCACGGATGTAAAATAATAACGCAGCTGTATCGATTACCGTTCCAACTAGACTGACTTTATTCTTCTCTCAAATTATCATGTAACTTAAACTCTACACAAGATTACACATACTTATTTAAATGGGAGGTGCCTGGAGTTACTTCGGTAATTTCTAATAACCAATCGCTATCGGTGTGGCTATGTAAAAAGGTTAATGTATGTTTGTTGCTGAACAATCATAACATAGAATGTGGGTCAAAAGAATATTGAACTGCGCGCAACGCAGCGGGTTGAAATCCGAGCTATTGTATTTCACACTTGCTCTTCGAGCGGTGTGGAAACATGTGTAAGCAATAAAATGTAAATTAAGCAATGCAATGAATTTCTATGGGGTGGATGTACTTGAGTGGCTTGACAAAAGTCACAAGTGTCCGGTTGCGATGATAAATTGTTTCCGGAATGGGATAATTTTATTCCTTTTGCTTATACTGAATGAAGTGGGTTTTATCTTTCCCAGATGTTGAGATTGAGTATGTTACAGCTGATTGTTTTGAAATCGTGTGCTTTTTGAATTTCATGCCGCAAAGTTGATCAGACTTGCGCATTATTTTTCTAAATTGCACTGATTTTAAAGAATGATTTAATGAAATAGGAATGTTGAAAACGAAACGGGTTGGGTGGGATGATAATTGGTAATAAAAAAAATATGTAAATTAGGAAATACTAATTTTCAGGAGTATGGTATACGCTTTTTGTAAGTTAAAGACTCATTTTTCATTTATATGTACTTATATTTCGGTTTATACTAAAATTATTGCTCATAATGATTTTCATCACGTTTTATTTCAACGGTATGCGCGCTGGAATTCTTCATTTGTCAACGGCAAAAGTGCCGGATTTCAGTATATATCGACGGCAATTGTGCGCCGGAATTCATGTAACAATTATTCATCATTAATATAACATTATATATCGACAGCAAGTGTGCCGGATTTCGTTAATCTTTCTCATACATTTCTTCTAGTTTGAATGTTATTTTTAATTCATGAGTCGTCTAATATAACAAAATTCTATTTGAAGGTTAGTTTTTATTCATTAGAAATTAGGTATATCATTTATTATATTATATTAGTTATAAAAGAAAATTCTTGCTCAATAAACGCTTTCGTTATTACGCAACTAAACGAGGTGCCTTAGTCAGCCTCGGTATAATTAATTCGCGAGCGCTTGAGGTCGCTGGCATTATTTACAAATAATGCGCCTTGCGCGTTTTCGTTTGTGTTTACGCTTATGAAGGTTGCGTTTATATAATTTACCTATGCTTAACCTTGAACATAACATATTGTCGATAAAATTGTTTTGTTTATTTTACATAATGGTATATATTTTGCGCAAGCGCGAAGCGCACGCTGTTGATTATTTAATTTTTATTTTGTTTTATTTTGTCTCATTCTCAATAAAGATGTTGATTGCTCTTTGAGCGTATCGAATTTTCCTATTCTCAGCATCATTTTGGTTTCGCTGTTTTGAGATTCATTTATTATGGTTTTAATAGCCGCTTTCTGCGCCATCTTTCTTGCTACTTCCACTGGGATTAAGTCTCTGGTGTAGGCTTGGATCAATTTTCCGTGTGCTTCATCGATTTCTTTAGTGAATGCTTGGATGTTTGGTCTGTTAAATTTTATGTTCTGTAGATTACTAAGAAGTAAATCAGCACTAGTCTTGTCCGAACAATTTTCTATTATTTTGTTGGCTATAAATTCCAAGTTATTAGGCGTTTCGGAAAATAATTCTCTCGCCTTGCCTGTCAATTTAGTTAGTGTTAATTGTATTGCACCTACTTTCTGGGATGTGGATGTGATACCATTTACAAAATTGATGGCATCAACGAACGATCTCGCTCCATCCGGATTGCCATTGTAAGTTGGGATGAGTTCTGCCAATTTTGACGCGGTAGTAACATCAAGGGCCATTTTGAATCTATTTACTATTATTATGAACTTTACGAGTTTTATAAATTTTTGCTTGTATTTATGAAATTGATCTAGTTTGCTCTGCACAATTGAGAGTGCGCTAAAATAAGCGTCTCTTGAAGCTTTTTCAAAATAGGTTAACTTTGTGTCTGATAGTTCTTCTTCCGCTGATATTAAAAGGTTTTGTATTTCTATGTATAGGTTTTGTATTTCTAGCTTCCTATCTATTAGCGTATTTTTTCTGTACGTCTTATTCACGGATTTTTTCAAGTTGAGGTTGATTGATAAAAGTTCTTGTACTTTGAAATCTACTTCCGAGTACATTGGTGGGGTTTTTTTTCCTTTAAATACTTGCTCACCAATATTATATTGTTGTCCTTGTTTGCTGCGGATGTCTTGCTGCTGTTATCCTCTCACGCCGTTTTAATCTCTTCGGCTGGATGCGGCTGCTGCTGCTCGATCTTCTGCTTCGCTGCACGCTTCATCATCAATATTATATTGTCTATGAGGATTGCGTTGTTTGAAGATTGGCAATGGATTTTGCCATCTTCATCGTTTGTGTGCGGTTGTACCTTTTGTAGGTTTGGTATAATGTTACAATTAACTGCACTGTCACTATGCACATTATTATTATTAGCTTAAATTCGTGCTCATCATGTAGTTCGCTGTGCACCTCGAGTTTGTTTAAAATGTTCACCTGTGGGTCACCGCTGTTCTGTACATGCTTAGAACTGGTTTTTCCCATCTCTTTCACTTGTTTCGTGTCGTTATGGTTATCAACGAACGCGAACACTGGTTTGATTAGAACGAACACTTTTCGATTGCACGGCACTAAATTGCGTTCGGTATAAGTTCAACGCTTGTTCCGTTTGTTGAGTCACAAAACTTTGCCATACCTTTTTCTTCTACATATCGAAAGGTGGCGTTTTTACCTTTTCAATAAGCTGTTTTAGTTTATTCACGTAAACTTCACTTATTTTAGTGGTTATCACTACGATCAGTGTTATAAATAACACAAGTGCGAGAACTAATATAGTCTCTTTTGTCATTTTAGTACTCAAGAAAAACCTTTTAACAGTCGCGAGGTTCCGAGTCGGTTGTCACGGATGTAAAATAATAACGCAGCTGTATCGATTACCGTTCCAACTAGACTGACTTTATTCTTCTCTCAAATTATCATGTAACTTAAACTCTACACAAGATTACACATACTTATTTAAATGGGAGGTGCCTGGAGTTACTTCGGTAATTTCTAATAACCAATCGCTATCGGTGTGGCTATGTAAAAAGGTTAATGTATGTTTGTTGCTGAACAATCATAACATAGAATGTGGGTCAAAAGAATATTGAACTGCGCGCAACGCAGCGGGTTGAAATCCGAGCTATTGTATTTCACACTTGCTCTTCGAGCGGTGTGGAAACATGTGTAAGCAATAAAATGTAAATTAAGCAATGCAATGAATTTCTATGGGGTGGATGTACTTGAGTGGCTTGACAAAAGTCACAAGTGTCCGGTTGCGATGATAAATTGTTTCCGGAATGGGATAATTTTATTCCTTTTGCTTATACTGAATGAAGTGGGTTTTATCTTTCCCAGATGTTGAGATTGAGTATGTTACAGCTGATTGTTTTGAAATCGTGTGCTTTTTGAATTTCATGCCGCAAAGTTGATCAGACTTGCGCATTATTTTTCTAAATTGCACTGATTTTAAAGAATGATTTAATGAAATAGGAATGTTGAAAACGAAACGGGTTGGGTGGGATGATAATTGGTAATAAAAAAAATATGTAAATTAGGAAATACTAATTTTCAGGAGTATGGTATACGCTTTTTGTAAGTTAAAGACTCATTTTTCATTTATATGTACTTATATTTCGGTTTATACTAAAATTATTGCTCATAATGATTTTCATCACGTTTTATTTCAACGGTATGCGCGCTGGAATTCTTCATTTGTCAACGGCAAAAGTGCCGGATTTCAGTATATATCGACGGCAATTGTGCGCCGGAATTCATGTAACAATTATTCATCATTAATATAACATTATATATCGACAGCAAGTGTGCCGGATTTCGTTAATCTTTCTCATACATTTCTTCTAGTTTGAATGTTATTTTTAATTCATGAGTCGTCTAATATAACAAAATTCTATTTGAAGGTTAGTTTTTATTCATTAGAAATTAGGTATATCATTTATTATATTATATTAGTTATAAAAGAAAATTCTTGCTCAATAAACGCTTTCGTTATTACGCAACTAAACGAGGTGCCTTAGTCAGCCTCGGTATAATTAATTCGCGAGCGCTTGAGGTCGCTGGCATTATTTACAAATAATGCGCCTTGCGCGTTTTCGTTTGTGTTTACGCTTATGAAGGTTGCGTTTATATAATTTACCTATGCTTAACCTTGAACATAACATATTGTCGATAAAATTGTTTTGTTTATTTTACATAATGGTATATATTTTGCGCAAGCGCGAAGCGCACGCTGTTGATTATTTAATTTTTATTTTGTTTTGCTGGCCTTAACCATCGCTGAAGGTCGCGATTTGGTTGGCCCTCATAAAAAAAAATATTACGTTTCGTCTTCGGACGATAGGTCTATATTGCAATTTCCTACATGATAGCTATTTTTTTTTATTTGTGTTTAGGTGTTTTTGTTGTGTGATTTTTGCATTCCATCGTGTTTAAAACTACTGACATGAGTTTGGAAACGTTGAAGTGAACTTTACACAATTTTGTTTTGTTTGGGGGGTTTTTGTTGACTAAACCGCCCCATTGGAAAAGAAATATATAACAAAAAAAAATTCAAAGTTCCCTACTAATTTCTCAGTTCGACGGTTGCTAAAAACTCGTCGATTAGATCCCAAATTTCCTGGGGGATTGGGTCCTCCATTTGACCGAATTATATTTTATACATTTGCTTTTGTTTTTGACTTCCTGCTGCTGGTTGACTTACTTGTCGGCTTGCTGGCTCGTGCTTTCCGGGTCTTCTCTGGCTGGTTTCTCTGGCTTAAAGGCTTCTCGGCTGGGTCCGGCCGGGGTGGTAGAGCCGGTTTTTGCAGTTCTTGATTTACAGGAAATTGCTGCTTCCGTCGGATCCTTCTAGGAGTGTCCAGCTGGGTCCAAATCGATGACCATTTTTTTTGCAGAATACTGCTTAACTTGCGAATGTTATTTATCCAGGTGGCTACTGTCAGCTTCACGATTTCACTTGTGTCTGCGATTCTAATTTTTCGTAAACGGCTTCAATAGTTTCCGCTGGGGTCCAATTTCTTCCCCGCTTTGCCGATTTTCACTTTCACCATCTTTTCGCTGAATGTTTCGTTACTCAATTTATTCACACTTGCACTGCGTCCGGTTGGTTTAAAAGTTCATTTAGCGAATTTTTCTTAGCTTAAATGATTCATATTCACACCGTACCCGGTTGGTTGGGACCTAACACACACAACACAACAGTAGGCTTCTTCTTCTTCTTGTTTTTAAAAGGCTTTAAACTTTGCAGTTCACCATTGCCTCTGCTCAGTAGGCTCTAAACTCTGCGTTTAAATTCACTTTAATACGCGATAACAGCATCGGATCTGTCGGTTCACTCGTGACTCGGTGTCACTGGTCGCCATGTAACACATTGAAATGAAACTCTGGGTTTGACTGTCCAAGTAAAGATTCCTTTATTTAGATAAAGCGCAGGACCCCGGTCCAACACGAACCGTGGTCTGCCTTCAACCTCAAACTATCACTGCTTCTGATGAGACCCTGTCTCTTACAAAATATGTTCTTATATACTAGTTTACAAAATAAACTTAAACTCTACACAAACATTTTCAGCTGAGCGGAGCATCGCATTTGGTGAATTACGTATAAGAGAAAAAGTGAGGATGAGGAAAAGTAGGTCTTCAGGTTTCCGCTTTGCCTAGCGCAAACGTAGCCTCAATGGAATGTAAATAATACAACCGGCACTTGCGTAACATGTTGATACAAGTGCGGTGTTTATTTACAGCATGGGAATGTTGCATCGCAGTCATAAATCGTATAGCGGATGACTAATACTTTATGGCCTGCGCTTAAAGAGGGTTTGGAAGATTGGGTTCATTTAGTGTGAAATAAGAAGGACTATTTATGGATAGGGATAATGGGATGAAGATGTGAGAAAGAATATGGAAAAGGGAAATACTGCCACACGTCGCACATCCAAAGATAGCTGAGTGCTTCAACAAGGTGCTACGTGACCCACACAACCTTCCTAAATTCGCCACCCGTGGCGTCACCTTCCTCCTCCCGAAAGACAGCAACACATTGAACCCATCAAAGTACAGACCGATAACGTGCCTATCGAGTCTGTACAAAATACTGAGCAGCATAATTACCGCCAAAGTTTCTGCTCACTGCGAACAGCATCACATCATCGCAGAAGAGCAGAAAGGATGCAGGAAAAATACGCATGGCTGCAAAGACCAGGCCAGGCGGTATATAACCAGCGGAACCTAAGTATGGCCTACATCGATTACAGGAAGGCTTATGACTCCATACCTCACTCGTTTCTCGTCCGGGTATTGGAGCTCTACAAAATTGATCCCGTCGTCGTTAGGTTCCTGCAGCATGCGATGAGGCAGTGGAGTACGTCTCTGCACCTCAGTGATGGGGAAAATGTGTTGCAGTCTAGAACGCTCCAGATAAAGAGGGGGATATTCCAAGGCGACTCTTTCAGCCCGCTTTGGTTTTGTCTGGCACTGAACCCCCTCAGTAGGACGCTCAATAGAAACGGTCATGGCTATAAAACAAGGTATGGCGACGGCGCCCACGAAGAAGTGACCCATACCTTCTACATGGATGATCTCAAGGCCTACGCTGATTCACGACAGCGTCTAGGTGTAGCTATCCGGGTTGTCGAAGAAATAAGCAGGGACATCTGTATGGAGTTCGGCCTCGACAAGTGCCGCTGTGTCCATCTGCTGAAAGGGCAGCTTACCGAATCCGGAGGTTACGAGGTCTATGACGGCGAGTTTATAACAGACATGGTTCGTGTCGAATCCTATAAATATCTTGGATTCCGACAGCTCACCGGGATTCGCCACTCCGACATCAAGACGGAGCTGCGAGACAAGTTCTTTAGTCGAGTGAACTGTGTCCTGAGGACTTTCCTCTATGCGGGGAACAAGGTACGCGCGATCAACACATTCGCGGTTCCCCTGCTGACCTTCAGTTTTGGTGTAGTCAAATGGAGCAAAACTGACCTAGAGGACCTTGAGAGGAGGATGAGGAAAGCATTTAAAGAGGCCGGAATGCACCATCCTCAATCGGCACTGGAGAGACTTTCACTGCCACGCAAAGAAGGGGGACTTGGAATAGTCGACATATCTGCACTGTGTTTTGCCCAGGTACGACAACTGCGCGAGTACTTCGCAGAACGCGCCAACCAAAACGCGCTATACCGGGCTGTCTGCCCCGCCGACAGAGGATACAGCGCTCTGCACTTGGCGCAAGCGGAGTACCAACTCAACTGCAATCTGCAGACAGTGGAGGAGAAGATTGCAGCTTGGAAGCAGAAGGCAGTGCATGGTGCCCACCCCCATCAACTGGACCGGTCACACGTCGACAAGGCCGCATCTAATCTGTGGCTAACGCGTGGTGAACTCTCTTCAGTAGTAGAAGCCGACATGATAGCCATCCAGGACAGGATAATGCCGACGAGAAACTGCAGGCGGTACGTCTGGCATCAAGACGTTGATGACATTTGCCGGATGTGTCATCAACCAGGTGAAAACATAGAGCACATTATGGGAGGCTGTCCCGTTTTGGCCAACGCAGCCTACACCGAGCGCCATAACAACGTGGCCCGTATTGTTCATCGACAACTGGCGCTCCAATGTGCTCTACTGGAAGACAACGTACCAAACTACCGGTACCTGCCTGCACCTGTCCTGGAAAATGACCGTTTCAAGCTGTACTGGGATCGCACTGTTCTGACCGACCTCTCGATCCACCACAACCGCCCAGATATAATGGTTTACGACAAGAGCGACCGCAAAGTCACCATCATCGATGTCGCTATTCCACTGAACCAGGTGAAAATTCTGGCTAGGTTCGCCTAGTTAAGAAGTGAGATAAGTCTGCCAAAAAAAAATCTACAAAACAAATAAGAAATACTAGACTAAGATTAATCTTCAATAATAACATATTTCTAATTTTAGGTACACACAAATACAAATCGATGGAACATCCATTCTACAAACAACATTACGAAAAAAATAATGAATATTCTTATATTTTAGGTACATCTACCTAACAACCGCTACTATAACAACTATATCAATAACCTCAATAGACATGCTGGAATAATAGCATTTAAAGAGAAGGAAACAAAAATCGTCAATTCTCATCACTTGCACATCCACAAGGTTGACTTGGAGAAATTTCAAAGGAATATCGGAATGTTGAATTATACTTTGAAGCTTCTCGAGGAAAACGAACAAACAGCCGAATTCCAAGACGTACTTAACGCACAAATGTCTAGCCTTTTAGAAACATTTTCCAGACTGAACCCAGTCAAACGCCCAAAACGAGGAATTTTCAACCCATTAGGAAGCGTAATTAAATCTATAACCGGTAATTTAGATGACAACGATTTGAAAGATATCAAACAAGCACTTGAACAAACAGACAACAGGATAAATAAATTAATAAAAAATAACGAAAAACAAATCAGCATCAATAAAGAATTCGAAAATAAACAAAACTTAGTGATCTCAAAGATAAACTATCAACAAAGAAATATTATACATGAAATACGAAAATATAGGAACCATGAAAACAAGTGTAAAGACCCTCATGTTAGACAGAACATTCAAAATACACTATTCAATATGAAAGTGCTTGAAAATAAACTAAAAGATATTTTCGAATCTGTTCAATTTGCCAGGTTAGGAATTCTATCAAAAGCAATCCTTAATCCAAACGAAACAAAATATTTTTTAGATGCATTAGAAAATCACAACATTAAGCTGTCCAACTTAGACCAGGTTTACGAATATTTAGGAATTCAAGTTTTGCACAACAATTCAAACATAATTTTTGTTATCAAAGTTCCATTATTTTTGTCCGGAAATTATCATTACGTTAGGTACGAAAGCTTGCCCCACAACAACAAAATCATTTCTTCAGACTATCGTATTGCTGTTACAAGTGAATCGACAACTCTCGTCATAAAAGAACCCTGCGAAATTATCGAACAATACCGGGTCTGCCATCGGAAGACCTTAATCAACATTACAGAAAATGGATGCATTCATAACGCACTTTCCGGACACAATTCTGAATGTTCATATACAAGTTACAACGGGCCTATGCAGATAAAACAAATCAACGAAAACACTCTATTAATTCTAAACGCCATTCAACCAGTCACACTCAACTCTAGCTGCGATATCGGAAGCAGAAAAGTCACAGGTAATCTACTGATCAACTTCCAAGATTGCAAAGTAAAAGTCAATAACGACACATATGACGCTGAAACCACCACCCATCATGATCAGATAACTCTCATCTCAACCATTGGGCTAACTATCAAAGAAACAGAATTTATTGAACAACCTGACATCAACCAACTGCACACATTCCATATTACCAACCGAGAACATATCGATGAGATACAGAGCAATCATACAGCCTTTGAAAACACAACAATCGGAGGATTCTCCTTACTCACAGTAATCATATGCAGTCTAGGAGTGTGGATCCTTTTATCATCACGAAGAAACAATTCATCAAAAATAGTGGTAAATCTGGAACACGTAGAATAATTCCAACTACAATCTCACTTCAGAAGAAATGGCACTTCGAACCAGTCGGAGATTCGGGACGAATCTCACTTAGGGAGGGAGAACGTACCACCCTAGCCCCTGTAATGCATCCGATCTCATAACAGACCACACGAACTCCATCAGAACAGCCAACGCAGTATCAACGCCATAAGCTTCCCATAGAGCCGATTCCATGAATTGAAAACCATTCACCATAAGTGCAATCCGTTTACGACCAGAACATAAACTACAGCCGAGCCAGCAAACGCTGCCTCGTCACGAACAAGGAACTCATTGATAAGCGCAAGGAACCATATGCGCAGGATCGTAAATCAACCGAAGCAATAAACCGAACAGCAACATAAGCAACGAAGCGATAGAACCCCCGGACACTCAACATGCGCGCCAGCATAAGGATCATCTTACTCAACACATGAGTGAAAGAAGAGAAGAACACGTGTGGGTAGTTTCGTAGCATAGGAAATGTGAAACAGAATCTAGCTTAGCTTGTAGGGACAGTTTAGAAATAACCAGTCTAGTTTAAACCTCCGAAAAGTGTAGTTGTTCTCTTTTTTAAAAAGATCGTTCCCGTCTCTAAACATATAATTTATATATATCTTAGCGTTGTGTTTATTATCTTATTCCAACATCTGTTCAGATAATATAGCCCATAGATGGTCTTACGCAATCCGTAAACCCTATTTTGCCGTTTTCGTCGTTTTGGAGTGATAAAATAAATAAATATATAAATATATATATATATATATATATATATATATATATATATATATATATATATATATATATATATATGATCAATGAATGATCAATTTAAAAGACCCCAAACCAATAAGTTCAAGAACAAGCATAAACAAAATAAATCAGTTTATATTATATGTCATATTATGTCACTTTAGAATGCATTGGTATTGTGAAAAACTTTTAATAACTCTTCTTTGAAAGGTTTAATGGCCTTGAAAAGCGCCGTGTTTTACGGTGGCTAGTTTTGCCACCAAAACAGTCTGTATAAACAAACTTTTTACTTCTTCTACCTGCTGCCGTTTTGCGATTGCGTTTGCCACTCGCTGAAACTAGTTGTTGCCATCGAACCGAATGTGCTCTGTTCTGTAAGCTGGTTTTCTTATTGTCGTGAGCAGCTTTGCAAGCCAACTCGAGCACTCCGGCGGCCGAAATTCTATAACCGCTATTAGGTATACTTGTGCTCCGGAACCAATCCGTTGATGCGATGTGATGTGAAACGATGCCATACAACCACACTAATTTACGGTTTGAAAGAGAATGAGATATTTTTCAGCGGATCCGCGCATTTTGTACTTTAGCGGTACACGGTCACAGGATAGAGACAAATCGGCAGACTCAGCCAAAGGGGCGAGTCCAACGAGACGAACGAAAGAGCGTTAAAAGGCAGCGATGGCAGAAAAATACATTCATTACGATTTGTTCGCTCGTTGGATTCACATGCAGGCTAAAAAGGGTCCTTTTCAGGATCACAAAATTATCTTTAATTTAAAGAGTTTATTGTTTTGTTATCACTCGATATCCCCATCTTTGTTATCACTCGATATCCTGACTTGCGCTGATCTGGCTCTGAACACGGTCCCCATGAAGGACCGTGTCAACCCCTGCATGGCCTCACTGCTTGCATAGATAACCATGGGATCACTGGTAGCGACTATGTACAACGAGCGGAGATAGCGGCCCGAAGTTGGGAACCAGAAAAATATGAATAGTTGCAATAACACACCAACAAACGATGGAGAGGAGAATGTGTTCGCGAGAAGCGGACGAATGCTGAGGTCACCTGTCACTCGAGTAGCCACAACGAGTACAAGCAACACAAAACCACAAGAAGTGTTTGCTTCCCAAGCATTCCAAGGAGATCTTGGCTCCGTACAGAGCCAGTTGTTTACGCTGACCTCAAGCGCATCCCAAGAAGGGCAACTTGGGAGGCTCAGCATCACGGACGTTAAGAAAAAGGTCAACGAACTTTACGAGTTCGTAAAGGACAAAAACAATGTCCACTTAAAAATAAAACATCTGGTGACGAGCATCAGATCGGTCGTCATGGTTGCTGAACGCGAGCATAAGGAGCTGCAGATGAGAGCAGAGGGTGCTGAAAAGGCTCGGCTCGAGGCGAATGAGAAACCCGTCGAGATACTTGAGACGCCGAAGGGTCCTCTGAACACACGATCGGACAAGAGAAGGAGGGACACCCCAGGAGAAGAAGAAGAGCTGAAAAAGGCCAAGAACGATCTGAGTAACGCGAAAGGAGGTGAAAGCAGTGAATGGCGTACTGTCGATAACCAGGCAGAAAAACGCAAAAAACAGAAGGAGAAGAAGAATAAAGTTGAGCAGGAAAAGAAGAAACTCGGACCTCGAGTGGAGCGAATCAATGGCAATGCTTTAATCGTTGAAGTGTCAGCAGGAGTATCGTATGCAGCTATCCTTCGGAAAGTGAGAGACGATCTGGAGTTGCAGACACTGGGCGAGAACGTCGTGAAAATTAGGCGCACGCAGAAAGGCGAGATGCTCTTCGAGCTTAAAAAAGATCCAGCGGTTAAGAGCTCTGCTTTCAAACAACTCATTGAGAAGTCACTAGGGGAGGAGGCGAAGGTGAGAGCTCTCTCTCAGGAATCAACCATCGAGTGCCGGTATCTGGACGAGATCACGACTGTTGAGGAATTGAGAACTGCGTTACAGTCACAATGTGACCTTGGCGATGTGCCAATGACAATCCGGCTGAGAAAGGCATACGGTGGGACACAAACGGCCTCGATACGGCTCTCGAAACAAGCTGCGAATAAACTGGTGGAGAAGGGTAAAATAAAAGTGGGGTGGTCCGTGTGCCCGATGAAAGCTACCCCTCGTATGGCCAAGCAAATGGAGAGATGCTTTCAATGCATGGGCTTCGGTCACCAGGCGAAAAACTGCGGTGGTCCTGACAGATCGAAATTGTGCAGGAAGTGCGGGACGGAAGGTCACGTTGCTAGAGACTGCACAAAGCAACCGAGGTGCATGTGGTGCAAGGAGGAGGACGGAAACGACCACGTCACAGGTAGCTTCAAATGTCCGGCGTACAAAAAGGCGATTGCGGGTTCGCAGTAATGGAGGTTACCCAGCTCAACCTCAATCATTGCGACATAGCACAGCAATTGTTGTGGCAGTCAACAACTGAAACTAAATGCGACGTTGCAATGATCGCAGAACCGTACCGAGTTCCTCGCGATAACGGAAAATGGGAGGTGGATAAAGCAGGGATGGCTGCAATACTAGTGATGGGAAGGTACCCCATCCAAGAAGTGGTGGAAAGCTCACAGGAAGGTTTCGTGATCGTCAAAATCAACGGAATCTTCATGTGTAGTTGCTATGCACCCCCAAGATGGTCAGCGGAGCAGTTTCACGAGATGTTGGACGTACTCACGGATAAGGTCAGCGGCCGCAAACCAGTCATCATCGGAGGAGACTTCAACGCCTGGGCTGAGGAGTGGGGAAGCAGATGCACCAACACCAGGGGGTACAGCCTACTAGAAGCCTTCGCAAAACTAGACGTCACACTTCTGAACGAAGGCACTAGCAGCACCTTTCGAAGGGACGGCCGCGAATCCATCATCGATGTAACTTTCTGCAGTCCATCACTGGCGGCTAATACGAAGTGGAGAGTGTCGGAGGGATACACACACAGCGACCACCAGGCAATCCTGTATAGTGTCGGCCAACGGAATCCCGCAGCGGTACGGAATACAAAAACCTTTGAGCGAAAGTGGAGGACAAAGGTTTTTGACAAGGAGCTTTTCGTTGAAGCACTACGCATAGACAGCAGAACTCTTAATCTGAGCGCCGACGGGCTGACAGGAACATTGGTGAGGGCATGCGATACAGCGATGCCGAGAAGACTGAACCCGACGAATGAACGACGTCCAGCCTACTGGTGGAACGAGACACTCAGCATCCTCCGCGCTAACTGTCTACGAGCCAGAAGAAGAGTCCAGAGGGCACGAACCGATGTAGAGAGAGAGGAGCACCGCGCGTCTTTCCGAGCGACCAGAGCCGCCTTGAAACGAGAGATACGTAGGAGCAAATCGAACTGCTATAGGGAGCTGTGTCGAGACGTCGACGCAAATCCTTGGGGTGAAGCATATCGAATCGTGATGGCGAAATTCCGTAGTTCAACGACTCCCATGGAATTAAGTCCGGAAAAACTCGAGGTCATTGTGAATGGACTCTTTCCGCAGCACGACCCACCGACGTGGCCACCCACACTGTACGGTGAGGACGAAGCAGAGAACGCACAAGTCACCAACGAAGAACTCATCGCGGTGGCAAAAGGTCTAAAGTTGAAAAAAGCACCCGGCCCCGATGGAATCCCCAATGTGGCCCTGAAATCGGCGATCCTTGCTTTCCCCGACATGTTCAGGGTGGTGCTGCAGAAATGCCTGGATGACGGTCTCTTCCCTGCGGAATGGAAGATACAAAAGTTGGTGCTGCTCCCGAAACCAGGAAAGCCACCTGGAGATCCAGCGTAGGCCTATTTGTTTGTTGGATACTTTGGGAAAGCTCTTGGAAAGGGTTATTCTCAACAGACTGGTGAAATGCACGGAGGATGACCACGGATTATCGAAAATGCAGTTCGGGTTCCGGAAAGGAAAGTCGACAGTGGACGCTATTCGGACAGTTATCGAGAAAGCTCAAGTCTCGCTTAAACAAAAACGAAGAGGCGACCGTTACTGCGCGGTGATTTTGATTGACGTGAAGAACGCCTTCAATAGTGCCAGCTGGGAGGCCATCGCCGAGGCGCTACACAGATTGAAGGTCCCTGGCTACCTGTACAGGATACTGAGGAGTTATTTCCAGAATCGGATCCTGGTATACAACACAGACTGGGGACAGATAGTGAAGAATATCTCGGCGGGAGTTCCACAAGGTTCCATCCTAGGTCCTACGCTTTGGAACACGATGTACGACGGTGTTCTAAGGCTGAAGCTACCCAGAGGTGTGGAGATCGTGGGCTTCGCGGACGACATCGTAACAACGGTAATCGGCGAGACGCTTCAGGAGGTGGAAATGTTGGCGACTGAGGCTGTAGACATGATCGGTAGTTGGATGGACAGCGTAAAGCTCCAGATGGCACATCACAAAACCGAGGTGCTGTTAGTGAGCAATCGTAAGGTAGTGCTGCGGGCAGAGGTATCGGTCGGAGGACATACCATCGTTTCGAAGCGGGCGGTGAAGTACCTCGGAGTCATGATCGACGACCGGCTGAACTTCAACCAGCACGTCGACTATGCATGTGGGAAGGCGTCAAAGGCCATCAACGTGGTGGCGAGGATCATGCCAAATAGCTTTGGCCCAAGCAGCAGCAAGAGGCGTCTCTTGGCAAGTGTATCTTCGTCGATACTGAGGTATGGTGGCCCTGCCTGGTTGGCGGCTCTGGAAACCCACCGAAATCGGAGGAAGCTGAACAGCTTCTCTTCTCCGCTGGGAAGAGAAATCCTGCGAGAGTGACTGTGACGGGGCGCGCGTCAAGTTGGAGGGCGCTTCCTAATCGGTGCACGTCTTGACAGGTAAACGGATGCCGATTTAATAACTGCGACGGAGTGAGTGTCAAAGAGGGCGCCTTCAAACTGGTGTATACCCCACGAGAGCTGCTGTGATGGAGTGCGCGTCATGTTGGAGGGCACTACCTAATCGGCGCTCCGATGGGAAGAGAAATCCTGCGAGGGTGACTGTGACGAGGCGCGCGTCAAGTTGGAGGGCGCTTCCTAATCGGTTCACGTCTCGACAGGTGAGAAACCCCGCGAGGGTGGCTGTGACGGGTTGCGCGTCAAGTTGGAGGGCAATTCCTAATCGGTTCACAACTCGACGGGTAAATTCAAAATGCCTGCGAAGAGGACATCAGCGCAGTGAAATTAATAACGAATGGAAAGAAAAAAATATTGAGAAAAAGGGAAGGACAACGCTAGTTAGCGTTGAAAACTCGAGAAGTGCGCACAGCCGCCCCCTGAAGTAGTCGCCTAGATGTGGTCCCAGGGGGAATAAGGCAACGAGTAGAGGGCTTGGTTTTTGTGGGTGCGATCCCCACTCGACGTCTGGGTTAACCCTTCCCAGGTAAGGCTGGTAGAGCGTTCCTCACCTCTTTAAAAAAAAAAAAAAAAAAAAATCCCCATCTTTTTCGACTAAACCTTCCTGTTTAACGATTGCGTTTACCACTCGCCACAGCTTTCACAGTTGGAAAATTTTTTCTCTTCCAGCTCGTGACATGTTGTACAGTAAATTATATTTAATGCGACGTGCCGAAGCACACCTCAGTGTCGCATTGGAGGCGATTTTAACCTGTAATTGAACATTTGCGATGACAGTGGTACAGTGTCGACTTTCAATGTGGGGTCATAATTTGGATCTCTATGTTTACAAAAATGTCCAACTAAATAAGTCGCATTACATGTCCGTCCAATTAGCTAAATTTCGAACTAATTGTAAATTACTGTACTTTCAATCTGGAAACAATTTAAGAATTGGTGAAAATTAAATAATCAGGAAAGTCCCCAACTATCAATAAGCTCAGAACAACTGCCAAATTCACATACTCATCAGATCCTGGCAAACAAATTATGAAAAATTCAATGTGTTTTATTATTATTTTGGATATTATTTTAGAAAGCATTGAATTGTATTTCCTAAACTCTTTTTTGGATGGTGTTGGGGCTGCAGTGGACTGTAATGCGCCGGTCGATATAGGGTGGGAGCGGGAACCGCTGTGTTCCTTCCCAGGAGGGCAACTGGGCCGGACTCCTTGGGTTGGCTTCGCCTCATGAAGCCAACGTCGCAGTTGGACTGGACTAGCGCTTGGCTAGCAGCAACCGCTTGCACTTGATGAGCCTTGAGAAAGGCTTTCTCGTGAAAACTCTATTTACTCTTTTTATTGCGGCAGAGATGGAAGACTGGATGTTTCGGCGGTCGGACGCAAACACTGGAGACTACTATTTACACTTTCATTTTATTTACAACTTTTCTCTTCTTGTTTCTATTTGAATTCACTGTGATGTTCACTGTTCGATGGTTTTATGACGACTGATGCGCTCCGCAGTAGGCGCGTCACATTTATGATGTGGCACCGGAACGGGTTTCTTCTTGCCGGCGGTGCAACTTCTTACTGCCGACGATGCAGTTTCATTGCTGCTGCTGCTGTTGTTGATATTCTTGCTGCTGCTGCTTGCTCCGATGTGCACTGCACCACTGCTCACGCAAAACTGAATGCCGTGCCGCGGCAAGCGTGCATTTTTATGCCGTCGAGCACAGCGTGGTTTAGCGATGGCTGGCTCATAGTTGCGCTGTGGGTGGGGTACTCGTGGTTTGTGGTGTGGTGTGCAAATTCTGCATGCTGCTAGATGCTGTCCCTTCAGTTCGGTCGGTGTGGAACTGAACATTCTCCCCCCGGCAAAAAGTGGAAGATTTGGAAGTAAGGTCATTATCGGCTATAGGCAAAGGCGCAAGTTTGTGTATTGGTCGTCTAAATGTACCTGTCTTCGTCTGGACATCCACTACTCTTATCAAATTGTCCGCTCCAGGGTAGACATTCACAATTCTTCATAGTCGCCAGCATTGAGGGGGAAGATTATCATCCTTCAGCACAACAATCATTCCTGGTCTAACGTTTGTCTTTTGCTTGGTCCACTTCCCTCTCACTTGCAGTTCGGTGACATATTCTCTCGACCAGCGCTTCCAGAAGTGTTCACGAATTTGTTGAATGCGCTGCCAGTGAGATAAGCGGTTGGTCGGAATTTCAACTACTGACGGTTCGGGAACAGCTAAAAGTGGACGGTTAATGAGAAAATGACCAGGAGTCAAAACTTCTGGTTCCATCGGGTCACTTGATAAGAAATACAACGGTCTTGAGTTCAATATAGCTTCGATCTGGCATAACAGGGTGGATAGCTCGAATAGCGTCAACGATGTTGATTGGTACACTTTCTTCAGCACTGTTTTCACACTCTTTACTCCAGCTTCCCAAAGCCCACCGAAATGTGGTGCACTGGGTGGAATCGTTCTCCAGTTAATCTGCTTTGCTTGGCAATACTCGAAGATCTTGTTTTGCGTTGTTTCTTCCTTGAAAAGTCGATACAAATCTCGTAGAGCTGATTGTGCACCGATAAAATTGGTTCCGTTATCGCTGAACACCTCCTTCGGAAATCCTCGTCTGGACACAAATCGCTGAAATGCAGCTAAGAATAAATCTGCTGACAAATTTTCTACAGCTTCCAGATGCATGGCCTTCGTCACCATACAAACAAATACGCATATGTATCCCTTCACTGGAGTGGCTTTCCGTACTGACTGCTTCACAAAAATTGGACCCGCAAAATCAAGTCCAACTCTCTCGAAAGCTTGGGCAGGGGTAACACGATACGACGGCAAATCTCCCATCTGTTGATCAATCGTAGTGGGTTTCGTTCGGAAGCATGAAACGCAACCTTTTAACACCTTCCTGATAGTGGATCTCGCATTGACCAACCAGAATTGTTGTCGCAAAAGATATTGGACGCTGCTGCTTCCGGTGTGAAGATTTTCTCGATGTATGTCAGCAATTAAGCCACGAACGATTGGACTCTTGTCAGGCAATATCAGTTGATGTTTCATCTCGAATGGTAGTTGCGAATTGCTGATTCGACCACCTACTCGTAACAGATCCTTGTCTAGAAACGGTCTCAAGTTGTTTAGACAGTGGTTGGACTCTCCTGACCTGATGCACTCGATTTCCTTCGTAAATTCTTGGTGTTGAACAGCTCCTACTATCAAATGTAAAGCCGTCCGAAGTTCAGGTATAGTGAGGTATGGCGAGAGCAACCGGTCTTCTCTCTTCTTTCTAGCATTTGAAACAAAGCGTAGTGCGTATGCCAGAATTCGTTGAACTTTTCGGAACGAGTTGAATTTAGTCAGTAACGGGAATTCGTCGTAGTTCATCACTGTTAATGCGATCAATTGAACCCTCAGCTCAGGAATTTCACGATCCGCTAGAGTGACTGGTGTTTCTGCTTGGTAGTCCACTGTTCGCAAAAAGTTTGGTCCATTCCACCAAACATCGTTTTCAACTAACCCATTGGCAGATTGTCCTCGCGATACGGTATCTGCAGGGTTCTGGTCTGTTCGCACGTACTTCCAAGTGAAATGGCTATTAGACGTGATCTCTGCGACTCGGTGTCGAACAAATACTTGCAGGGAATCAAGCGATTTGCGTAACCACGCCAATACAACCTGGCTATCGGACCAGAGGATCGTTGACGTAAAGTTCATTTCTAATGATTCTTCAACTTTGGAAGTTAGTCTCGCTAGAAGGAGGGCTGCTAATAACTCCTTCCTGGGAATGGTAACGGGTGAAATAGGTGCGATTTTAGACTTAGCACTGACTATCTCATTGATGCTCGGCCATCGGAAAAAATTGACCTAACATAGACGCAGGCACCATAGGCCTTTTGTGATGCATCAGCAAACCCATGTAACTCGTAGTATAATGCTTCGCTCGATAGTACTTGACGTGGTATGCGAATTTGCTCAGAGGTTGGTAACGATGCCAAAAAGCTTTCCCATTGGTCCATGAGGTTGTCATCCAAAGGGTCGTCCTACTTTAGCTTGCTGATCCACAGATTCTGCATTAGAATTTTTGCAATCACTACTACTGGAGAAATGAGACCAAGGGGGTCGAATATTTTGGCGATTTCAGATAGAACCTTCCGCTTCGTCGGTTGGGTTATTTTCTCTGGAGACTGCGAGCGGAACACAAACTCGTCAGTCGATGGATTCCACATCAATCCCAATGTCTTGATTACTTCGTTGATACCGCTATCGCCAAGTGAAACACATTGATCTCTATCTTCGCTAGGAATGGATGACAAAAGCCTTTCGTCATTGGATGACCACTTATGGAGATGCATCGCACCGGACTGCAGTAGAGCTATTAGTTGATCTCGGAGCTCACAAGCTTCATGGAAATCGTCAGAACCAAAAAGACGGGTGGGTAATGTCGGGGACATAACCGGAGTGACGTAGGACTATACAAAGGGGACAGCTTTCATACTCTAGCGGTACACACTCACAGGATAGAGACAAATCGGCAGATTCAGCCAAAGGGGCGGGTCCAACGAGACGAACGAATGAGCGTTAAAAGGGAGCGATGGCAAAAAAATACATTCATTACGATTTGTTCGCTCGTTGGATTCACATACAGACTAAAAAGGGTCCTTTTCAGGATCACAAAAAGTCTAAAGAGTTTATTGTTTTGTTATCACTCGATATCCCCATCTTGTTCGGCTAAAACTTCCTGCTTAGCGATTTGTTGTCACTCGCCACAGCTTTCACAGTTGGAAAATTTCTTCCCATCCAGCTTGTGACATATTTTACAGTAAATTACATTCAATGGCACGTCGCATTACCACCACTCAGTGCCGGATTGGAGGTAATTTTAACCTGTAATTGAACATTTGCGATGACAGTGGTACAGTGTCGACTTTCAATGTGGGGTCATAATTTGGATCTCTATGTTTACAAAAATGTCCAACTAAATAAGTCGCATTACATGTCCGTCCAATTAGCTAAATGTCGAACTAATTATAGATTACTGTACTTTAAATCTGGAAACAATTTAGGAATTGGTGAAAATTGAATAATCAGGAAAGTCCCTAACTATCAATAAGCTCAGAACAACTGCCAAATTCACATACTCATCAAATCCTGGCAAACAAATTATGAAAACATCAATTTGTGTTTTATTATTATTTTGGATAATGTTTTAGAAAGCATTGAACTTTATTTCCTAAACTCTTTTTTGGAAGGTTTAATGGCCCTGAAAAGCGCCTTGTTTTATGGAATGGTTCCAATTTAGAAAACTTAGTACTCGTGGTTTTGAAAAAAACCATTTCGAACGCCCTCGATGCCGCCTTGTTCTGGATTTGCCGCCAAAGCAGTTTGTATAAAGAACAAACTTTTTTCTTCTGCTACCTGATGCCGTTTTGCGATTGCGTTTGCCACTCGCCATTCGCTGCAACTGCCTGTTGTCTTGATGTCCGCCGAACCGAATGTGTTCCGTTCCGAATGCAGGTTTTCTTATCGTCGCGAGCACCTAAGCCAGCTAACTCGATTACTCCGGCGGCCGAAACTATATAACGCTGGCTAGGTGGACTGGTACACAGGTACTAACGCGCTCGACCTAGCAACCTTTTCCGGTGCAATTGGCGGATACACCTACGGGAAATTGCAGACCACCACGGTTCGAGCGGGATTTTGCCTTTCCCTTCTCTTTTCCTCCTTTGATGAGTACACGATGCCGATGCCGTACAACCACACGGGTTTACGGTTTGAAAGAAAATAAGATATTTTTTTGGGGTCCGCGTGTTTTATACTCTAGCGGTACACACTCACAGGATAGAGACAAATCGGCAGACTCAGCCAAAGGGGCGGGTCCAACGAGACGAACGAATGAGCGTTAAAAGGGAGCGATGGCAAAAAAATACATTCATTACGATTTGTTCGCTCGTTGGATTCACATACAGACTAAAAAGGGTCCTTTTCAGGATCACAAAAAGTCTAAAGAGTTTATTGTTTTGTTATCACTCGATATCCCCATCTTGTTCGGCTAAACCTTCCTGTTTAGCGATTTGTTGTCACTCGCCACAGCTTTCACAGTTGGAAAATTTCTTCCCATCCAGCTTGTGACATATTTTACAGTAAATTACATTCAATGGCACGTCGCATTACCACCACTCAGTGCCGGATTGGAGGTAATTTTAACCTGTAATTGAACATTTGCGATGACAGTGGTACAGTGTCGACTTTCAATGTGGGGTCATAATTTGGATCTCTATGTTTACAAAAATGTCCAACTAAATAAGTCGCATTACATGTCCGTCCAATTAGCTAAATGTCGAACTAATTATAGATTACTGTACTTTAAATCTGGAAACAATTTAAGAATTGGTGAAAATTGAATAATCAGGAAAGTCCCTAACTATCAATAAGCTCAGAACAACTGCCAAATTCACATACTCATCAAATCCTGGCAAACAAATTATGAAAACATCAATTTGTGTTTTATTATTATTTTGGATAATGTTTTAGAAAGCATTGAACTTTATTTCCTAAACTCTTTTTTGGAAGGTTTAATGGCCCTGAAAAGCGCCTTGTTTTATGGAATGGTTCCAATGTAGAAAACTTAGTACTCGTGGTTTTGAAAAAAACCATTTCGAACGCCCTCGATGCCGCCTTGTTCTGGATTTGCCGCCAAAGCAGTTTGTATAAAGAACAAACTTTTTTCTTCTGCTACCTGATGCCGTTTTGCGATTGCGTTTGCCACTCGCCATTCGCTGCAACTGCCTGTTGTCTTGATGTCCGCCGAACCGAATGTATTCTGTTCCGAATGCAGGTTTTCTTATCGTCGCGAGCAGCTTTGCCAGCTAACTCGATCACTTCGGCGGCCGAAGCTATATAACGCCGGCTAGGTGGACTGGTGCACCTAGCTACCTAGCTACCCTTGCGGGGAACTCCAGATCAACACGAGTGGGAACTCCAGATCAAGGTTCGAGCGGGATTTTGCCTTTCCCTTCACTTTTCCTCCTTTGCCATATCCAACCATGGCTGCTTGTGTTGGTTTGTTGATGTGAGGTGATGCGAAACGATGTGGTGTACGGTTCGGATGAGAATGATCGTTACGGCAGCGGAGAGGGGATTTTAAGCTGACTGGCTGGCTCGAGAATTACGCATGTGTGAGACTGCGACCAATGTTTCCCTCATTTTTTTCTTTTTCCTTTCCAATCGTGCTTCATTCTATTTCGCTGCTGCTCTGGTTGCCCGTTTTGGTCGGTACGATTTGAGGAGCACAAAATGGACCAATCAAAAATAGGCACATAGTGTATTTAGACAATGCTTGATATTTCACAATTATTCAATTATTTATCTCAAGAAAAATGAAATGTTATTCGTTATGATAGATGCGTAGATATATTTCCTATCAATTGATGCAAAAACCTTTGCGATCTATTGAGAAATGCTCGAGTTATAAGCGTTCCAAATCTTGCATTTTTTCCTACTTGTTCAGTGCCTAGATTTCCATTTCACCCCCTATATCTTCCGGTTAGACGTAGTCCTACGTCAAAAGTGCGTCATCAACGTAGAAATTTTTCGCCAAGGCTTCTGACGCGAGAGGAAACTTGGTTTGTTCATCACGTGCTAGTTGAAGAAGGGCTCGCGTTGCCAAGAAAGGGGCCGCAGCAGTTCCGTATGTCACAGTTGTAAGCTCCAGCACACGCAATCGATCCTGAGGAGATTTTCGCCAGAAAATCCGTAACAATGAGGAGAAAGCAGGGTCCATTAAAATCTGACGATACATTTTAGCTACATCAGCACTCAAAACGTATCGGAACTTTCGGAATCTAATGATTATGGACAGCAAATCGCTCTGTACGGTTGGTCCTGTCATCATCACATCGTTGAGCGATAAACCAGATACTTTTGCGGAAGCATCAAACACAACTCGGCATTTTGTTGTCGTACTTGAAGGACGTAGAACAGCATGGTGGGGAAGATACCACTTCAGCAAATCAGGGGGATCATTGCGCTCGTCAATTTCGCGACAATGTCCGAGTTCCTCGTACTCGTCAAGGAAGGCGTCATACTGGGCTTTCAAATCTGGGTAACGTTGCATCTTGGACTCGAGCGTGTAAAATCTCCGCAGGGCCATAGAACGAGAATCTGCTAGCTGAGAAGCGTTGTCTTTCAATGGAAGATGAACGATGAAACGACCACTGTCATCTCGACGATAAGTTGCAGCAAACTGTGCTTCACATTGCTCCTCTTCGGTCGATGGAATATTTTCTGGTGACACACTTTCTACTTCCCAAAATTTCTGAATAAGCTTCTCGACTGGATCAACACTAACAGCACAAGAACGTATCGCTAAATTGGAAGAGGAACTTTCAAGCAGCTTGCCTCCAACCAGCCATCCCAGTTGGGAGTCATGAAGGCTAGGGAGATCGTCCTTCAGTTTCAAACACCCTTGTTTCATGATATCGTAAAACCAATCCATTCCAATAAGCAAATCAACTTGGCTGGGCTCATGGAAGGATGGATCAGCCAGTTGCAGACCTGGAGGAAGTTCCCAATTTTGCAGATTTATTTTCACCGACGGAATGTGACCAGTAATTTTCGGTGAGACCAAACAATTTATGATGAAGGAGAAATCACTGCATTTTGAGTGGACGTGTACGGAACATTTTTGCTTAATTGTTGACCTTACACTGCCTATGCCTATTATTGGGTCACTTACTTCTTCCACGTCAATACCAAGTGAGTTGACGAATGATTGGGTTATAAAACTCACCTGGGAACCGCAGTCTAGCAGAGCTTTGCACACACGAGGACGTTGCTGATGATCGAAAACATCAACGAGGGCAGTGAGCAACACCACCTGACTCGCTGGATTCTTCGGCTTGTTGGAGTGTGCTGCTGTTACCGAGATCCGATGATCGGCATCCACGTTGAATTGTGAAACCTTGCTTGGTTTCGGAACCACAGGATTCGGCATCGCTGGGGGGCACTTCTTTGCAATATCTTCACTAGAAGGCCGCGGTGAACTGGTACGGGCAATTCTTCACGCTGTGTCCACGCCTCAAGCAGTTGAAGCAGACATTTTTCTCCTTGACTTTGGACAGCCGGTCACTCATAGTGAGGCTGTTGAACCACAAACACTTGAACGTTGGATGAGCTTCTCCACACATCTCACATCGTTGATCCGCCGTTGTTGCTGCGTTGACTTTTGAAATGATTTGTTTTCCTCTGGGTGTCTTCGGTGTCGGCCGTTGTGATCCAGATTCTTCACAAGAACCATGGCATCTCTCCAGAACTGAGACGTGGTCCTTCAAAAATTGGATGGTATTCTCGTATGTTGGTAGCTCTCCTCGCTTGATAGTAGACTCCCACCGCTTCTTTGTTGTAGCATCCAACGCACGAGCGATCAGATGAACGACGATTAACTCCGATACTCCGGTGAACTGCTGGTTGAGGAATTTCAAATTCTGCACGTGACCAGTGATGGACTCGACCTAGCTCCACGTAATCCTCTTCCTGCAATTTCTTCGTACCAAGTAAGCCAGCGATATGAATGTCAATCATTCGCCGCTTGTCCTTGAATCGTTCTTCCAATAGTTGCCAGGCGTGCTCGTAGTTTCCATCGCTGATTGTTTTTACGTCGATCAATCCTGCTGCGTCACCAACGAGAGCTTTCTCAAGATGATACAGCTTTATTCGCGGTACTTCGTTGGTGCGATCCACAGCGTCTCGAAACATGATCTTGAATTTTTCCCAGTTCTCGTACCTCCCGTCAAACGTGGGAATGGCACGAGGAAGGGACTGCTGGATCACGACGGGTTGTTGATTTACAGCTAATGGCATCGCTTGTTGAAGGTGATTCGGTGGAGGTGCGGTCAAATTCTCAAGCTAGATTTCGAGAATGGTTGACACCTCTTCGTGTAGCGTTTCGAAATGCAGGAATTTTACATCTTGATCCTCTCGCTGGTTGGGTGGAATACTTGCCATAACTTGTTGGTGATATTGGTGGTACTCGGTGTAAGCAGTTTCCACCTTCCTGATGTAGACCTTCACTTGAGCAGGAGTGAGCTCAGTCTGGTCCACTTGCTTCAAAATATTTTTGATACGCGTGACGTTGCCCTGTGCTGTGCCACGCATATGGATCAACATGTTTAGTGTTGCTTCCGCAGCTTCGTTGTCCTTGGCGGACGGCTTGATTGGCGTTCTTGTTGTTGCCATTTTCTCACTTATTGTCTTTGATAATAACTTCACTCACTTTTGTTCAGTTCGTTAATTTTCACTCGCTTTTTAGTCTTTGTTTTTGCTCACTTTTTTCGAATTTTCTCCGTGTTTGCTTCCGATCCCTCACATCCACTCCACACTGCGCAGCAACGATGTTCATTCGTCGGATGACGAACCAAAACGATGGTGGATTTTTCCACCAGAATGATGACACATCCGGACACTCGACACACTTGAGTATCCGGTTCGAAGGACCAATTAATATGTTGGGGCTGCAGTGGACTGTAATGCGCCGGTCGATATAGGGTGCTCGCGTTCCCAACAGGAACCGAGCCGGGTGGGAGCGGGTACCGCTGTGTTCCTTCCCAGGAGGGCAACTGGGCCGGACTCCTTGGGTTGGCTTCGCCTCATGAAGCCAACGTCGCAGTTGGACTGGACTAGCGCTTGGCTAGCAGCAACCGCTTGCACTTGATGAGCCTTGAGAAAGGCTTTCTCGTGAAAACTCTATTCACTCTTTTTATTGCGGCAGAGATGGAGGACTGGATGTTCCGGCGGTCGGACGCAAACACTGGAGACTACTATTTACACTTTCATTTTATTTACAACTTTTCTCTTCTTGTTTCTATTTGAATTCACTGTGATGTTCACTGTTCGATGGTTTTATGACGACTGATGCGCTCCGCAGTAGGCGCGTCACATTTATGATGTGGCACCGGAACGGGTTTCTTCTTGCCGGCGGTGCAACTTCTTACTGCCGACGATGCAGTTTCATTGCTGCTGCTGCTGCTGTTGTTGATATTCTTGCTGCTGCTGCTGCTGCTTGCTCCGATGTGCACTGCACCACTGCTCACGCAAAACTGAATGCCGTGCCGCGGCAAGCGTGCATTTTTATGCCGTCGAGCACAGCGTGGTTTAGCGATGGCTGGCTCATAGTTGCGCTGTGGGAGGGGTACTCGTGGTTTGTGGTGTGGTGTGCAAACTCTGCATGCTGCTAGATGCTGTCACTTCAGTTCGGTCGGTGTGGAACTGAACAGATGGTTTAATGGCCCTGAAAAGTGCCTTGTTTTATGGAATGGTTCCAATTTAGAAAACTTAGTACTCGTGGTTTTGAAAAAAACCATTTCGAACGCCCTCGATGCCGCCTTGTTCTGGATTTGCCACCAAAGCAGTTTGTATAAAGAACAAACTTTTTTCTTCTGCTACCTGCTGCCGTTTTGCGATTGCGTTTGCCACTCGCCACTCGCTGCAACTGCCTGTTGTCTTGATGTCCACCGAACCGAATGTGTTCTGTTCCGAATACGGGTTTTCTTATCGTCGTGAGCAGCTTTACCAGCTAACTCGATCACTTCGGCGGCCGAAACTATATAACGCCGACTAGGTGGACTGGTGCACTGGTACTAACGCGCTCGGCCTAGCTACCCTTGCGGGGAACTCCAGATCAACACGGTTCGAGCGGGATTTTGCTTTTTCCTTCACTTTTCCTCCTTTGCCATGTCCAGACTTGGCTGCTTGGGTTGGTTTGTTGATTGGTTGTAGTGCGAACTGATGTGGTGTACGGTTTGAATGAGAATGATCGTTACGGCAGCGGAGCGGGGATTTTTAAGCTGACTGGCTGGCTCGAGAATTACGCATGAGTGGGACAGCGACCAATGTTTCGTTCATTTTTTTTTTCTTTTTCCTTCCCAATCGTGCTTCATTCTATTTCGCTGCTGCTCTGGTTGCCCGTTTTGGTCGGTACGATTTGAGGAGCACAAAATGGACCAATCAAAAATGGGCACATAGTGCATTTGGACAATGCTTGATATTTCACAATTATTCAATTATTTATCTCAAGAAAAATGAAATGTTATTCGTTATGATAGACGCGTAGATATATTTCCTATCAATTGATGCCAAAACCTTTGCGATCTATTGAGAAATGCTCGAGTTATAAGCGTTCCAAATCTTGCATTTTTTCCTACTTGTTCAGTGCCTAGATTTCCATTTCACCCCCTATAT
Organism: Toxorhynchites rutilus septentrionalis; assembly: GCF_029784135.1. Taxonomy (NCBI): domain Eukaryota; kingdom Metazoa; phylum Arthropoda; class Insecta; order Diptera; family Culicidae; genus Toxorhynchites; species Toxorhynchites rutilus. The sequence continues at coordinate 107,411,072 of NC_073744.1, forward strand.
CTTCCGGTTAGACGTAGTCCTACGTCAAAACTGTACAAGAGGGGGCTTAGGCAGGAGCCTTGTGGTAGGCCCATAAAACTGTATCGAGAAGATTTCAAGCTGCCATGATTGAAAAACATGTGCTTTTCTGACAGTAAATTGTACAGGAAATTATTCAGAATTGGTGAAAGTCCACGATTATGAAGTTTCTCTGAGAGAATTTCCATGGAAACTGAGTTAAATGCCCCTTTGATATCGAGGAAAACGGAAGCCATTTGTTCTTTGCGAGCAAATGCGATTTGGATTTCAGAAGATAGCAGCGCCAGACAATCGTTCGTCCCTTTACCTCGGCGAAAGCCAAACTGCGTATTTGACAGCAAATTGTTCGCTTCAACCCACTTGTCCAAACGAAGTAGAATCATTTTCTCTAACAATTTACGAATACAGGATAACATTGCAATCGGCCTATACGAGTTGTGATTGCAAGCCGGCTTGTTGGGTATTCGTATGGCTATCACTCTCACTTGCCTCCAGTCATGTGGGACAATATTCAGCTCCATAAACTTGTTGAACAAGTTCAGCAAACGCTGTTTCGCCAAGTCAGGAAGATTCTTCAACAAGTTGAATTTAATCTTGTCCGACCCAGGAGCTGAATTGTTACATGAGAGGAGGGCAATTGAGAATTCTACCATCGAAAAATTCTCATAGTCGCATTGGAGCGGAATGTCGCGTACGACGCTTTGTGCAGGAACGGAATCGGGACAAACCTTTCTTGCAAATTTGAAAATCCAACGGTCAGAGTATTCCTCACTTTCATTTGTATGGTTCCAGCCACGCATTCTCCTAGCCGTATTCCAAAGAGTGCTCATAGCGGTCTCCCTTGACAAACCATTGACGAACTTTCGCCAATATCCACGCTTTTTTGCTTTAATCAGACCTTTTAGTTTGGCTTCTAGAGCTTGGTACTTTCGAAACCATTCCACTAGTCCAGTTTTCCGGAATTTTTTGAAAGCGGATGATTTTTCAAGGTAGACCTTTGAACACTCCTTGTCCCACCAAAGTGATGGAGGACGACGTCGGAAAGTAGTGTTCTTTTGAGCTTGAAGTGCGCTTTCGTAAATCAAACTCGATATAAAATTATACTCTTCGAGTGGAGGAAGTTCATGCATTGAAGCAAGTGCTTCAGATATTATTTCTGCAAATTTTCTCCAGTCAATATTTTTCGTGAGGTCATACGCAATATCGACTGGCTCACGAGAACCTGATTCATTGGCGATCGATAAAATTATTGGCAGGTGGTCACTACCGTGGGGATCTTGGATTACCTTCCACGTGCAATCCAGGGATAACGAAGAAGAGCAAAGTGATATGTCTAGCATACTTGCCCGTGCAGGAGGGTTGGCTATTCTAGTTGCTTTCCCAGTATTCAAAACTGTCAATTTGAAGTTGTCGCACAGATCATAAATCAAAGTGGCACGGTTGTCATCGTAGAGTGAACCCCATGCTGTTCCATGGGAGTTGAGGTCACCTAAGATTAGCTGCGGCTCCGGCAGTGCCTCGATGATATCAAAAAACTGATGGCGGCCAACCATAGTTCTTGGAGGAATATATATCGAGGCAATGCAGAGGTCTTTGCCATTGATTTGTGTCTGGCAAGCGACAACTTCAATTCCTGTCATCGATGGGAGAGTGACTCTATAGAAGGAGTGACATTTTTTAATCCCCAATTTCATGTCATTTCGATCGAGGCGAATAATGTTGAAATCGTGGAAATTCAGTTCGTCGGCTGAAGAAAGCCATGTTTCACAGAGGGAAAATACATCACAGTTAGAACTATGAATTAAAAATTTAAATTGATCTAGTTTAGGGATGATGCTTCTGCAATTCCACTGTATTACAGTGGTCAAATTTTTCTTTCAAAAATGTTCTCACAATCGGGAGCAAACATAATACTATGCTTTTAAGAGGGTCATTTATATTTAAAGCATTTAAAATATTGTCCACCAGGTCAGAAAGCGCAAGCAAGCCAGATTGTGGCTGTTGCCTCGACCGCGAAAAAGGAACAGACGTGTTGGGCTCTGCTCCGGGAAGTGCTGAGGACCCCTGGTGCGTAGAAGAACCGCTTAAACCAGGAGGTACTTGCTTCGGTCTATTCTCAGCACGTTCGATACGAGGTTTCATTCCAATTTGGGAAGTTTCGGTCTTCTTTCTGGGGAGTGATGGAAAAGAAGTAATTTTTCTTTTCCTAATGGCACCCTGCGATGTACCGGAACTTCCTGCATTGGGAGCATCAGCAACAGGCTCGTCGTTCTGCAGAATGGAGTAGGGATTGTCCTGAGTCGTTGAAGCGGAACTCTTAAGCATTTCTGCATAAGTCCGCTTGGAACGTTCCTTTAAGGAACGCTTGAGTTTTTCCCCTCGTTGTATGTACACCGGGCATTGAGAAAGATCATGTGGAGCCTCGTCGCAATGAAGACACTTGCGCTCTTTTGCGCAAGAAGTCCCATCATGACTCTCTCCACAATCTGCGCAACGTTGTTTATTGCAACAATAGGCGGCCGTGTGACCGAGTTGCATACATTTGTTGCATTTCATTACCCGGGGTACAAACATCCGAACAGGTTAACGAAGTGCACCTATTGCAACGGAGTTTGGAAGAGCGGAACCTTCAAATGTCACACGAAAAGAGTTCACGATGTTCAATAAAAACTTCTTGTTTCTCTTCAGAATCACTCGCACTATCACCGCTCTGTTTCACGGGATTCTCTGCAGGAACCACTTTTTCCTCCTCCAGCTGTTCTGAACCATTTCCTAGTTTAAGAAAGCACACATCACGGCTTATTGTGATGCAATTCGTTGCGAGATCAAGGAAGCGATAGCCTTTGTGCTGGCTTGCGTAGCCCACAAATACTAACTTCTAAAATCCGGAACTTTGCCGGTCCACAGCTCGTAAGGTGTTTTATCCACCACCCTTGATGGCAATCGATTCTGAATTACATTTGCCGTAACCACGGCCTCACCTCAATAACGTTTGGGCAGCCCTTCATCCAACCACATGCATTTGGCCATTTCCTGCAAAGCGCGATTCTTTCGCTCCGCTATGCCGTTCTGTTGTGGTGTATACGGCGTAGAACACTGCAATACAATGCCCTCGGTCTTGTAAATCTGTTTTAGAGACTCACCGATATATTCGCCTCCTCCGTCAGACCTAATCACTTTAGGTTTTCGCCCAAATACGTTCTCGGTCCACCGAACGTATTCCCGAATCTTTTGCTCTGCCTCACTCTTCGATGTAAGGAGAAACACCGCATAGAACCGACTGTAGTCGTCAATCAGGGTAATAAAATATTTATTCCCACTCGGTGTCGCGTTTTTCATTGGTCCGCACAAATCTGTGTGCACCAGATCCAATGGCTGTTTCGACCTGCACTCAACTAACGGAGGAAAAGGTTTTCGCACTAATTTATCTTTGATACAGCACTCACAGACTATACGCTCTCCGCAGTCTTTAATCTCAAATCCGCTGGCCAATTCTTTTGAAGTGATAACGTTCATCACATTCACATCATGATGACCGAATCGACAGTGCCTTGTGTGTTGACACTGATCCGAATGGCAACCTCTCACAGCTTTAAACCTAAGTGGTGCGGACTCAATCCACTTCATTTTCAAGCAAATTCATGCATGTTTTCAAGCGATTTCTTGCAATAAATTCTTAGACCACCAGAGATGCCAGATTTACAAATATGTTTGTAAATTTACAGACATGTCTGTAAAACACTTTTTGTTTTTGTTGTAGACTTTTTGGATATAACAATATTTCACAGGTTTTTGAAAAATAAAAGGGCTCTATTCATCACATCAAAAATATTCGACTCACCATATGACATTTTCCACAGTTTTAATACAGAAAAGTTATTATATTTAGTTTATATCAATACACATGACGTTAGACCAGCTATTCTCAACCTGCGGCCTGGCCCATCTGGTGTGTATGAAGTTTGGAACCCGTACTTTTGCCCTGACATCATTGCAGACGAAAGAGAGGATACGGTTATTCACAATTAATGAAAAATTGCATTCTCTGCAGGTAACGAAAAATCTTGAACGAAAATTGTCTCTGATGTTATCACTCGATGAATTGCACTGACATAGATAACAACACCTGAAAGAAACAGAAACTCAAAACGACCGACTTCGACTTCGACGACTTCGTGTTGTTTTGATTGCTTTGTTACTTCGGACGTTTCGAGCGTCGGAGGAAAGAGGCATCTGAAGTAACAGCCGAGTGCTTAAAATCTGAATCTGTACATTGGATATTTTTTGCATCGGCGATTAAAAGATGAAGAAGATAGATACGTGAACGATTGTTTTTGTAATGCATTCAATGATTGAAAACTAATAGCGTGCGTCCATTAACTGGATTTGTTTACATTTGTTACATATGTTACTGAACTTTTTTTGTCCATTGATTACAATGAGATCTAGCTCATAGATTCAGGGTCGTTTCGGATGTGAGGCGTTCTAAATCACGACAACTAGTTTTTAGACTAAACTAACCTTAACATTTATTGTTCACATACATTTTCTTTGTCTCCGGATCCACCCAAGTCACCACGCCACGTCTCCTGCTGCTGCTGCTGCTGTTGCTGGTTCCCGATGTCCTGGATGACTCCTCTTCATGAACTGCCGGTATTCCGGCGGGAAAATCTCTGCTGTCACGCATGTTTTCAAGCGATTTCTTGCAATAAATTCTTAGACCACCAGAGATGCCAGATTTACAAATATGTTTGTAAATTTACAGACATGTCTGTAAAACACTTTTTGTTTTTGTTGTAGACTTTTTGGATATAACAATATTTCACAGGTTTTTGAAAAATAAAAGGGCTCTATTCATCACATCAAAAATATTCGACTCACCATATGACATTTTCCACAGTTTTAATACAGAAAAGTTATTATATTTAGTTTATATCAATACACATGACGTTAGACCAGCTATTCTCAACCTGCGGCCTGGCCCATCTGGTGTGTATGAAGTTTGGAACCCGTACTTTTGCCCTGACATCATTGCAGACGAAAGAGAGGATACGGTTATTCACAATTAATGAAAAATTGCATTCTCTGCAGGTAACGAAAAATCTTGAACGAAAATTGTCTCTGATAAAAATTTTTTGTTCTAGATAAGATTGTTTTGCTGAAATGCAAGGAGATTTATTGAAAAATAGTAAGGCTAGGGTCAGGACTATGTCTTCTTAGTATTAAAACAAAATCGAATAGAAATTTTCATTCTATTCTCAACAATTTACATTCGCTTTCGGGCCTGCTTATGACGAAAAATGGGTTACTGTTCGATATTGTTACCACAGACATAGTTCATGGCTAAGTGGGGATCTAAAACTTGTATAGCCTTGCATGGCGGATGGAAAATATACACTGTATTTTCTTATAAGTTTCATCAACGACAAGACCGCAAACCTTGGTGGATGTCCAATATATCAACGAAGAAATACCGATTTTTATAAAAATTAACAACGCGTATGTATGTGTATGTATGTATGTGTAGATCGTTGAAACATTTAAACACACTTACAACACATAAGTTATTAAGTGGTCCGAAAAATCAATTTTTTCCACTTTTTCCCAAAAATGACAAATGAAAATTAAAAACTTTTGAATCACTGAATCGATTTAGATGATCGACATATAAAATTGAAACTAATGACTTAGCCTTTTATTAAAAAATATTTAACTTGCGAAAAAAATAATTATATTTTAGTAATTATTGATCGTAGTCGTTTTTTATTTTTTTTGTGACTTTGGACTAGAGGGCGCTATATTTTTATATTTTTCCTTGAAAACTGAGGATTTTTTACATAACATATCTCGATATCAGAGATGCTATTTTTTTGTTTTTTTAGATATGATGTTTCAAAGTAATCCGGTGGTTCGAAAAATCATTTTTTCCCCTTTGTCCAAAAATAACTTTCTGCAAAAAATCATAACATTTGAACTACTGAACCGGTTTTGATGATCGATGTATTAAATGGAAGCCAATAAGCAAAATTTGAAAAAATATCACACTTGCGGGACGGATATTAGTAGCATAGTTCTAGTTTAGTCACATATGAATATTGATCGAAGACTTAAAACATGTTAAATTTACAAATTTATAACTTAAAAACGATAATTATAACATCTCCGATATCGAGATATGTTAGGTAAATAATCCTCAGCTTTCAATAAAAAATATAAAAAAAATATAGCGCTCCTATCTTTAAACGAGAAAACTATGAAAAAATAACTCAATCAATAATTACAAAAACAAGAATTAAATTTTTTCGCAAAAGTAACATTTTTCCAAAGAAAAATAGCTCGTAAGCTTCAATTTGATCATGTCGGTCCAATAGTTCAAGAGTTATGTTTTTGTAGTAGGAAAAATGGGTAAAATTTGTTTTTCAAACCATCGATTAGTTTTGAAAAATCATATTTCAAAAACGAAAAAAATAGCATCTCTGATATCGAGATATTTTATGTAAAAAATTCTCACGTTTCAAGAAAAAATATAAAAAAATATAGCGCCCCCTAGTCCAAAGCCATGAAAACATTAAAAAACGAGTACAATCAATAATTACGAAAATAGGATCCATGTTATCTGCAAGTTCAATATTTCTCAATTAAAGCTCATTGGCTTCAATTTGATATGTCGATCATCTAAATCGGTTAAGTGGATCGAAAGTTATAAATTTTTGAAAAAAGTCATTTTGGGAAAAAGTGGAAAAAAATGATTTTTTGGATCACCCTAAAATGGAAATGGGCACCCCAATGAAAAAATAAAAGACGGGTGGGTAATGTCGGGGACATAACCGGAGTGACGTAGGACTATACAAAGGGGACAGCTTTTGTTAAATATATATTTTAAATTTATCGTTTTATTTTCTTCTCCTACGTGAATACCTACCTATCTACCTGAAAAATGGATTAGTTTACTGTTTACTCTTTATGAACATGTTGATGGTTCTGAAAAGAACCTTTGGTGTTGTGTTTTTGTTATCACTCGATATTCCTATCTTGTTCGGTTAAACCTTCCTGTTTAGCTATTGCGTTTGCCACTCGCCACAGCTTTCACAGTTGAAAAATTTCTTCCCATCCAGCTTGTGACATATTGTACAGTAAATTACATTCAATGGCACGTCGCATTACCACCACTCAGTGTCGGATTGGAGGTAATTTTAACCTGTAATTGAACATTTGTGATGATAGTGGTACAGTGTCGACTTTCAATGTGGGGTCATAATTTGGACCCCGAACTCTATGTTTACAAAAATGTCCAACTAAATATGTCGCATTACTGGTCCGTCCAATTAGCTAAATGTCGAGATAAGTGTAAATTACTGTACTTTCAATCTAGAAGCAATTTAAGAATTGGTGAAAATCAATAAGCTCAGAACAACTGCCAAATTCACATACTCATCATATCCTGGCGGACAAATTATTAAAAAATCAATTTGTGTTTTATTATTATTTTGGATATTGTTTTAGAAAGCATTGAACTGTATTTCCTAAACTCTTTTTTGGAAGGTTTGATGGCCCTGAAAAGCGCCTTGTTTTATGGAATGGTTCCAATTTAGAAAACTTAGTACTCGTAGTTTTGAAAAAAACCATTTCGAACGCCCTCGATGCCGCCTTGTTCTGGATTTGCCACCAAAGCAGTTTGTATAAAGAACAAACTTTTTTCTTCTGCTACTTGGTGCCGTTTTGCGATTGCGTTTGCCACTCGCCACTCGCTGCAACTGCCTGTTGTTGTCTTGATGTGTTCTGTTCTGAATGCGGTTTTTCTTATCGTCGCGAGCAGCTTTACCAGCCAACTCGATCACTTTGGCGGCCGAAACTATATAACGCCGGCTGGTGCACTGATGCTAACGCGCTCGGCCTAGCTACCATTGCTAAGCAATTGGCGGATACACCTACGAAGAACTGCACACCTGCACGGTTCGAGTGGGACTTTGCCTTTCCCTTAATTTGTCCTCCTTTGTTACGTCTACGATTCCGATGCCGTACAACCACATGGGTTTACGGTTTGAAAGAAAATAAGATATTTTTTTGGGGTCCGCGCGTTTTATACTCTAGCGGTACACACTCACAGGATAGAGACAAATCGGCAGACTCAGCCAGAGGGGCGAGTCCAACGAGACGAACGAATGAGCGTTAAAAGGGAGCGATGGCAAAAAAATACATTCATTACGATTAGTTCGCTCGTTGGATTCACATGCAAGCTAAAAAGGGTCCTTTTCAGGATCACAAAATTATCTTCAATCTAAAGAGTTTATTGTTTTGTTATCTCTCGATATCCCCATCTTGTTCAGCTAAACCTTTCTGTTTAGCGATTGCGTTTGCCACTCGCCACAGCTTTCACAGTTGGAAAATTTCTTCCCATCCAGCTTTGTGACATGTTGTACAGTAAATTACATTCAATGCGACGAGCCGAAGCGCCACTCAGTGTCGCATTGGAGGCGATTTTAACCTGTAATTGAACATTTGCGATGACAGTGGTACAGTGTCGACTTTCAATGTGGGGTCATAATTTGGATCTCTATGTTTACAAAAATGTCCAACTAAATAAGTCGCATTACATGTCCGTCCAACTAGCTAAATGTCGAACTAATAGTAAATTACTGTACTTTCAATAATCAGGAAAGTCCCCAACTATCAATAAGCTCAAAACAACTGCCAAATTCACGTACTCATCAGATCCTGGCAAACAAATTATGAAAAAATCAATTTGTGTTTTATTATTATTTTGGATAATGTTTTAGAAAGCATTGAACTGTATTTCCTAAACTCTTTTTTGGAAGGTTTAATGGCCCTGAAAAGCGCCTTGTTTTATGGAATGGTTCCAATTTAGAAAACTTAGTACTCGTGGTTTTGAAAAAAAAACCATTTCGAACGCCCTCGATGCCGCCTTGTTCTGGATTTGCCACCAAAGCAGTTTTTATAAAGAACAAACTTTTTTCTTCTGCTACCTGATGCCGTTTTGCGATTGCGTTTGCCACTCGCCACTCGCCGCAACTGCCTGTTGTTGTCTTGATGTCCACCGAACCGAATGTGTTCTGTTCCGAATGTGGGTTTTCTTATCGTCGCGAGCAGCTTTGCCGGCTAACTCGATCACTTCGGCGGCCGAAGCTATATAACGCCGGCTAGGTGGACTGGTGCACTGGTACTAACGCGCTCGGCCTAGCTACTCTTGCGGGGAACTCCAGAACGACACGGTTCGAACGGGTTTTGCCTTTCCCTTCACTTTTCCTTCTTTGCCATGTCCAGACATGGCTGCTTGGGTTGGTTTGTTGATGTGTTGTGATGCGAACCGATGTGGTGTACGGTTTGAATGAGAATGATCGTTACGGCAGCGGAGCGGGGATTTTTAAGCTGACTGGCTGGCTCGAGAATTACGCATGTGTGAGACTGCGACCAATGTTTCGTTCATTTTTTTCTTTTTCCTTTCCAATCGTGCTTCATTCTATTTCGCTGCTGCTCTGGTTGCCCGTTTTGGTCGGTACGATTTGAGGAGCACAAAATGGACCAATCAAAAATGGGTACATAGTGCATTTTGACAATGCTTGATATTTCACAATTATTCAATTATTTATCTCAAGGAAAATGAAATGTTATTCGTTATGATAGATGCGTAGATATATTTCCTATCAATTGATGCAAAAACCTTTGCGATCTATTGAGAAATGCTCGAGTTATAAGCGTTCCAAATCTTGCATTTTTTCCTACTTGTTCAGTGCCTAGATTTCCATTTCACCCCCTATATCTTCCGGTTAGACGTAGTCCTACGTCAAAAAAATACGAGTCTAATGTTTTGCGATAAAGTACAACATTACCACTTTTGACGAAGATCTGAGAACCACTATATTGGTTTGGCATGGAATGGCTGTATATATATACAAAATACAATCTTACGTGCATCACGATGTACAAAGTATTAATGAATATGTGAAAATTAACGTTAAAAGACATTTCTATAGATCTGCACACTTTTACAGACTTTTCCACATTTTTAACAGACATTCACATGTTTTTACAGACTTTTTTTAAAAATCATCTGGCATCTCTTCCTTCCACTTTTTATGGAATATTTTCAAATCGCAGGAGTAAACATTTACGTGACTCTGACTTCGTTTGTTTTTATTTCGTTCGGAAAAACGTTATGTCAAAGAGAGGGGACATTAAAAAGGCGTAGCTCAGTGAAAGGCTGTGATGCTCTTTCAGAGATACAATGGTTAATTAAACAATTTACGGAAAAATGTAGTTCGTTCATTTTATTGTTTGAATTATTTTTGCCCCTGACAACAATACCTCTTTTATAGTGTTGATTATCATAAGAAAAATAACACTCCTGATCGTTGGATCTCTTTTGACATTTCAATTGGATCTTTTTTGACAGCCGTTTTGATTCAGTCCGCACTACCTAGCTTTAAACTACTCACTTATCTTCAGCTTATACTGGCAGCCAACCATCTCACTAACTGCGATAACTTTCTCGTTGCAGTCTTTGATTTCACAACCCTTCATTGTGAACACTACCGTGAATTAGAGATGGGCAAAACGGTTCGTTTCAGTGAGCGGCTCAGTGCCGTGCGCTCAATGAAAAGAGCCGGCTCATTTGAGCGGCTCGACGGCTCTTTTCAAGAACTGGTTTATTCGGATATGTAAATAATGGAAGACGTAAAAAATAATGTTTAAAACGATAATCAGTGCAGAGAAAAGTAAAAATATTACTTTACTGAAGGTTTTCTCTGATATATTTCCATCACAATGATCTTCTTTGTTTTTTTTATTTATAAACATCTTTTCAATGTTATCTGATGAAAGTCTACTACATCTTTCACTGCAAACTTGTCTTGTTTTCGGAAAAACTCGCTCACATGGTACTGAAGTCGCCGGAATACATAATATTTTCACAAAACAAGATGGAGCTGCGGAGAGATAGATTTCTCGCGTAACTTTTGAAAAGGTCCAATGTAACATTTTCGTCAGCTCGAGAAAAATGAAGTTGAAGACCCGAACATTATTCCGCGAATTGTTTTAAAAGGTATCGATCTTTATCACTACTTTTACCACTAGCAGTCAATAATAACTCTGAAAAACCAATCGTAACAGTTGTTCCGTGATTTGAGTTTATATTTGAAGCCTCGGAGCGAAAAATGTTACATTGGACGTTTTGACTGCCCCTGTTTGCACATTGGACATATTACGTCTCACGATAAGAATTTGAAACTAACTACTGAAGAACAATCGAAACATCAGCATTTCGTTCTAAAGACAGATTATTATTGTTATCACTCGATGAATTGCACTGACATAGATAACAACACCTGAAAGAAACAGAAACTCAAAACGACCGACTTCGACTTCGACGACTTCGTGTTGTTTTGATTGCTTTGTTACTTCGGACGTTTCGAGCGTCGGAGGAAAGAGGCATCTGAAGTAACAGCCGAGTGCTTAAAATCTGAATCTGTACATTGGATATTTTTTGCATCGGCGATTAAAAGATGAAGAAGATAGATACGTGAACGATTGTTTTTGTAATGCATTCAATGATTGAAAACTAATAGCGTGCGTCCATTAACTGGATTTGTTTACATTTGTTACATATGTTACTGAACTTTTTTTGTCCATTGATTACAATGAGATCTAGCTCATAGATTCAGGGTCGTTTCGGATGTGAGGCGTTCTAAATCACGACAACTAGTTTTTAGACTAAACTAACCTTAACATTTATTGTTCACATACATTTTCTTTGTCTCCGGATCCACCCAAGTCACCACGCCACGTCTCCTGCTGCTGCTGCTGCTGTTGCTGGTTCCCGATGTCCTGGATGACTCCTCTTCATGAACTGCCGGTATTCCGGCGGGAAAATCTCTGCTGTCACGCAATTCTGCGCGTGATGACGTAACAAGGTGTACGCTCTCTCAAATAACTCCACAATTCTTGGGCGTAGGCCGTGGCACTTTGAAAACTGTCACACGGCTTTCCGTTCACTTGCACGAACGTTTTCTGGGATTTTTCCACAGGAATTTCGATACCTACTTTCTCACTCGAGTTACACCGTTGATGTGTGATATAATCACCGGCGGATAATTTCCACAGAACGTGTGGTTTAACAACGTGTTGCCTCTTAGACTCTCGAGGGCCGAATCGTCCTCTTACACGTCATTCGACGTCCTTTTATTATCTCTCCCATTCCTATTGACCAGACATGGCGGGAACTGGATCCTTGGCTGTGGTGAATATGGCATGGTAGCTTGGGTGACTGGTGGCAGGCTTGGGCGGCGGTTGGTTGAAGTTTTACATTATATAAATGATATTTCGAGTTTACAATTGTATTTTAGTATAAGGTATCGATTGTATTTTTACTACAAATAAAACAGAAATTCTATTTCAATCGAAAAACATTAGTTTGTTTCAAGCGTTACGAGTGGTGAATACAATAATGAGCCGACTTCATACACAGTAAATACATATGTTACCGTACACTGGTAATACATAGGACCTTTTCAAAAGTTACGCGAGATTTCCTTTCATTCCACCGGAACGAAGGGTCACTTAGTCTCAGCAAATGTGGTTCCGCTAAATGATTATATACAATAGATGTTGCAGCAGCTTTTGGATAATGTGAGGATCGAAGATTGCCAATCAATGCATCAAACTCCTCCCATACAGATGACAGCGCTTCATCACCAACGATTTGCGGTAGTTTCGTAAATGTGTATTCTATGGATGTCATTAATGGCATTATTAGCATCCTTAATGACTGGTGTGCATAGTTGTACTTTCGGTTATCCCCAAAATCTTTCTGCTTGAAACAAGGATCTAACAGCATTGGTTAGGCTACTAATTCGTCTAACTCAAGATTTGTAAATCACTTTACCAGCTCAGAAATCAATTCTTTACACAGCTTTTTTATAATCACTAGAACTGATTTCTCTTGATCGATATAATATTGATCATGTCAAATTATCAGTCGGGGGAGTATAGCAGTTTTCGATAACGACACAGTTTTCTCCCCGTTTTATATCTCAAACGTTTTTAAAATATTTCGAATGGAATGTTTTTATGATTAGCTATATTATATTAGTCGCATCATTTCATTCGATACCCTTATGCGGGTTGGCTTTATCATAAATAACTGTGATTTACCAGTCAAGCCCGTTCATCTGATACCCATATGATGGGCTTTTCAGAGGGAATGTAGTCTACCATTTCGTAACGGTCGCCATTCTGGATTTACATTTTTCATGAATAACTGTGTTCTACTAGTCAAGTACTTTCATTTGATACCCATATTGATGAGGTTTTGGCAAAATATGTAGTCTGTCATTTTATAACGGCCGCCATCTTGGATTTCCATTTTACATAAATAGCTGTGTCCTACTAGTAAAGTACTTTCATTAGATACCCATACTGAGGGGGTTTTGAAAAACTACTTATTTCGCCATTTTGAATGGATTTATCATAAATAACTGTGATTTACCAGTCAAGCCCGTTCATCTGATACCCATATGATGGGCTTTTCAGAGGGAATGTAGTCTACCATTTCGTAACGGTCGCCATTCTGGATATACATTTTTCATAAATAACTGCGATCTACTAGTCAAGTCATTTCATCTGATACCCATATTGATGTGGTTTTGGCAAAATATGTAGTCTGTCATTTTATAACGGCCGCTATCTTGGATTTCCACTTTACATGAATAACTATGTCCTACTAATCAAGTCCTTTCATTAGATACTCATATTTATGGGGTTTCGAGAAAATTTGTAATCCGCCAAAATTTACAAACATGCAAACAGTTAAATGAAACCGCTTAAAAACAGCACGGGAAACATATATTTCTTCCGCACTGCCGCAAGCCACTGTACGTCAAAACAAGGGTCCGATTCACAGTTCTTTATCAATAAGCCGGCTCTTAAAAGAAACACGGTTCTTTTATGAACCGTACTTCTTTTTTGAACCATGGTTCTAAAATGAACCGCGGTTCAAAAAGAGCCACGGCTCATAAAAGAACCGTGGGTCTTTTTTGAACCGTGGATCATTCAAGAGCCGTTCATTTGAGAGCCGCGGCTCATTTTTAAAGAACCGTGGATCGTACGCTATTTCTGATGTACCGGCTCAAATGAGCGGCTCGTGAGCGCTCGCCCATCTCTACCGTGAATCTCGTTTTCGGCTAACTTCCGTACCGAAACCAGTCCTCCATCCAAGGTGGGGACATAGAGTACACGTTCCAACGTAATAACAACGTGCTGACCGTTAACATTCACACCGATAACGTTTCCATTGCAGCAACCAAAAAACCAGACGGGTTTTGTATACCCAAAATTATCAATAGGCTCGAGCCTAAATAAATAGATAGGTCTGGTTAATCTTAAATAAACAAAAAAACATCTTTATCGCACGATCCTTATTGAGGATCGTGTGAGTCAGATAAGGCCGGTCGATGCCGGGCCTAAATAAATACATTTCTCCTGCACGATCCTGTTTGAGGATCGTGTGATTTATAGCGTCTAGTTTTAAGATAAGAAATTTTGGTTTATGTTTTGGTGTTACGATAGCGGGGAGCTTATCGTAAGATTAGGTTTCATTAAGAGGAATGAGAAAAATAAAAGGGAGTCGATCGTGAGCCACGCAGGAGAACGGTTGTCTCCTGAAAACAAGAAGTGGTGTTTTCTTGTGTTTTAGAGTGAAAGAAAGTGCCTTGGCCGCCGGTCCGCTACATTGTGGTGACAGCGGAAAAAAGTGCTTATAAGTACAGGGCCAATTTCTGACTGGTGAGTTGCAGTGTGTGGAGTGCAAGAAAAAGAATTGGGTCTCGCTGCGCGTGCCAGAAGTGAAGCCGTAAAGAAGAAGAAAAATTGCTCCGTTCAAAAGAAGACTAGGGTTTTCTCCAGCCAGCAATCAATTAATCAATCGGCATATGGTTATAGTTTTGTGTTACTTCATTGATAAACCCTAGAGTGTAGAGAGAATAAATTCCGTCATCATCCCGTGGTGAAGAATACAGTGGCAGGTCGGCACCTACGGTTAGCTAAAGTTTGATAAAGTTCCGGTGAATTGCGAATTTCGAAAAAAAAAAAAGTGACCAAATTTCATCACTAACTGTTGTACTACCAAGCCCGGAAAAACACTTGCCAAGTTTTCCAACACATTTTTTTTGTACGCCTAAAGTTGCAAGAAAAAGAAGAAGATGCGGATTAAGGAAGTTTTGGTGATTACAGTTGGGTAAGTAAACAAAAACGTTAAAACTATTCTATTTTACGATTCGACTAAAATAATCTTTTGGATTTTTTTTTTTTAAATCCGTTTAAGTCGAATTCGATCATTCTATGCACGAGCTATAACCCTCACCTTGTCACAAAACAAACGTCAGAATAATTCACCCCTATTCGTGTGAAGCAATTTACTTTCTATCGAATTGGAAAAAGCGAAAGCAGTTTTTTTTAATTGTTAAAATTTAAATGAAAATAACTTGATGTATAGTGAACCTGTTCACGAATCAATACGGTGCTCCTAATCGCATAGTGTC